>NC_134649.1:49033638-49365733 GCF_030463565.1 Pelecanus crispus
GTCCAGATGTTGCCTAATAAGATGTCATGGGAATAAGCAACGTTGAGCACAGTTTGAGCTGTTTTCTACTGTTTCATAGTGAATCCTCTCTTTTCTTTTTTTTTTTTTTTTCTTTTAGTCTAGGGAAGCTAATACAAATTCCAAGATCTGTGAGCTTCTAAAATACCAAGGAGAAGAACATCTTTTAAGAGAAATGCAGCAGTGGACTGTTCCTTCTTTTCCTGTTAGTGGCCATGATTTAAGAAAAATGGGTGTGTCTTCTGGAAAAGAAATTGGAACAGCGTTACAGCAGTTACGGGATGAATGGAAGAAGAGTGGATACCACATGGATAAAGAAGAACTGTTAAGTTGCCTGAAGAAGTTGTAAAATAGAATAATGGTAGAGAGCTCCGCGCCCTGCTCTAAGTGTAACTGAGATACCAGTAAATAATTATGTCAGCATTGTCACAGCCAATATAGCATTTGTCATATTTAAGACCTTCAGGCAGCACGATTCTCCTGTTACTAATTTGTAATTTCTGCAAGAAGTTTAATTTTGTAGTAATGTAAAATGGTATTTGCCAAATTCCACAGTCTCTACCTCTTTTTGTTGTATTTTAATGATAAATATTCAACCACTTTATCTTGCCCCTGGGGCATTAGAGGTGACACCAGGATTTTTCTCATTCTGACTTTGCTACATCTAAAAAAAACCCAGAAAAAAACCACAAAAAAGTGTTTTTGTCTTTAGATAAAATCATGGGGGATTTTGTGCCTAGGAGCGTGACAAAGTGTCTGGAACTAACAAGCTCTAAATCTTTTTGTAGTTAAAGCTAGATGCCAGATTGAAATACTCACTCCAGCAGTTCCCAAACAGTCTTACCATGTAAAAGAAGTCTGTTTTCTTAAAAGATATTTCTTTTCCATAATTCCAGAATCAATTTTAGATTAAAAGGATGACTTAGCTGAGTCGGTATCATGAACTTCTCGTCTCTTCAGTAGTTTTTCGGTAACTTGTTTATCACCGAGTTACTAAATCCGTAGAAAACTGGCAAAGGGTTCTCCAGTAGGTTTTCAACTTTTAAACTCCCAACATCTTTCCCTGTAACTCGCAGCAGCGGGACCCAGAGACACTCACCTCCTCTCGGAGTTGCAGGCATTCTGTTTAGCTCAGGTTGGATTATTTTGGGAAGAAGTCTGAACTCCTAGCACACCAGGATCTTCCCTGTGTTGCTTCTGTGTTAATTATCCTTCATGTTCCTTCTGCCTGAACAGACCCACGTTAAAAATGTGCTCTGAATTCAGTTCGAAAGGAGATTCCAAAGAATTTATCCCTTCAAAATCAACAAAGAAATAATAACATTTTGGAAAATATGACAAGTAAAGGGGTTTGACTCGTAGTTAAAACGGATGGGGGAAGGAAGCCTAGAGAAGGAGAGAGTTGTTTGTGTGTAGTACCAGATAACTCGTAGTGGGTTCTAGGAAGCGTTTGTCGTCTCTGGGAGCAGCAGCCAGCAAGTAATCGTAGAATCACAGAATCGTTTAGGTTGGAAAAGCCCTTTAAGATCATCCAGTCCAACCATTAACCTACACTACCAAGTCCACCACTAAACCAGTTAAGGGGAGAGTAATAATTTCATGTTTCCTGGCTTGGTGGCTGGATTATTTTTAATGGAAGTAAAAACTGGGAATCATTAAGATTGGAAAGGAACTCTAAGATCATCAGTCCAACAACGCTGCAGAAGATGGGTTTTGGAAGCGGTGCTGTTCCTGGCTGCTCTTAATGAACGTGCGTTACCATCCCCGCCTTCTTAAAAAACAAAAAAGCCCCCAGCTGTAGCCCAGAGCACTTCTTGTGTGTATAAATTTTATTGCAGGTTTAAGTTTTCCTACAAAGCCACGCTAACTAATAACTTTGCATTTTGTTTTCCTCAGATTTAATTTTGCAGCACTAGATGGCAGTAACACCGGAGCAGTGCCACAAAAAAATCCACGTTTTATGCTTCCGTACAGTTAACGTTCCAGCTGCTTTTTTTTTTTTTTTTTCCCCCTCCTAGGAAGTCAGTTACTTTAAATCAATTACTCTGAAGGTACTTAGGAACTTTGGGAAGACAAGCCAGGGAACAAAAAAAGTCCCATTTTTCTCTGTTAATAAGGCAAATCTCTTAATGTGACAGTGTTCGATTTCATTACATAATTAAATTGAAGCCGCCTTGTGCCATTTATTGAACTACTGAAATCCTGGGAGGGAGGCAAGTATAAAATTTAGTACCGTAGTAGACTCTTGTAAAGAACACAAAACTGCAACTTTTAAGGCAATTTCTGTGGAGGTGGTAAAATAGGAGTAACTATACTTTGTTACCCAAAATTGTTGTCAGGGTCAAACTCCGCTTGGAGGGAGGATTTTTAAGGACACGCGCTTGAAACTTTGACAATCTCCAGCGCTTGTGAAAAACAGCGCAAGCAGATCATTCTGAAAGCATCTTAATTAAAGAGTCCTGCCTTGAATTCAGCGTAGTCAGCACGTTTGCTCCCGTAGCTCGTTTAAAAATCGCGTTACGCTTGAGGTTTGCAGTTGGTCTGGCGAGCGTCTCTGGTTTACTGTATTTCACAGACATTAAACCCTTTTAAAAAATGAAACTGCGCTAAATCAATAGCGTATTTTAAGCAAGAAGTGCCAGCTTGAGTTCTGGAAAAATGAAGTGTTTGGATAAAGACTGGCGTACGAACTATTTAAATATCGAATTGGGCGGTAAGAGGGGAAGCGGTTTGCCACATACATGGTCAGGTAGAGTACTCTTCTCCAATGGACTACTTGACTAATTAAATGGTATTTGCAGTGTGTTTTAATTAATGTTACGCAGCAGAAAAAAACCCGCCTGGCTTTGCTGGTTGGTAGCTGTTCCCAGCTGGCCGGCATGCCGGCCCTTTCCCAACCCGGCTGCCAGGATTGATGCCGAGTCCATCCCTCTTCAGGTTTGTTGGAAAATGAGTAAAAGACGCGCGCGTGCTGCACGCCTGCTCGTCCTTGGGGGGACGTACCCCAAAGGTTTGTGAAGCAGAACGAAACGAACGCTTTTCCCTGTGGGCGAAGCTACTTTGCCTTCAAATGGGAGCAGCCGGAGGGGAACGCAGCCCCCGCGCCAAGCAAAGCACCCCTGGGGGCCCAGGGCCCCTGGGAATGTCGGGGCTCCCGGCGCTGCCCCAGGAGGAAGCGCTGGCGAGGGCGGAAGGGTGAGGAGCGCCGGCGGCGTGGGGGGTTTCACCGTGCTCGCAAGACGTAGTGAGGCGTGGAAGTGATGGAGAGGCCGGATTGGCTTGGCTATACGTGTATACATCTATATACATCTATAGGCATGCCCCTATTGTACACACACACACGCACAGACCTACAGATATGCTCTAGCATTCTATGGCTCCTGAACTTTATCTGGATATATAAAGAAATAAAAATATACTATATTCTAAGAAATAATATAGTAAAATACATTATGCATATATGATAATATAATAAATAAGCTATTATAAGAACACATAATAATTAAAATATGTATATTATGATATATAACATACATTAAATAAAATATACAATACACTATAATATAACTTACATTTTTATATATAAAAATCTATGGCTCCTAAACATTTTATGTGTATCTGTATCAAATATATACTATAATAAATATATGTAAATTTATAAACTACATAAAAGGTTTGTTATGATTATATATTTTATTATTACATATTACTTGTTCTATTAAATATATAATATGCATATTATACCTTTTTATATATTATTTATTAGAATATACCTTATAGTTGGTTTATTTATTTCCATTTAGTTTAGGAGCCATTGAGAGCACGTGCACGAGTGTGTGTATATATAGATTAAAAAAAATATATATATCATCATTGGGTGTTGACAGACAGAAGCATGTATATATAAATTTGTGTGTGGGGAGAGAGGAGGGTGCGTACATCCGTATACATGTATGTATAGAGTGTGGGGGTGTATATACACATGGGGGGATGTGTATAGCTCTGTGTGTGTACACATAGCTGTGCCCACACATATATACAGGTGTGCATGTATACATATGGGCGCTGTCTAGCTATAAGTATGCATGTATACACAGATGTGTAGGTACATATATACAGGTGTGCATATAGGGGCTGTGTATCTCTGCATGGGTGTATGTATACACAGATGGGTGTATCTATGGGTATATGTATGTGTACACAAGGGTATGTATATATATATATCTCTCACATGCACACACACACATGCAGCTCTCCATCTCCGTGCATACATCCAGCCGTGCGCGTGCGGGGCTGTATAGGTGAGGGCAGCTGCAGTTCCACAGGGTCCCAGCTGGGCCCTTCCCCGCCCACGCCTGCTGCCTGCTGCCGCCCTGCTCGGCTTCCCCCTCCTTTGCGTTTGCTCTCATTTTGGCAAGGAAAATGAAATAAAATAAATTAACCTCACCTGGTGCCTGAACAGCCTCGGTGCTTGGGAGCTTCCCCCGTGGGCGAGCGGTGAAGCCGCGCGCTCCAGCCCGCGCCGGCAGCACCAGCAGCCGTGCCCGCTCTTCTTGACTCCACAATCTGGGACCGGTTAATAAACGGCACCTGGGAAAAGTCAGGAAAGCATTGCGCCATCCTTGAGCCCAATGGAGGGCTGCGAGCCACAGCATGGTTCCCTCTTTCTCTGCCTCAGTTTCCCTGCAGGACTTTCTGCTGCCCTGGAGCCCCCGAGCGCCTGGCGGCCCCAGCCCTGGCACCCATCACGCGCGGCTGGGAGCTGCGCCCGCGTCCCCAAGCGCCCAGTGCTGCGGCCGGGCGGGGGCACCGCCGCAAACGCCGCCAGCACACGCAGGAGCTGTTCTTTATGGCCCAACCATCTATGAGTCGTGCCCGGCTGTGACGGGCCTGCCTCACCCCTGCCCCAGCCCTCAGCTCTGCCTCCTGTAGCTACAGCTCACACAGTAAATACGAGTTGTATGGGGCATCCATCTGCCTTGGCCTGCTCTTGGCTCGGATGGAGTTCATTTTCTTCCTAGCAGCAGGCACGGCACACAGGTACTGACGTTTTCTGTCTCCCGTGAGCAAGAGCAAAGGGAGATGACAGAGCAAAAAAGGAAGACAGTGGTCACTAGTTGAGGTTGCTTTGAAGACATCTCCTAAAAAAAACATCTCATCCCATTCATACCCACTGAAAAGCCCTTTGCATCTGTCTCAAAACATTTCTGTCCTGGTTTTGGCTGGAATAGAGTTAATTTTCTTCCCAGTAGCAGGCACAGCGCTGTGGTTTGGATTTAGTTGGAGAAGAATGCTGATAACACGCTGATGGTTTAGTTGTTGCTCAGCACTGCTTATGCCAGGCAAGGACTTTTCAGCTTCCCATGCTCTGCCAGGGGCACAAGGAGCTGGGAGGGGGCACAGCCAGAAGAGTTGATCCCAACTGCCCCAAGGGCCATTCCATACCATCCGGCGTCATGGGCAGTATAGAAACTGGGGGGGTTGGCCGGGGAGCAGCGATCGCTGCTGGGAACTGGCTGGGCATGGGTCAGCGGGTGGTGAGCAATTGCATTGGGCAGCACTTGCTTTGGATATTGTTATTATTGTCATTATTATATTGTTATTATTATTATTTTACTTTATTTCAATGATTAACCTGTTCTTATCTCAGCCCAGGAGTGTTTCTCCCTCTCACTCCTCCGATTCTCTCCCCCATCCCATGGGGGCAGGGGCAGTGAGCGATGGCTGCGTGGGGCTGAGCCGCTGGCTGGGGCTAATCCATGACATGGCTGAGCACAAAAGCAGGATTATTGCCCTTATTTTTACTTCCCTACATGGCACAGACATAAATGCCTCATTAACTTCAAGGCGACCCTCGATGGATTAGGGCGCACGTAGCTCCTGATGGCAATCCCACCCTTCTGTTCCGCTACACGAGGAACCGGGGTGTCAGTGGGTGGGGGAGAATGTGTAGAGAGTGTCGAACGCAAACTGTGTCCGTGTGGAGCCGGGGCCCACGATACTCAGATACAGGTGAAGTTTGTCCTCTGAGTACTCTAACACCCTTGTCCAGCAGAGCACGCAGATTAAGGCAGGCCTGGAACACGCTTCTGCTTCAGAGCCTTTATAATTTCTCCGTGGATTCAGTACAGTCGGGGACAATGGCTCCAAATACCCAGCGCTCTACCAGGGCTTTCCTTCAGGTGGGTGACCTTTCTTAGAAGCTCCACTTTGTGTCAGGAATGGCGTGGCCAGCAGGAGCAGGGAGGTGATTGTGCCCCTGTGCTCGGCGCTGGGGAGGCCGCACCTGGAATGCTGTGGCCAGTTTTGGGCCCCTCAGCACAAGAAGGACATTGGGGTGCTGGAGCGTGTCCAGAGAAGGGCAGCGGAGCTGGGGCAGGGTCTGGAGCACAGGGCTGGTGGGGAGCGGCTGAGGGAGCTGGGGGTGTTCAGCCTGGAGAAGAGGAGGCTGAGGGGAGACCTCATCGCTCTCTACAGCTGCCTGACAGGAGGGGGCAGGGAGGGGGTGTTGGGCTCTGCTCCCATGTAGTTAGCGATAGGACGAGAGGAAATGGGCTCAAGCTGCGCCAGGGGAGGTTTAGGTTGGAAATTAGGAAAAATTTCTTCACGGAAAAGGTGGTCAAGCATTGGAACAGGCTGCCCAGAGAGGTGGTGGAGTCCCCATCCCTGGAAGCGTTCAAAAAACGGGCAGAGGTGGCACTTGGGGACATGGTTCAGTCTGGTCTACCCTTGATTGGCTTAGTGTGGACTTGGTAGTGTAGGTTAATGGTTGGGCTGGATGATCTTAAAGGTCTTTTCCAACCTAAACGATTTTAGGATTCTATTCTATGATTCTAAATCAACAAATGCTACAGAACACCGCGGAGTGTGACCGGCTGCAGAATACTAACGCCTTTTCCTCCCTTGAAAAGCTGCTTCCACTTGCAGTGGGCCAGGATTGCATTACCTTGGCGCCACGTTGGTGGTGGAGAGACTGGCAGCATCCTCCGTTATCCGGCTGAGCAAGAGGACGAGGATTTAAATCTTTGATATTTTTGGATAATTTATTTATAACATGGTAAGACAATAGCTCTTTAAGAGTCTAAACTTCAATCCGGCATGCTCGGCTACCTGCATATCGCCGAAACCAGCCACCCCAGAGCCTTGCGGAGGCATTGGACCTCTAGAAAAAGCTATACGGAAAGCAGCAGGAGGCTGGAGAGCTGTCCTTCTCCGCTGCTTTCCCACAGCCACGTGCCCATGGCTTTGTGGAGCAGCGATGTGGCGATGCCCATCATAAACCCCGTGCTGTTGTCACAAACTCCTCGGGATTTTGTGGTAACGCTTAGAGAAAAAAAAAAAAAAAAACAAACCTGTAGGACTTTTCCAATGCAGTGGCGACCATCCTGAATTGGTGCGATCCAAACATCTGTAACATCGTCACACATCGGCCCAAGCTCTCAGAAGACACAAATGTCTTAAAATACAGAGGACAGGGCAAGCCCATGGCACGCTGCAGAACTTCAGTGAGAGCCAAAAAATCCCGCACTAGGGAAAAATCCCGCACCGGCAGTGCGGTCTGCGTGGAAAACGGCATCTGCGGATGAGGCGGGTACCCGGGAAATTCCTGCGAGGTTTCTCCTGGCACAAAGAGAGGCCAAAGCGCCGGCTAAGCCACCTCGCATGTGTCTGCTTTGAAAGTATTGGAAAACCCAGGAAAAACAGGGAGATTACTCAAAAATTAAATTGTTTAGCAATTGTTTGGCAGCAGGCAGGTGGACTCCCATGCTGGTCTACGTACCGACCGCGTTGGGGATAGGCACGCGCTCCCATCGTCCCTTCCCAGAACGCCTCTGGGAGAGCGGCACGGACCACCGCTTCCGAACATACTGCGACCACCCTCCCAAAGGTAAAATAGACCGCGTGGTCTTAGCTACGAGGTAGCAAGAGGACATTTTTGAGAACCGTCCTATAGGAAAAACAAAGTTGTGTGTTTGCGTTTCGAGCCCCGAAGCAGGATTCGGCCCGTTTCGTACAGAGAATTGAAGCCTTCTAACAGCAGATTAGATTTTGGCACCGGGAGTTAAGCTAAAACTGTGTCTTGCCGATCCCTTGGTAACCCAGTCCAGAAAACGTTCTCCTAGAAAAGCTGATGAATAAACAAGATTCCTGGGAGGCATTTCTGGTGCCGCTGGTTGAACAGCAACAGGACAGTCCTGCACGGGCTCTCAGCTCCGTGGCCATGAATTGCAAATCTGACGTCCCCTTCGTTCCTGGTTGAAGTGTCCTCAGCACAGACCTTGGGATGGTGCGTGATTAAAGCAACAGGCTCAGAGGAGCCTGGGTTTGAGCAGATGTTTATGCAGCTCGGAATTCCTTCCCCCGGCGCCTCCGAGCTGCTCTGCTCACCCCCATCCCTCCCTTGAGCCCCTCTGCGAAGCCTCCAAGTGGTGCGGCTCCACCTGCACCTTCTCCATCCCTCCACTACCTACCCCCCTCGTCTATTTACCTACTGGTTTCTCTTTGTGGGAGAAACTGGGGATAAAGGGGATGCTGGAAAAACCATCAGGACTCTTAGACCTTGGGAAGTTAATATGGAGGGAAACAATTTGGGACCGAAGCGAAGAATTACTCGGGCGGATGAAAGCAAGCAAGTGCGCGGAGAGGGAGAGGAGAGTTGGAGATGAAGGACTTAACATTTCATTTTCATTATTCATCGGAACGACAACCTACGCTCTCTCCCCGTTATTTCTTACCTTCTCCGTCCTTTGCCCATCGAGCCCACACATTCTTTGAAGCCGAAACTGTCTTTACTGAACATGTTACTTTTTGAAGCTAACCGGTTTAAAACACAACGTAAACCCAAACATTTTCCTTCTTCCCATCCCAACAATCAGAAAAAAAAAAAAAGATCAGTTTTGAAACAAATTCAATTTTATTCTTTGCAAATGTTTGCAAGCAACAAGGTTTTTCTGAAAAGTTGTCTCAAAAGGCAGAGAGAGGAAGAGTTACAGCGGAGAACGTGCTACCCTTTCCACAGCTTTTACAAAGCAATTAAACAAAGGTGAAAAACCAATGAGAGGAAGAAAAGGAATTGCCGCACATACAAAAATAGCATTATTAAAAAACAAATGGTATTTGAACATGTTTTAGACCAAGTGTGCAAGTGTTCTACGCGATTCTACCTATTCACCAGAACTGAACGAGAACGTACGAAAACGTGCAATATTACAGGCTCCGATTGTACGACGTCTCTACGCTACTGCGACGGCAGCTGGGAAGTGAGGGGTTCTGCACTACACATCCTCCGGGCCAGCCGAGAGCTGCTGCTGCTCCCTCTTCTCTCCCTGCAAGACGCCCGCTGCTCCCTCCGCAGACCCGCCGGGACGTGGCCGAGTGGCCAGGGCACCAACCCCGCCGCCCGGTGCCTAAATCTCACTAAGGACAGGGAGGACGGTGGGAGGGAAGAGAAAAACGATCCCTTCTGGCAGCAGCCAGCAAGTCAAGCGGATTAATTAGCGCGTGAAGCCATGTGCCAGCCAATGAATGTAGTAAATATAGGAAATTATCGTAAAACGTGATTTCCTTTGTATTTAGCTCTCCAAAGCATACAACGTCTGCGTCTGTCAGTTATAGTTTTCTGCGTTCATCAGTTATAATTTTCCACAATCCCAACCTAGTCGTTTTCTCTCCAAAAAGGAGAAAAGCAGCACAGAAAATATTAACCAATGTACAGAACCGTCCCCGACTCCACACCCACCCTATACGTCACGTGCTGTACATTTTGAGCATTCTTACACACGTAGCACTACCACGGCCGGCTCCGCCACGGCAGGATGTGTCTGCTTCGTGGCAACCTGAATCACACTTGTTTTCAACCTGGAAAGCGTCATGGACTTTGAAATGGCAAACATCACATGGAAGGTTAGGCAGATGGAACAGCATCATCAACAATAAAATTAAATTAGTGCTAAATTTACTCCTGACTTATCTCGCTTGATTATATTAGTTTACATTTGACTATATATACACGATACAGAAAAATATGCCTATTTTGTATTCAAACATTGCCAACATAATGCCATTTCTAGTTGAGGCAATCCAAAAGACTCGGCCAAAAACCCAAAGACCTTACAAAGTTCAGCGATAGCTGAGAAAATAATTTTGAAAGCCTCACTCACCATACCCTCAGCGAGCGCTTCACCTGAACGGCGGCAGAAGGTACGTTAAAGCACCCTCGAACTTCTTGCCACCAAGAAGCCCTACTGAGGATAACGGGAACAACAGATACCAGGTATCTTTGAGGGAAAAAAATAAGCCAAGCCTGCAGCTAAGCCGTGTGCGCATCTACGTGCATGCACGCGGATGCTGCGTGTACGCCTGTGTGCGTGTGCGTGGCGCAAGGGGAAAGCCAAGTATGATTTCAGTGGTTATCCAAGTACGGAGGTTTCACAGTCTCACTCTCACACTAGTGCTTGTCATTTCAGCCTTTTGAAAGCTTATTACAGGAACATAATCAAAACACAGGATGTTTCCTTGAAGAAAATGAGCCATCATTCACCCTCTATTTGTTCAGAATGATATTCAAAGAAGTATTGCTTTTCACAGTTCACTGGCAAGTCAGAGCACTGCACACGAAATTAAATACGGTATTAAAGATGTCTACGGAGAGGACAAATGTTATCACAGAAGCACAGAGGTAGAAGGCTTCAAAGAACTAAACCTGAGTTACACAATCATTAGTTTCTACATACCTAGCATAATAAACTACCCTAACAGCTTTTCAGCATCTTTTCACACCTGGGTATCTTTCCAGCTGCACGGTAAGAGGTACCACACCACCATTTAAATCAGCTGCTTGTCCTGTAGAGAGGTCTGACTTCGCCTTTCACTGAAGTAATCTGTCCACGCTACATGCGTTTGATGCAGGGGCATGATTGAGAGCGAGCAAGTAGTAGCTGATGTCTTAAATCTTAAGCAGTTTTGCGTCGTTATATTTAACAACGCCAAGTTCTCAAAAAATTTACTGTGAAGAAATAAAGAGTGAATGATAAAGCATCAAAAGAAAAAAAAAAAAGAAAAAAAGAAGTGTGTATGTACACATACCGAAGAAATCTTCGGTGTCCATCGCCAAAGTGCATTCTGAGGGAAAAAAACAAAACCAAAACAATAAATCAGTGGCAAAAGCTGACCCTTTTTGGCACCTGATTTCTGTAGCATAGACAGCACCTCGGACAAAAGAGAAAAAGAAAAAGAAAAAAAAAAAAGCACAGCCTTTTATTTGTTTTATTTAGAAACTTTTGCTCTTTGTAAGTTAAGGGTGATAATGTGAAATCTTACTTTACGATATGAAAGTGTAAAAGAGAAAAGAATTAAAGAGATGCTGCCTCCCCCTTGTCAAAATAAATACGACTGAAAAATCTCCATATTTACGTATTTTAGACAGGACTTCACAGACCCCTGGACACATATGCTGCTAAACTAATCTTCACAGAAATAAATTTTGAAAAGTAAATATAAGCACATCTGACAGTAAATGACAATGTATTTCACTTATATTTTGCATAAATAGTTTAAAATTTAAGACTTCTAAAGTCAAAGATCCTAAAGATAGCAGACAACTTGTAAGGACCGAATACTTCACGTGGGTTCCTCTCAAGGGCATCCTGCGATGCAGCGGCTCCAGCTGCGGGCAGCTGGAAGCTCTTGCTTCTGCCAGTTCCAGCACTGCCGCTGACATTACCAGCACAGTGTCAGTCAGGAGAGATACTTCGGTCTTGTACTCTGATGGTTATTCAGCAAATATCTGAGAAAGAGCATGAGCATAAAATTTGAAGTACTCCACATCATTAGAAACAGGGATTCTCAGGAAAACCACTTTTAAGTGTATTATGGAAAATACTCCACAGCAAGTAACTGGTATCTACCATCATACATATATTGCATAAATTATACTCGGTTTATTTGTAATCTTAGATTCCCCCCACCTTCTTCCACTGCAAGTTGATAGCAGGGAACATTTTCTGAAACCATACAGGGAAGGAGAAAGTTCAGTCTCAAGTCTGTCCAGACGGATCAGATCGATTCCTTGGTGTCTCACGCCACCTCCTCTCCCCAGCTGTCATTTTAAAGATGCAACCTTCGGCTCTCAATGTGTCTGAAACAACAGTAAGGTGGATGCACACCAAACCCCAATGTAGCGAGGCTGCTTGGTTGGTTGGTTTTTGTGTGTGTGGGTGTGGGTTCTTGGGTTTTTTCGGTTTAAGTAAGCATCAGAAGCAGAACTGAGCAATGCATTTAAGGGACAGACTACTGCCTGTTCATCTCCACGTTACTAGATTACAGGCAGAGTAACGGCGATCTATCGTGGCCCGAGTCTTCCTCTGTTTCTGGAATCCGAGGCAGGAGAGCAGACCGGGTCAATCCCCAAAATTTCTGAGGCGACATATCCTTTTTGGTAGCTGTGAACTTCCATCCCATATGGTTTGCACAGATTCTGCACTGGGCTATAGTCCAGGCATACCTACCGAAAACAAAACAAAAGGTTGATCCTAACATGTAAGGAAAAGACATCTTAAAAATACTGGAACATAGCTCACTTAGGAGGTAAGAAGGGAATACTAGTCTCAAGCTAGATTTTCAAAGAATCTTCTGGAATTAAGGTGGCTCAGCTCCCACCTAAAAACCCTGCCGACTTAAAAAAAAAAAAAAAAAATCATCATTCAAGTAGAGAAAGCAACTAAAGCATTTTACTAGCACAACATTTCAACAGTATGATGAAATACTGTGTGCCTTAAAGAAGAGCCAGAAAATGGTTCTCAGAGAGTAAGTTACTTAATGGAAATAAAAGTGATTTTTGTACTGCTCCTAGATTAACAGGGAATTCTACTTTCCAGAGCAACAGAGCTTTACTTTAACAGCTTTAAAATGCAGAATATGAATATTTCAGAACCCTCATAGAAGAGAAGAGCTAAGAAAACACATAAGGATGAGAAAAATTAACTAGATATTATAAGCCACAAGTTTTATTCAGGGAGTCTTAAAGAGTGCGTTTCTTACGACATGTGTCACACCCCCTCCAAGTCACTACTCCGCGCTATGTGATAGTCCAGAAAAAAAAAAAACCACAGCCAACACAAGAAAATGGAAGAGTAAGTGTGTACATGCATTAGTCAAGAACCTTGGACTGGCTACAGATCATAGAATCACAGAATCGTTTAGGTTGGAAAAGACCTTTAAGATCATCCAGTCCAACCATTAGCGTAACACTGCCAAGTCCACCACTTAAACCAATTAAGGGCAGAGTAATAATTTCACGTTTCCTGGCTTGGTGGCTGGATTATTTTTTAATGAAAGTAAACCCAGAATAGAATCATTAAGGTTGGAAAGGGTCTCTAAGATCATCAGTCCAACCATCAACCCAACACCCCCATGCCCACTAAACCATGTCCCAAAGTGCCACCTCTGCCCGCTTTTTGAACCCCTCCAGGGATGGGGACTCCCCCACCTCTCTGGGCAGCCTGTTCCAGTGCTTGACCACTCTTTCCAGGAAGAAATTTCTCCTAATATCCAATCTAAAGATGTAGCAACATATTATTATTATGCTGTTTCAGAAGAGGACATGATAGACACAGGGATGGAAGAATGATTTCTAACGCTCTGGCACAGAAAGGACCACAGAGAAAAGCGATCTGGTAAAAATGTATTTAAAGAATATTTTTGTGAAACTAAAATTCAAATATAGTTTGACATCTGAGCTATTTTCAAGAGTTAAATAGTCAAAGTTTTAAATGAGCACCTGAAACATGCTCATCTAGCCAAAACCCATTCAATTTAAGCTACCAGAGAGGGGTGACATTTTGATGCAAGACCCTTCATTATTAGGCAGACTTTTAGATCTTGACAGTTAATTATGCTACTGTTACAGAGATAATAATAATTAAATAAATAAAACCCTCAAAGGTAATCAGATTAATACAAAGTTAGCATTTTTGAAATTAATGTAACATTCAGTTTTTAGCTCTAAAAAAAGTATCTCAGTAGAACAACTGCATTTATAAATTATGTTTTCCATTTGCACTGTATTTACTTTATGATCAAAGAAAACTGTGTAGAAACAGTAATTACGATTTTAGTTGTGGCTTATACAAAACTAGACACAAAGAAACTCCCAGACAATCAGTGTCTTGTTTATAGCTCTCAGATGCTTGACTAAGTTTTAAAATCTTAAGACATCCTTATACTTAAAAAATTCCAGAGAAATTCTGAAAACATTCTATCTGAATTTTCCATTTTATTCTGTATTTTGAAAAAGTCTAAATTTACTTTCCTATTTTTCATATGAGCAAAATGATGGCATTATGTTTCAAGAATTGCATGTTTACTATTCCACCGTCACCGGAATACACTTACAACCAAATTTCTCTCATTTACTCATAAAATTTCTTTTAACTGTTATTACCCAGGAAACCAGCTGTGATCTGTTGATGGTCGTCCATTGAGATTCAAGTTGCAGGCCTTATATACAGTAAGGGTTTCATGGATGTACCCGTGAGGATTCACATATGCTGCCATGGGTCCACATAAGGATAAACTACAACAGACAACAATTTTGTCAGAGTTCAAGGAAGAAACAAAACCCAAAAGGCGGTCAAATGTAAACAGAGGAAAAACTGGCAATCATGCTTAAAACTATTTTCCATAGCAAAAGAACCACTTTAGGCTGTAGGAAAAAAAAAGTACCTTTAATTATATTATTAAACATTGAAAGAGAGTAAGATACTAATGTAAAATACCGTTGGTCAAATTTTCTTAGAATTGCAGAAATTGCAAAAATTGCAGAAATTTAAGTGTCCTGTGTTATAAATCCAATGCATTCATCACTGACATAAATTATTCCTGTTACCTACTTATTAAGTCCCTACTTCAGAAAAGGCATTTAAAAAGATATTATCATGAGCAACGATTAAAACATTCTTGTGTTCAGATGAACCTCGCCCAGCTGTTTGTTAAAGGGGCCAAGTTACCTGGAGGATAGCTGGCAGGATGCTATGGGAACTACCTCATTCAAGGCAGTTATTAATCTTTCCTTCAAAAACCTACAGCTCAGTGTAAAAAAAGTACATGATAGACTCATAATTTATTTTACTTGCTGCTTTTGAATAGCAACTTCCAATAAAACCAAGTAACACCTATACTGCTCCTCTTAAATCTAACTTTAAAAGTAAGCAAAAACATTCATTCATTACACTAACTTCTCATCATTCTTCCGTTAAAGTACCTCATACTGACACAGCAGGAATCGTGGTTTCTAGAAACCATCCTTTGACTAGAAGATAAGAAATGGCTTTTAATTACCACATCAGCTTCTTATCACACTGATAAAGGAAAACTCTGGGGAGTCTTGCTTTGTTAAACCAAGACGCCTTTTAACCTTCACATTATCATGTGATGGACAGATACTAGTTATTCAAGATTAAAATAGTGACAAGACTGCCAGAAGCAGCAATTATTTGGAAAATGTATAGTTTGGTCATTGTTGAACACAAAAGATATTGTATAGGTCCAATATATAATGGGAATATACTGTCTAGTGAAGTTATTAGGATTAAACCCTGTATTCTTAAAATAAAAAAGGTATCACAATGCTTAATGACATAAACTGGCAATTTCCTTACATGACAACATCTGGGGAGCCTATCTATACCACTCAATTAGTGCATTTTAATCTGCCGTTGAAGCTTGTTAACATATAGAAGTCGGGATGAAGTCCTGAGAGACTTTTTTGTCCTTTTATGTCTGAATAAAGTTTATGAGATCCCAATTTGTATTTCAAAACTCCCCACAGAGTGCCCAACTCTTCAGCGGCAAGGTGCTGGACTAGGTGACGTAAATGGCCTTTCACGCTAACTTCCGTTACAACATACGTGGTGATGTTCAGATTTACTAACTTTTATTAGAAAAGCTCAGATAACCTGTTTTGCTTTATAAAGAAAATTCCCTATAAATATTTACTTAAATTTTATTAGAGTTGTGGAAAACACAATAGTTGTAAGACATAACCTAGCTAAATCTGTTTTGCTGTGCCAACGTTTCTGATCAAGAACCTCCCAAAGATTAAGAGCAATAAACTCACCTGAATATTTCATTCTTGGTAGTTATTTCTGTATCTTGGCATTGCTTACAACAAAGAGATGTACACTTGAAAAGAAAACACAGAGAGGGTAATTTCATTCATTTCCAGATGTTTGTCAGCACACTGGCAAGTAATAAAAATGTCTCTCCCATTCCTTCAGAATAGGCTTTGTACCAATATTTTTGTTTATCTGGGCAGCAGTCACTTACATTTTCCCTTTCTAGCAAAGGATAAAAGCGTTTTCTATTATTTATGGTAAACATTAATTCTTATCTAAAAGACAAAACATTTTTATATACTTTCCCCTGCAAAAAATCCACACACAGAAGAGAGAATCTGACTACACGAAGATAATAAATGAGTCAACTTTCTACGGTCTTTAAAAGCTAATTTAGGAAAAAAACCCCTTTGCTCTTCTAAGATATAACACAGAAAAGGCAGATGAGTACAAATGCAACCATTAAGTTTTTCTAAAATTTGAGAATACTGTAGATTAGTGGTTTTAATTTCCTCAAGAAAAATATGTAAGATGCATATATGCAATATATGTAATAAGTATATATGTAATATGTAAGCTCTGATCTTTCTCTTAAAGATTCTAACAGATTAATCTGTCTTCTACAATTTCTAGAAAGTAGAATGCAACAATTCATCACTGACATTGTCCTGAAAACAAACATTTAAATCACCTTAGTAGAACACTACTATTAATTTTCAGGAGGTGCATTAATTACTTCTACCTCTTTTTAAGGCTAATGCATGTGAAATTACCCAGGTAATGATCTACTACATTTTGGAACAAAGTGCTGTGCCTAGGATCTTCACTTGGACAAGTCCCTGTGTGAGCGTATTTCCTTTTAGAAGTTTGAGTAAATCGTAGCTTGTGCTTCTGAGTCTCCCCGAGCTCTGACTCTTGCATTCCACTCATGATACTACACAGGGTTACGTCAGTCTTCGCTCTCTCCTTTCCTCTGGTCGGATGCTTTGGGCTTGTTGCTGCATTTCAACCTCCTCCAGCTCCCTTCTGGCAGGTGACACTGGTTCTGCCCCACACTTCAACACATTGTCTACCGATCTTGGAGACGGAGGGAGGAAAATTGCTCTACTATATAGATACTATTTATCATACACCAGTTCTGTTCCCTTCTTAAAGCTCACTTCTTCCAGGGACCTTAAGGCCTACTAAAGCTCACTCTTAAGTCACCCTTACTCACAGGTTATAATCTAATGCTCATGTATCCCTCTCAGAATCCAATTTAGACAGCTACTTAATTCTATCCCTCCATTTCCAAACCTATCTAATTACTACAGTTAGAACTCTCAAGCAGAATTCACGTAAGTGTTAAACCTGCGAGTGATGTACATTCCTTTAAAAGTAAGCACATAAACAGTTAACTATCTTTAATAGCAGGAAAAGCTACTAGAAGTACAATACAATTCACCGATATCAAAGACAAAAGAAAACAGATCAGGTCTTACAATCAGTTCTATTACTGTAAATTACATCCTGAACAATGAAACGTGCTAAGTCCATCCTTCTCAAGTAAATCAAAATACGTGCTATGTTGCAGAGCACCCCTTCTCATTACAGAACCCTGGCTTAAAAAGAGTGGATTTGACCAAAATAAGCGTTGCTAAAAAATTGTAAAAAACATAATGCACTTACCATTCTCACACTAATATAGTGTTAAACACATTTACAGAGTAAAATGTCACATGTTGATGAAAACGCCTTTTTGGTGTAGACTAAAAATCAACTTTACCTTGTATTTTATAAGGGTAACTTAAGTCTTGTCTCTTTGGGAGTTATGGAAAATATACAATGTACTGAACACGAACAGTTCTTAGTAGTACCTGAGTATCAGAATATTTTCAGAGTTTCTGACTGAGGAAAGACAAATTAAATTTAATCTGATTACAGAGCCTCAAGCAAAAACCTGTCCATTTTTGTCTCAGAATTCGGAAGAGATGTTTTTTGTCTCCTTTTCTCCATATATTCCCTTTCAGATTTTTGGTGCATGAACTTTGGGAAGAGGAACAGTATTAAAATGATACTCTGGTTCTCTTTTGCCCAGAAACAGGCAGTACTCTTTAGGCAAACAGGGAAAATTTCCACTGCTCTATATCCAGTAGACAAACACAACAGTGACTAGAGTTATGTTTTACTAACGTTTGAGACAGTACTTTTGTATCCCCAGCAAGCTTACAACCAGCAAGGTGAGGGTCAATCAGGCTGTATATAGCTAGTCTTTGTGACATGAATGTATTAACAAAATATTAATTTGCCTCTCCATTCAAGAATTGAATAGTAAATATTCCAGCTACCACTATCAAACACAAACAAGTTTACAGTTAAAACTTGTATTTATACCAGCCAGTGGCTCTTTTCAGCATTTTCTCTTTGGAAAGAGAATAGCAATCTGAACTCCTGTTGGAGATACTGGTGCAAATGCTGTTCCTAAAACAGTCAGATTCAACATGAGGTTGACTGATACTTAGTTGCATTATCAGTTATAATATATAATATTACTTATAGTAGATATTATTATTATAAAGAAATGTACTATGTAAAAATAAAACTTCAATGTCCTACATGTAGAGCTTTACATGGCCATGGCAATGGAAAGAAGGGAAGACAAGTTTTTGAACATCTTAAAAAGGTATTGCCTAACAAGTCAATACATGTCTTTTGCAAAAATCCTTTCAGTCTAATATTTAGATTTATACTCAGTATAATATAATATAACTCAGCAGGTCAACACTGCGAAGATTTATCTTTTGTTACAAAACTCACAAGTTTTCATGGCACAAAGCTACTTGATTGTGGTGTATTATACTGTTAATATGGGGTTATGATGCTTCTAAGATGGTTATAAGCAACACTGGACTTCTAGCACCACCTCTTGGCTAAAGAAGTGCTGTGAGGTGTTGAAACATGATTTCTAACTAAAGCAAGTATTAGTCTATGTTTCTCGTTTCCTACCAAACATAAAGTCTAGCACTGAGAGAGAGCATTTTCTTTCTTGCACAAACTATTAAAGGGGAAGGAAGAAATAAAAACCACCAAAATTCACTCTCTGTAAGTACTATTTGGCAGTTTCATACACTTTTGTTATAGATTGTAACAGTCACTCTTACTTTTTCTGAGGACAATTTAATGACAAGTAAAGAAAAAATACTCACTTTGTTCATAATATCTAACTCACACCGGAGTCGCTGAACAGCGCTACCTATTTTAAGCAACTGTATACGTAATGCATCATCAATTGGCAGGCAAGCAGCGACTCTGTAAGAAAAATCTAGAAATGAGAAAGTACCAGGCCTGTTAGAATTTGAGAGAGAAATAAAACCTACTACTTCTACTCAGTTATAGATAGAGTGCTACAACTTAGGTCTATAACAGACTTTTAGAGGTCATCTCAGTACATCCTCCTGCCCTAAGGCTGGATCACGTACACGTAAAACCTCTTCTAAGGTATTTGTCTAATCCACACTTAAAGATCACCAGTGATGGAGACTGAGCAATGCTAGTAAGGTAATGTATTCTAAAACCAGAACAGACCCCTGGAGAACATGGTCTGATACAGACTTCCACTTCAACAGTGAATTACTGAGTTTTCCAACCACTGGTGGTTATCTTTATGCTTGCACCTCCGCTTTTTTTTTTTTTTTTTTTTTTTTTTGCAAAAAGAAAGACATACTTTTATGAGAGAAAAAAAAAAATTTAAGAAAAAACCCACAAACATACACCTCCTTCATAAATTACAACCAAGATATATTACTCACATTAGTACTAAGAAAGTATTCCTTACTGTTATATTGTGAGAAGGAAAAATATATACTCTGTATACACTCCCTTCTGGAGGTTTTGGAGGGTTTTGGTTTTTTTTTTCCACATTTGAATGCAGACTAAAATTAGATCCAAAAATATTCAGTCAAGAAGAGAGACCTTTTTTTAGGAAAAAAAAGTTTTAATATGATAGTAAATTCTCAGGCAGCAACTTCAATCAGGTATTAAAATGCACAAACACAAGAAGGTAGTGGACCTTACTACAGTCATTCTTTAATTTAGCTAACAAAAACCTTGTTAAGCTGGAAATCACCCCATTCCTCACAGCCTGTAAAAGAATTCAAAAGCTGAAAATTTAAGTCAGCAAAATATCAGTGTGCTGTGAATCACAAGAAAAGTGCCAAAAAAATACTGGATTTTTTGGTTTGTTTTCAGATGATTTCATGTGCTTTCCATATATGGTCCTCTAAGCAGCACTCTGGGCAAAGCAGACGGGAAGTACTTTCAACCTCTACCCTAGGCAAGTCAGAAACGAGTTCCACGCACATCAAAACTATTGAGCCCAGACCTGTATGTGGTGCTTAACTGACTTTAATTGAAGGCTGCAGTTTGAATTTCCCCCTTATTAGGCATTTGAGAGTCTACACAGCAAAGGATGTTTTTCCCCTTAGAAAGGCTTCAACTGAAATTTCCATCTTATTAAATCCTAGCGACCTGCAGAGAGAAGAGACTTGTTCACTGGGGCATAACTCCAATGCCAGCTAAGGCATGAAATCTGGTACCAACTTTTTTACGATTAGATTACTGGTGTTATTTTCCCTCATGTCTGCTAAGAGGTAGTAAGAACAAAAAGATTATATATACTAACGCTTAAACTTATATAAAGATCATTTAAAAAATCCAGCATGCTTTTGGCTCTTTTTTTCTTATGAAACACTTTGATCACATTTCTCCTGCCATGGAGCACAATGGAGTTCTATTTCTTTTACTGAACATGTTTCCGCATGGTTGGAGGATGTTTGTATCTTTAAAAGCTCTATCATCCTTTTGTCAAAGTCAATCATCAAAATTTATTGGAAACTGGAAATGAGGGATGGACTTCCAATAAAAGGTGATTATCTAAGTTTTCTTTTCTTAGGAAACTTAAAAAAATAATTAAAATTGAGTTCATAGGCTAAACAACATCATACCTATTGGGTTTGTTGGAAGAGATTCATCTTTAAGATTTTCATCCCATTCATGTAGCTGCCTCTTGACTCTTTCCATCAAGGTTTCCTTTTGTTAGAAGAAAAGCCTAATTTAAATACATAGGTATTTCTGTTTTCTTAGGAAAAAAAAAAAAGGAAGCAAAATGTAGAGTAAGCTATTTTCCCTAAGTGGACATTAGCTTTTAAGCCTTACAACAATTACAGACTCATTTTCTATCTACATGTTTTAAACTAAGAGCAAAATAGGATGGGAAACAGGCCAAAGTGAACCAATGGCCCACGGTGGTTGTAACTCCCATTTGAGATAAGGAAACAGCTGTGAAAATTCTAGAACTGTACAACTGAGACAAGGCTAGGCTCCTCCCTACTTCTGCCTCTCTCACACCAATTACTTTATGTACTATACACATATGTATATAAAGAAGTATGTACATTTTAAAGAGTAAACCAACTCCAACGGGAAAGACAGACCTAAGATTCTCCAGCACCCTGGTGTTTAGGGCATTCACCTGGAGCACGTGGCACAGAGGATCCAGTTTTTGCCCTGAGACCACACAGCAGGAACCCGAATCTCTGTTATCCACCCCAGACACGTGCTCCAGCACGAGGGAACGACGACACAGAGGGGGAAGCCCTTCCTGCTCTCTTCACAGTGAACTTACAACTACACATTTCTTTAAAAACGTAACTTATGAGCCAAAAAAATTAAAGCTTTTACATTATTCAATAATTATAAATTAAAGCATACAAAACTAACTGCAGATAATTTGGCAATACACAGGGTGAACTTACAGCATCATATAGAGAGTAGAGCCAGGGAGGCCAAGATGTCAAACTTGCACAGTGGAACTTCCTCTAAAACCAAAACCACAAATATTTATTCTTTAACATTAGCAGATTTTAGGGACAGTTCTTGTTCAAACAAATAAAACGGTGAAGACACCTGCTTATTTAAAGATACAATAAATTATCACCATCAGGACCAGTACTTCAACATGAAGCTTCCAACCCACTTCTCAAATGCATTGAGAGCTACGACTTCTGTCTCTCAGAAAACCTGTCTCAGCATTAAAAGTATTTCTTATGTTTTGTAATAAGAAATTATGCCTTTCAAAAGAGCATCTATCTGAAATCTAAACAATTCAAAAAATTTAACTACTATTAGATAGTGCATCTGTTCCTTAGTCTCCATCAATCGCTGCTACTTCAGCAACCACAGCAAACCACTACGTAAGGTGATTGAACTATTCATATCCATTTAGTCAAATGCATAAATAAAATGAAAGATGATGATTAATGGGCCGTATCAGGTATTTTAAGCTAACATATAAATTCAGAGGATATAGGATGGTATTTTTAAAATGGAAAACTAATCTGTTAAAAACATAACAAAAAATAACAACACGCAAGTTAGGAGTTCCAGAGGATGCTTTCTCACAGCAGAACAATTACTGATTAAGAAAACTTGGGCAGTCTTGATGTTTAATCATATCTTGCTAGCCACTCTCATTCTGGTATCTATTTTTAATGGAAATCATACTTTCAGAAATGCTTACTGAACATCAATGCTTGTGCCAACCTACTGGAATCTCTTAGACAGCTTTATTGTAACTTCCCAAAGACAGTGAACAAACTATTGTACTATATCCATCTAACAACATCCTATGAAGAAAAATTCAGACCCAAACAGAGCACTGAGTAAGAAACAAATATGAAGGAAGAAAACAAAAACAATAGGAAAACCCAGAAAAACCTGAAGGTCTTATAACTATGTTTTATTGAAGGGTATTCTTTCAAAATAAAAATTTTACTAATAGGAGTGGCCCATGCTACTGCATCATACTTTACTGTGAACATGACTAACACGTTCACTTGAATTGTGTAAGAAAATATCTGTACAATAGCGAGTAGATACGGAGGAACAAAATAGAAATGACCAGCAGTATCACCTCTAAAAAAAATCTTCAGCCTGTGCATATCCTGCACATGAGAAAACCTAGATTAGAACTGAATTCCTTAACCACCAAATTTCCAGCACTGTAAGGTTATTTGCTTAGTTAACCAATTTTCTACAGTAACTTCAGAACACTTAAATTTATAGATTTAGGTTAATAAAAATCTAAAAAGCAGTACACTGCATAACCACACTGCTTTCCAAAAGAGCATCTCAAATTGTTCCATAAATACTTACAAATTAAATTTTCATTTTCCTTTTGAGGGCAACTACTCTTATATTACAAATGAGGAAAAAACCCCAAACAAACAAAAGAAATCAGGCAATAGAGACTAAGACCCACAGCAAATAAATGGTACTTTGAAGAAAAAATTCAGGAATGCCAAAACTCAGGTTATTGTTTTAATTAGCAAGTATATTTCTGTAACAGCTGACACAGGGTCAGCTCTTGTATGGAGCAGAAACCGTTCCTAAAATGCAACTTCCATTTTCTGATGTTTCTTGTTACATTAGTAAACATACAGAGGTACAGCCTGTCATATTGGAAACAGTCACAGTCCTGCTGACATCAGTAGAGCGATGGAGGTCAACAGGACCATGCCCCTACTCTGGACCTGCATCTCAATCCACAGAACACGTGCACTGCATTTCAGCTACCATCAGGTAGACTCAGACTTGGAAGGGGATTTCCGCCCCACCACTGCTAAGCTTTGGGTTTCTGAGCTTGTTAACTCATAGATGAACTTGTTCAAGAACTCTGAGAATCAATAGCTTTTTGTTATTAATGCTTTTTCCCCTACAGAGTTCAAAACCTTTGAAGGAAAAACCCAAATCCAAACCTTAACTGCATCTGACAATGAGGAGAGTTATTAGGATTCTGCATTAATTTCTGGAGGTATTTCCAAAGATCTCTACAGATACAGAAGACTTCAAGGTATCTTTCCTCTTATATGTCACCGACTGAAAAGGTGGGTTAAAATAAATAATAAATAAGCCACAATTTGAGTTTTTTCCAGTGTCAGGTTGCCCCGTTTCACCACATCCTCTCCTACTGACCTCAGTGCTAACTCTTGTCCCATTAATCTCACCGTGCATATTTGTCCACTGATAATGACAGTCTTTGAAAAGCTTGCACTGTGCCTGCGAATGAGCTAGGTTTACACTCGAAAGGCTTCTGCTGGTATAACTGTGCTAGTACGATACGCTAGCATGGTGCTTATTATGAGCAGCATAATTTATTCCAGCAAAATTATCCTTTTGACAGTACATTTTATTTCAGACTCCTAAAGGAAAACGCTGTACACTGGTAGAAGTGCACATTCACTTGTATAAATGCATCTTTTAGCACCTTTTAAACAGCACAGCTGTCTCTAGCACAAATCACACCTTATTATTCTCCTGAGTAATGCAAAAGTTTGTAGCTTAGGCCTGGCATCAGCCACTTAGGACTCTTGAAAATTCTGCCCTACAATCTCAGTGTGAATTCCCTCCTGATTCCAAGTACTGTCACAGCTGCAGTGCTGCAAAAACACTGTAAACAAGCAGAGACAGAATTTGTGCCAGTGAAGCAAAATTAGGTTCTAGGAAAGTAGAACCTAATTCCCTAACGACAATACCAACATCTTGATAATGACTATTTCTCCTCTACTTCTAAAGAAGTGTAGGGTCTGCATACTTATTAAAAGAGCTCTAGGAAATAAAATTGCTAAGACCACAAAACTGCTAATTCACCCACCTTGGGTGTAAAAGCACCGTCTTCTGCTAACAACTACTGTGTCAACATATGCAGAGTGCATGAAAAAACTTAAGAGATTTCTATGACCCTTTCCTATCTTGTCACTTTTAGTACCATAATAAAATTTAGGAAAGTTTCTAAATTCAGTTTAAAAAAAACAAAAGTAGGGCAATTACTTATTAACTATCCCAGAAGGTAAATCTGTTGAATAAATACTAATAAAATCAAAAAACAGACTTAAATACACATGTGTAATTGGCCAGAATAAATGGATTGTATAGAAATACTGTGATCTGACAAAGATAGTGACTAAGCACAAAAGTCAGCAACAACTTTAGGTACATGTTACATAAAAATTTACGAGATGAAAGTGCAACATAAAGCATGCTCAAAACTACAAAGTACAGCCTAGTTGTTAGCCAACATCAGCTGTGTGGGAATATTTAACTGAGTTAAAAAAACCCTGAGTCTGTCATTCTAACACAGATGCACATTTTCTGTAAACAAGTAACTGCAGGTACAGAAGTTAAAGGTTTAACTGATGCAGGTTTTAAAGCAAAAGTAGCAAATGGAATTGTGATTCCAATCTAAGACATTACAGGTCTTCAGTTTCATCCCTGAAATTTGGGAGTTGCCCCTAAACCACCTCTGCTCTTTAAAGGCCTCTTCTACCTCAATCAAACAGTCACAGAGAAACAGTTACAAAAGCATTCTTATTTCCAAAACCAAACCATTATGACAAGTACAAAGCAAGAGCACTGGCAACACTGATTGCCAATATTTTTTATTGTCAAAGCAACGTCAGTAAAAATCAAGATGCTTCTTTGACCTTCCTACAAATAAAATCCTATGTACTGGCTTTTTCCACCAACACTTCATCGTCTACAAACTTTATCAACCAGCACACTCTCCAAGGTGTTCTAATTATGTAAAAAAGTAATTGTAATACTACATGGATTATTATGAAATAATATTAATCTAATAACACTATAATTAAAACCAACAAGAACTCACAATACAAAACATGTATTTCCCCATTGCTGATGGCTGATAAACAATCACGCAAGACGCGACAAAAGCAGGAGGCTGACATCCAGCATCCCGGTTGTGCACCCTCCTCTAAAGATGACCAGATGGAATTTTGTATTGCTTTTCAAACTACCATCAAAAATTTAAAGAAAAACACCACCATAACTAGCTTCTAACCTTTTGATATTTCTGCCACCACTGATGCATAGCTCGGTCCTGCCGCGCTGTAGGTTTCGAAGAAGGCAATATATGGCGTCGGCTGAGAGACTGCAGCTGTACTGCTGACATCGTCGAAGGCAGCACTCGCTCAGGAAGGATTTGTACTTTAGCCTGCTGAATTCTGATGAAATTAAAAAAAAAAAAAAAAAAAAGATGAGATAGACACACATATAGAAGAGTTTTAAGAAAACGAACTTTTCTGCTTATAAAAATATAGGCTTGTGTAATAGATCTAACCACTACATAGAATCATGGAATGGTTTGGGCTGGAAGGGCCCTTCAGAGCTCGCCCAGCCCAGCCCCTGCAGCGACAGGGACAGCTTTAACCAGAGCAGGGTGCTCAGAGCCCCGGCCAGCCTGGCCTGGGATGGTTCCAGGGATGGGGCCTCCACCGCCTCTCTGGGCAACCCCTTCCAGTGCTTCACCACCCTCACTGTAAACAATTTCTTCCTTATCTCCAGTCTAAATCCATTCTTCTCTAGTTTAAATCCATTACTCCCTGTCCCATCCCAACAGGCCTTGCTAAAAAGCTTGCCCCCCCCTTCCCGCAGGCCCCTCTCAGCACTGCCAGGCCGCACTCAGGCCTCCCCGCAGCCCCCTCCTCTCCAGGCTGAGCACCCCCAGCTCCCCCAGCCTGGCCCCGCAGCAGAGGGGCTCCAGCCCTCGGAGTACTACAGAATTTAAGTACCAATCCATTTCATCAGATTTTTAAAGTTGTATTAATGTAAAACAAATTACCTTGGGGAGCATACAGCATACCTGTAGCAAACCAAACACATACTACTCTAGATCACATGCCCTAGGCTAAATCATTAACGCCACTGTACTGCCTGGACTTTGATCTACCTAAACTGAAGACAGAAGCAATCTCTATTTTTCCTGTAGAAAGGAGAATTAGCTGCTTTCCAAGTATTTTCTGCACTGGTATACAGAACTCTACAAAGATCACTGCTTTAACTTTTTCAGCAAAAGTTTCTTTGCTGTTCCCCTCCGCCCCCAGTTAGCTTCCTTTTCCATGGGATACAACAGGCTGTCTTTGTATTTTAGAGCACTAGATAGCTGCTGGGATTGCGGTGGTCAGAATTAAAGCCAGATTGGCAGTGGCAACACAGCAGAATATTCTACCACCTCAGCATTGTATTTTTAGATTTTTGTCTCCTCAAGTTACTTTTGGTATAAACTAATAGTCAGCTATTACATATCAAACCCTCAGAAAGGAAGTTTAGCTGAAATGCAGTTTGCTATCTTCAAACCGCAAAAAGCTTACGTGCTTAGCTAGAGGTCAAAATCAGCAGAAATAGGATATAGACTCTGATCATCTTTTAATATCCTAGCATCAACCAGGTCACCTGTTCTGCAAAGAGTACAGCAGCAGCTATGTGGCTACCAAGAATACCGTCTAGCAGGAAGGACTTTACATTTTAACAGTATTATGCATCAGAAATCCTCAAATATCAAGATGCACGTCATTACAAATTTCCAATTGTACTTACAGAGACAACGCTGTAGAAGAGAACATTCATTTTTCCAACAATCAGAAACCTCTGAAGTGTGCCACCTCTCTTAATATTCACTATAGATATCCATGTGTAAAGACACTTAAAATTCTTGCCAGCAACAGATACTAAGCTTGTACATATTAACCCAGCTATCTTTGTCCCTCAGACAGCACCCTGCCTGTTCATCTTATGCCAGCAGCTCTCACAGCTGGCTCATTAGGGTTCCGATCACCAGAACTAGATTCCCTACCAGCACCAGTATCAAGTTAGAAAGCCTTAGGAACTTCACGCCACAAAACTGCAGATGTAATATATGTGTAAGGTTTAAAAGACCTAACAGATTACTCTTGCAAATGACACAATTAATGAGAATTAATTAGCCCGACCACTGAATCAAAAAGGCCTGGTTTTTGTTTTCCTCAAAGCAAAATTTTCAGCATTTCTTACTGCTGATGGTTCAGAAGACATTCACAAATGGGTAAGTACACTCAAATACTGCCTATGTTACTGAGACTTGAAGCATCACCCACGAGCCTGGAAAAGCTTCTGTCGAGACAACTGACATATCAGTCGTTCTGATGATACTAAGGTAAATCCTGATTCCGATCTTGCTTCCATGCATATAATATACAGACCCCTGTTCGTTTATGTAAGGCTCTGGCCGTTTTGCTCGTTGTTACTTGCGTAGCTTTACTCTGAAGAAATGCTGGGAAGCGTTTCTAGATTCTGAAAAGTGCTAGAATACTAAGACTGATCAATGATTCTAGCTTAACTCAAGCATTTTGAATCCCATATGCATCCCTACAGAATTCCCAAGCACGTGACTATTTGAAAGCAGAGTTACTCTATACCGTTTAAGTCATTCCAACAAATCTAGAGCTTGCCATGATGAGAAGATTAATCTCGCCTCCCTTATTTCACACATTTAAAAATTCATACTTGGGAAACTTGTGAACGTGCTGTGTAAAAATTATCTTTACTAGCCAGTACATAGAAAACCATCATAATAAAATGTTTTAACAGTACAACAAAATTACTGTACGTCTTTAACCATTTCTGGATACTGAATTCTCAGTAACAATAGCATTGCTACTGTAGCTGCCCAAGTACTGCCATCTTGTGTTCAAGCAAGGGTTTTTCTAAGCTCTAGAACTGGGAATATGTTATCTGTAACCAAATGTTAAACAGTGATAAAACAGCAAGTAGCACACATATTCTTCATTTCTTCAGCTGCACGTCATAAAAGCGTAAGAAAATGCTAAGCTCAGACTGCTCCCAGGCCTCTTTCTAAAGCAATGCCACTATACTGAACAATAGCAGGATACAAATGATTAGCTTTACATTTACAGATTTGGAGTAAGATGTTATATGCCTTGCAGAAAAGATTACAAAAACCTCTAGCAATCGTGCTAAGAATTGTCACAGAATCAATGTCTGGAGCCTGTATCTCTGGACAGTGACTGACAGAGTCTCACAATGCAATTCATGATGTCAAGAAGAGCTTGAAAATGACAGAAGACTCAGCATGCTCTTAATTAAATGTTAAAGGTCTGAGCCACTTTTATAAATGGACAAAGGTATTAATTACGTAATATGATAAAACTGTCACGAGCCTCTAAATGTCACAGGTATCACATTGGAATATAGAAAAGGACTAGAATATACAAAAGAAGAGAACACTCCTATCAAAGCTGATTTGAGTGTGTTTGACAAGCACATGAAAAGAATTGTCAACCAATAACAGAAGTAGCACTTTTCTATCAGTGAATTATCAGTGAACAGGCAGAAAGGAAGAGGCAAGACTTGCTGAAGGTAAAGATGTACTGAACTGTCAAAATGGTTAAAATAAACAAGATTTAGTATTTGAGAGGCTGAAAATGATGGGCTGCTTGTAGTAAGCAAAAATCAAGAACCTATTTTCATATTGAAATATTTATTCAGAAATCTCAGCATGCTTTTATGTTTTAGAACGGGAAAAAAGAACAAGAGAAGCGACTTGTTTCTGCATTATTACCAGACTCCAGCCCTCGCCTTTCATGGGCAGCTTCTCATGAAAACCACCACCCCTCTGGGCACAGTTACTGTCCTCTCCATAACTGAATCATGCAGCTGAATCCTTCTGCGTGCTGTTGAGGCTCAGTAGTTAAGGATCACTCAAAGTACAAAAAAGGACAAGCATATTGTTATTAGCTGTAGTGTCAGACCCTTGCCTGCAGCAGTGCAGAGCTGCAATTGCACATAAAGTTACGAAGTGGAACGTGTCCAATGCAGACCGTCCCCAGAAAGGTCTCCTTTCAGAAAATGAAAGTTAGAGTTTTTCAAAGGAACGGAATCTGATGGCTATCAGGGAGGCTTTCTACAAGACAACAGAAGGCATACGCTTGATATTGTAGCCTCTCATTTCACATCTGGTTTGACACAGGGATGTGAGAGATTTTAAAATAAAGCTTTAGAACTTATAATGCAGGTAAATCAACATCTTTTTCCTGACTTAATTTTCAGAAACAAAGTCTTTCTGAGAGATGTTTTCTCATACACATCAAATCAAACTACAGGTACAATATTCTTTAGAGAATTTTATAGCAAAGTTATTAACAACTAAAACATGAGTCTTAGAACAGCAAACGTCAGAAGTCCTTAATAACCAGAGAAGCTACTGATTAAGCATTCAGTTAACATCTATACTAATCAGCCAATTGTATGACTGAAGGGGCAGATGCACCTGCAGTAAAATGTAAATGTTTTTGGTGAAACAAGATTTGCAGTACGTAGAATTAAATACATAATTTTCTTACCCATCTGACTGGGTTCTTATTTCAAGCACCTTGAACCTCTGTCTTCCTATTGCTTTCACTTTGACCGTTTCAATTCCATATTCCTGCTCTTCTCTGTAGGCATATATTTCTGCTGTTGTTCCAAAATGTGCTTCCCTTTCACGTGCGTTACTAGAAGTAACAGAATTAAAAAGGTTACCTACCCTCCAAACAGCATTGTTCATTCAGATTTCATGCGTTAGTCTACCTGCACTGACCGTACACAATTAGTCTTACATTTGGTAAAATATCTTCAACTAACTGCAATCATTATTCTTCCATTTTAAAAGCACCTTCTAATGTTTTGTTTGGTTGGAGGTTTTTGACAGTTGATTTGGTTTTATTTTAGGGTCTAGAGGTGAAATTCTGGGAACACAGGGATCACCAATTCACTATCTGCATTTGAAATGCAGATACTGAAAGTACCAAAATTCTTTAGATTGACTTTCTAAAAGTAACTGTTCCCACCTCCTATATAATTAAACCCTAGCAAATTGGGGGAAGAGGGAAGAGCATTCCCAACTTCTTTTGACGCAGATTACCCTTTTATCTTTTCTGCTTTTCTATCACCTCCTGTCTCTCAACTCTGTTGTGAAACATTTGTCTGTGCTTTTTAGTTTATACACAAAACAAGCAAATACACCTTTTACAACAATACGGTTCTCAAAACAAAATCTGAGTTTTACATTTCAGATCAAGGCTTATTCTTTAAGCAAGATGGAGCAGTGCATTCAAACAGTCCCCAAAATCAAGAGGATGCTCAAACAAGGAAAGCAGATCAACGCTTACCATATCTCTATACAAACATGTGATACTGTCATGCAGCCACCCAGTACGACATGAAAACCTTTTCATTACATCTTGGAAGACAATTTTTGTCAAAATTTCAAACCACAGCTTATGTTATTCACCACAGAACCGATGCAACCATCTGCTTTTGATTTAGGATCCAAAGGAATTGTGCTAAAAATACATGCTGCATACCATCAGTAAACCCACTCGTGTATTTTACCTGTATGCAAGAACAGCAAACGTTCTGTCTTTCTGAATTAAATTCCGCACCATGCTAACCTCTTGAGGGTGAAAAAGCTGAAGAGGTAAGGTCTGTCCAGGAATCAGCATCACCATCACGTGGGGCAACACTGGAATCACCTGGCAGCTGTCATCATCATGCACCGTTCTTCCATGAAACTCTTCCATATCAGAACCTAAATACTGAAAACAGTAAGTAAGGAAATGACAGTATTATAAGAAGTTTCGGTGATTTATAAGGATAAAATAAAATTAAGTCTTTGGCTTCAGGATATTACAACAGAATTACACAAAACCAATCAAAACCTCTTCAAGATGTACTTAATGGAGAATATATAAAGAACGTACCACATGTGACGTTGGCAAACTTGTATCAAAATTAATGATGTTGGGCTTTTCAGCTTCTTTACTACCTTGATCTTCAACTTCCATGTCATTGTCATCCTCTTCCTCGCTCTCTGCTAATAAGCACATACAGAATACTGGGTAGAAATCAATCAGCAAAGACTAAGTCACTGAGAAACCATCAGAGAATCACAGAAATGCATCCAAAACTCCCAGGCTACAGCCTTTCACAAGGAAGCAACTTTTGCATTTGTAAACTTGTGAAAAATAATTTTCTTGCTGTTACAGCAAAATCACCGCTCTATAGAAAGGGTCAAAAGCTGGTAATTTATTTTTGAAAGGCTAAAGAACAACTTCCCTTGGAAGAAAATAATAAACAAATTCTGTCAACTCAGATTTTCACTACAGTAGTATTTCCTTATCTCAATTCCAAACATCTTCTGCCTCTACACCAGGATGCCAGATAACTTCATTTCTGGTAGGACACCGAATACAGCATCTGAAGTAGCACAAACCTGAACAATACAACTGCACACATAAAGCAAGTGAGTCAAATGTAATCTGAAGCTCTATATTCATGTAAAGACAGTTTCCTTGCTGTCAGCCTCGCCTGTGTGTACACCAAACAAACTCACACACACAAACCCCAGGACACCCACAAACCCAGCAAAGGCAACTATTATGGAAGCAAATTACATGACCCTGCAAAAGACTTCAGGTTCAAAATAGTATTTAGAAACTACTACTTTCTTCCCATTTCTCAGTTCCAGGTGTCAATTCTAAAATTACTTTCAGGCAAGAGGACAGCTAAATTATGAGTATATTTATTTTGGAAACACACAAATAGTGCATTTATCTGTATAAGTATTTAGAAGTAAATTAAAAAACCATACTGAAGATAATGAAAACTACACCTATCTCTAAAACGTTGGTTTCACCAACTGTTCTGTGCATTACCATGCAATGTATGCCTGCAAATGCTCACCCAAAACAAACGCTGTGTATTATCACACATCTGTAACTGTATTATTTGACCCTATTTCTTTTAACGTATTTATACACCATGCTATGTCTAAAGTAGACTTTATCATAAACTTCGCAAACCAATCTGCAGGATTCTTACACCAGTAGCTGCTGGGTAATGGATAATCCCAATGGTGCTGAAAAACATCATTTACATCTTGAAAGCTATTACATTACAAGATAGGCAGAAAAATCTCTTTACAACAGCCTACCTACTTGCCTGCCTTTGCAAACAGTATCTTCTTAAGAAATAATCCCAAGTTGAAAATTTAAAAGGTGGAGTGATTATCTTATCTGAAAGGTATTGTAGGCAAATCTTGCAAAAGAAAGATGCTCCAGGAGGAGGGAGCCTTCCCTCAGAAATGGGAGCACCATCGCCCTCTTTCACTGAGATCTTACTATTTCTGAGGGTGGGAGGACAAGGGAACAATGAAGACATTTTAAGCTGGTTTTGGAGAACCTTTTCTTTCCCTCTTCGGCCTTCAGACACATTGTTAAACGTATTCTTTACAAAATGTTTAGTCAATGGTCTTCCTTCTGCTTTACCTCACTTTTTTTTTTTTTTTTTTTTTAAATATTGCATAATTTACAGAACCTCCTCTGTAGAAGGCACGGCACACTGATGTTATGGCTCCATCCTATACTGTATTTATCTCAACAAGAAATGACCCAGCAGGACAAGAAAAGAGGTTACAGACCCTCTTTGGTGTTTTACCTAATTACAGAACTTAAAGCAATAAGACATCAACTTCCTAATTACTGTGAAAAACATTCAATTTCTTCATGAAATTTCTCTTGCATTATAATCAGTTAGGAACCCTAACCAGGAATGATTGCAAAATGTTGAAGATGTACAAAACAGCCAGCATTTTGCTTAGCTTGATGGAGGGAAAGAGCAGGAAGTTTTTGCTTGGTTCTGGGGCAGTGGTACAGGGTGGGAAAGGGAAGCTGACTTCATCAAAAATTATATTCTGGTTTGCACGCACTCTCATCAAGTTGCATCAACCATTAGCAGTTTTAACAGCCTTTTAGAGAGAGACTGTTTCACTGTTTTTTCTGAACACAAAAGGAATTAACAGCAGTTGATTAGAAAGAACTGTGCCCTGCAAACTTTTGCTCGTTCTTGCCAAAAACGCACACTAGGTGCTGTGTGGTGGCAGAGGAACGATGACTCATTTTACTGCAGCAGCACCAGTAAGTATTGAAAAAGCACCACCGGCTTCACTCTCCTCGGTCACACTACAGTAAGAGGAGACGGAAGGCAAAAGGAACTGCAGTTTTTACATCCTTAACTATACTTAGTTCTGTTGATTTTTTTTATTTCAGGATTAGTGAGAACTCCAGTACACAGAAACAAGGGAAAGGCAAGTAAAGGCACCCTGCATGACAAGGCTCACATTTCCTTGGTGGCAGGTTAAGCATTCCCAGATCTATCCCAGATAACCAAATCTACTCTCAACACCTTTGTGCAGAAATGAGGAAATATGAACCTCATTTAAAAAGAAACAGGAATGGGGTAGGAAATATTAAGGCTGTATTCCCTAAAATATCCAGGAAATATGTTCATATTATTTCAAATGTACAAGCAGAAAATGCTCACAGAATTTCCTGCTGCAGGAAACTACATTGGCTGCTGTCAGAACTTACTGCTACATTCTCCTCTGCATGCTTATTCTGAAATAATGGGGGTTTTTTCCAGTTTAGCACGAGCTGCTTCCAAAACCATATGATCTCCCATCAGTTTGGAGCCACTACATGCTAAGTCAGAAAAACCCACAATATTATGCAGTAGGTATCTCCACGAGGAATCACGCTGGCGTACATGGACGGACAAGCAAGGCTGTTCCACAAACTCCAGCATAAATCCCGCAGGAGTCTGGAGAGCGCGTGGAATCCAGCGCTGCCCTCAAGCCCTGTGCACAGCACCTCTTGCTTCCCTGCTCACTAACGGCATTAGAGAGCGTTTAAATTGAACGGAGACTTTGTAGAACCACACGTTTTCCTCACACTTTGGTTTCGCAGAGGCCCACCATTTGCAGAGGAGGGTGTCTGCGTTTGCCCGCGTCGGTGGAAACTTCACAGCGCGTTTCAGCCCGTCAGCTGCCCGAGGCCTGAACACCGCTGGCTGGGTCCCTCTTCTTCCACCACAGAATTATGGGTCACAGAATCATAGAATCATAGAATCGTTTAGGTTGGAAAAGACCTTTAAGATCATCCAGTCCAACCATTAACCTACACTACCAAGTCCACACTAAACCAATCAAGGGTAGACTAGACTGAACCATGTCCCCAAGTGCCACCTCTGCCCGTTTTTTTGAACACTTCCAGGGATGGGGACTCCCCCACCTCTCTGGGCAGCCTGTTCCAATGCTTGACCACCCTTTCCGTAAAGACATTTTTCCTAATTTCCAACCTAAACCTCCCCTGGTGCAGCTTGACCCCATTCCCTCTCGTCCTATCGCTAACTCCATGGGAGAAGAGCCCAACACCCCCTCCCTGCCCCCTCCTTTCAGGCAGTTGTAGAGAGCGATCAGGTCTCCCCTCAGCCTCCTCTTCTCCAGGCTGAACACCCCCAGCTCCCTCAGCCGCTCCCCACCAGCCCTGTGCTCCAGACCCTGCCCCAGCTCCGCTGCCCTTCTCTGGACACGCTCCAGCACCCCAATGTCCTTCTTGTGCTGAGGGGCCCAAAACTGGCCACAGCATTCCAGGTGCGGCCTCCCCAGCGCCGAGCACAGGGGCACAATCACCTCCCTGCTCCTGCTGGCCACGCCATTCCTGACACAAGCCAGGGTGCTTGTCCGCTCGGAGGGTCCGCTCGGAGGGTCCGCTCGGAGGGTCCGCTCAACCCGGGCTGCGAGCGGCCCACGCCAAAGCTGCCGCGCTCAGGCTGCGGCCCCATCGGCCCCGCTTCGCCCCGCCCCGCCTCCCACCCACCTGAGGGCCGCTCCACGAACACCGCCCGGCCTCCCCGGAGCTCCCCGTCTCCTCCTGGGCCCCGCTCCCCTACGGCCCCGCTCCCCACACGGCCTCCCCCGCCAGCCCCCCCGCTCCGGCCCCGCCGCCCCTTCCCCGCGATCCCGCCCACGCCCCGCGGCCCGGCCTCCCCCCGCCCGCCGAGCCCCGGCCCCGCCGCCTCACGCCCATCCCAGCCCGCCGCCTGCCCCCCGCCTCGGCGCGGAGCCCCGCCGGCTCCCCCCGCGCCCCCAGCCATTACCGGGCACCAGCTGCAGGTGGTTCCCCATGTTGTTACGGGGCTCGCCGCCTCCTTCCTCGGCGGCCATCGCTGTTTACCCGGAGAGGAGCCTGGGAAGGCGCCGGCGGGGCGGGGAAGGAGGCGGGAGGAGGAGCCCGGAGTCGCCGCCGCCGGAGCGGGCCCGGAGCCGGGGCCCGGCGGCCTCTAGCGGCGCCGCTCGGGGCGTGCAGGGGCTGCGGCGGGCCGGGGGCTGCCCGCCGGCTCCCAGGGCTCCGCGCCGTCCCGCCCCGGCTGCCCGCCGGCTTGATTCATGCTGCAGGCCCTGCGACCGGCTTGGCGGAGCGCGGGCGGGCGGACGGACGGACGGGCCGGGATCTCCCTCAGCGCCGCGCTGAGGCGAGGGCGGCCGCTGCGGGCGGCGGGAGCGTGTGCCCCGGGGAGGAGCAACCCGGCCCGGCCGCAGGGCCTGGAGGTCCCCGGGGCGCGGCAGGGGACAGCGGGGAGGAGGCCTCGGGGCCCCCCTCGGGGCCGCCTTTCCTCAGAGGAGCCGGCCATGGCTGACCCGGCCGTGGCTGACCCTCCCGGGCTGGCACCCGCTGCTTCTCTGTAAAGGGCTTCGGGCCTGTAAAGCCTTCAGTCTTTGGGCTCTGGGAGAGGGGATGGATGTGAATAAAATCCGTGGTGGGTCACCTTCTGGGTAAATAGGTTGAAGCAGAAACTGTAAACACAACGGTTACCTCACGGGTTGCCCAGAGAGGCGGTGGAGGCCCCATCCCTGGAACCATCCCAGGCCAGGCTGGCCGGGGCTCTGAGCACCCTGCTCTGGTTAAAGCTGTCCCTGTCGCTGCAGGGGCTGGGCTGGGCGAGCTCTGAAGGGCCCTTCCAGCCCAAAGCACGCCATGATTCCATGTGTGATCCCAGCAGAGATTCCTGAGGGAGAGCAGGTCTTGCTGATGTGGAAATGTGAGCTGCAGAGCTACGCTCGCCGCAGGAAGGTTGAAATGACCTGCGTTATTCATGGGACGGACCTCGGTACCTGTGTGTCGTGGCTCAGCCCCAGGCAGGCGCTCAGCACCACGCAGCCATCGCTCACTGCCCCTGCCCCCATGGGATGGGGGAGAGAATTGGAGGAGTGAGAGGGAGAAACACTCCTGGGCTGAGATAAGAACAGTTTAATCATTGAAATAAAGTAAAATAGTAATGATAATAGTAACAGTATAATAATAATAATAATACACAAAGCAAGTGCTGCCCAATGCAATTGCTCACCACCCGCCGACCCATGCCCAGCCAGTTCCCAGCAGCGATCGCTGCTCCCCGGCCAACCCCCCCAGTTTCCATACTGCCCATGACGCCGTATGGTATGGAATGGCCCTTGGGGCAGTTGGGATCAACTCTTCTGGCTGTGCCCCCTCCCAGCTTCTTGTGCCCCTGGCAGAGCATGGGAAGCTGAAAAGTCCTTGCCTGGCATAAGCAGTGCTGAGCAACAACTAAACCATCAGCGTGTTATCAGCGTTATTCTCCTGCTAAATCCAAACCACAGCACTGTGCCTGCTACTAGGAAGAAAATTAACTCTGTCCCAGCTGAAACCAGGACACTGTGCACGACTGACACTGCCGGGCCTCACTGATCTGCTTGCTGCAGTGAGGGGGGTGTTGGTCTCTTCTCCCAAGTAGTTAGCGACAGGATGAGAGGAAATGGGCTCAAGCTGTGCCAGGGGAGGTTTAGGTTGGATATCAGGAAAAATTTCTTCATGGAAAGGGTGGTCAAGCATTGGAACAGGCTGCCCAGAGAGGTGGGGGAGTCCCCATCCCTGGAAGTGTTCAAAAAACGGGCAGATGTGGCATTTTGGGACATGGTTCAGTCTGGTCTACCCTTGATTGGTTTAGTGTGGACTTGGTAGTGTAGGTTAATGGTTGGACTGGATGATCTTAAAGGGCTTTTCCAACCTAAATGATTGTATGATTCTATGATTCTATACTGCCAGACTTGTGCCTCAGAAAAACATCTGGGTGGTTGGCAGAGCAGTTGAGGTGCATCCATGGCTCAGTATCTTCCGTAGTGCCAAACCTCAGGCGTGCTGTACGTGGCGCTTACTGTGCCTCACTGGTGCACAAGTAATGGTCTCCTCTCTTTGAGAACTGAGATTTCAGTAAAAATCATTTTTTACTCAACAAGAAAAAAAAAGGTCAAGACTGTCTTTCGTAGCACTGCTAAAAGAAAGTGGTTGAGACTTGTCAGCTAAAATGGCAAAGTGCTGTCCTGACATCAGGTTGTTGTGCTCACCTGAAGCGGTTCACGGGGTGCAAACCCGGTTGATACGCCCCAAAAAAGTTTGGTGGGGCTGCCTCTGCACTGCCTAACTCTTACACAAGTGCTCTCTCTCACCATTTATTGTCATTACCTTCCCCTTTTAAAAAACCCCAAACTAACTAACCTGTCAGATCATGGCTCTGGGGTTTCTCCCTTTGTACTGCAATGCTTACTTTTTATTGTGGTCAGCATTCATTGGAGGCTGTTACAAATCACCAAATCCCATATGGTGCTCCCAAGCATTTCACAGCATCTCAGCCCTGTTTGTTATCTCCCAAAGAAGGCCTTTTTCACAGGGCAAGATTCTGTACTTTCTGCTGTTCTCTTTAATATGTCCAATTTCAGTTCAGCAATAACACTCTCCCTGGACCAGTGATAAACAAATGATTAGCCACTAAGCAAAATACTAATTTCTTTTTTTTTTTTCCAGAATTAAAGTGTTTTAAAGAAACACATTTTAAAGCTAAGTAGCAGTCTAATTTCCTTACCATCGTGGGTGGGAAATTTCAAAATATTCACTATCTATACTGAACTGAATGTCCTTAGAGCAACAATCAGTATCACATTTGCCAAACGAGGAATGTGTCACAAACATGCCTGTGATGATACATTAAGCATTTGTAAGAATACAATAATCACTTAAATGATTAAGTTATGATTCCATAACTTTTTCTGTATTATCTCCGTATAATATACACCATTGCAGGGTATTGTATCTGTTACATATACCATAATAAAAAAATAAAATGTTTTTTTTGTCAGGCTAGATTGCAGTCTGGCAAACTGAAGTATTAAAAAAATATGAGCCATTTCTTCTCCAAACCCTGGGATTTGATTAAAAACATTATGCTAAATATTTTTGGAGTCTTTTGATATGCTAATCTGTTTTGATTTCTGTTGTGTTTTTACTTAATTGCTGAGGGTACACTTGAGTCACACTTAAGCTTGTTTCTGCAGTCTTGAGGGAGAGAACTTATTTTTTAATCATTACTGAGATTCTCAAATAATGCACATGACTGAAGGAACTGGTTGGGTGTTTTTGGTTTTTTTTTTAGGAAACACTACATACCATAATAATAGTAACAAAATGATGAGTACTGGAAACTCTGGGACCAAAACCCAAGAGTTCCCTCATTCTTATTTTGGGTGATATTGCATCTCTTTGTGACCTTAACACTGCTGAGGGCTATGTTCGTGTGCAGCATGTATAATTCTAGCTAGTGCCTTAAATCTAAATCCAAAACCCCAAATTGGGCATTAACTCTAATTTAGTCTCTGGCTATAAATTACAGCCATTACTGTCCACCAGCCGGTCCTACAGGGGCATAGTGAAGACACCGTGAAGATTTTTCTGGAGATACGTGACCTCTGTTAGGTTACATGTTACTGTCAGGATGTTTATTAAATATGCCAAAGTGTTATTAATTTTTAGGTTTTTAACCTAAACCTGCTAGAAAACACATTTATCTTATAAATATTTACATTTATTATCACAAAAGGCAGTCTTTAGGAGTGGGAGAGTCATTAATCTCACACTTCCATCCATCCCAGCATGTGCCATGTTCCCAAACTCAGACTGGAATTGCTGGAAGCCATTTCCTATTCTTCCAGCAGTATTAACCCCGGGTCAGGTTAAAGACAGAAAGCAGCAGGTTGCAGACTGAAGAGCAACTGTGTAAATCCCAAGTTATGTTAAATTTGGTGAGGGCAAGTGTATGTATATCCCAGAGTATGTTAGTTAATCTGGTCAGTGCCAATCTGTCTGTGAGTGGCCCAAATTACTGTAATTTAGATGAAGTCGCAGCACTTCCATATGATGAAGGGCTTTTTTCTTTTTAGCAGCTGTTTATCAAAGATACACACAGCCAGCTGTGATGAATTTTCATTTTATTTTAGGAGTGCTATTTGTAAGAACGTTGATTTCGAAACAAAGTTTAAATGCCATGCCACCAGACCTCGTGGGGTTTAATGTCCAAATCCACATTGTCTCTTTTGTTTCTCGAAATTGCTGGTTGGGCATAGTGGCTAATTGCAAAGTTGCTGTTGGTTAATCTCTTGGTAGTTTGGAGTCAGAGGCCATTAATCACCTTTCCAGAAGAAAAAACACAGAAAAGGACAGCAACATAAAGGATATTAAAACATAGCAATAGTTAGAATTTCATTTGGCATTGTGGAGGGTCATACTCGGGATGAAGAAAACCAAGGTTTGGGTGCTGGTTACCTGAGACAAGTACATTAATTATGGGTGCAGTTCTCAACAAAAGGTGTTTGCAAACAAACACCAACCTCCCACTTGTCAGTCATTCATACACATGAAACACAATACATGCTCTACCAAAAATGTGTCTCTACCCCCCCCCAAAATATACCATTTGGCCAGTTTGCTATTTATTCGCAGTACTTTTCCTCCCGTTTTCTCAGCGTATGTACTCCTGCGTCCACTTCCCTACTATCCTAAGGAGGAAAAACTATGTGACTGGTAAAAGGATAAAAGAAGAGGAACTACCAGCAGCTATACTAACAAAATCTTCGCCGTCTGAAATGCCAAAGCTCATTTACACCCCTCAGCTCCCTTCTATCTCGGCACTAGTTGAGAGAAAATAAGTTGTCAGAATGTAGAAACAGCCAATGCACTCCGTCTTCTCCACCTACATACTTAAGTGGAAAATTAAACTGATTTACTATATTGCTGGGATAAGAGGCACTAGATGGTGCTGTAACATACACTTTTGCAGATTTTGTTTCTTTGTGAGAATTAATCAGTCAGCTGCGCTGCACTGTTAGCTTTGGCATTTCTATTTTTAGGGGATTCACAGCAAACAATGGAAAAGTTTGATCTCTGACCTAATCCCTTTAAATTAGGTTTTTGTGTGTTTCTGCAACATACTGTTTTAACTACTTCTGTTTAAAAAGTAGTCTCTATAGTCTAATTAAAGTAGGAAAAGTCCTGTGTATGAATGCCATTGATTTCTGCTCTGCCAATAAATTGGCTTGTTATATGCCCAAACCCGCTAGTTCTAGGCAGAACAAAGGACTATGTGTAAGTATTTCAAAATAAAAAGTGACTCTCAACCTTTAGACAATTTATTAAATCCTGACAGTAAGAAAGCAGTTACAAGACAAAAAGAAAATCTATACTTTAGACATGAAAAAAGCCAGTTACAAAAAAATAAACAAAGCCATCGTCATACCAACAACCAGGCACTAAAGACACTTGCCATCTCCACATGCCCAAGGAAATTCCTGGCTTTTCAGGTCAATCAACACAAGTTACCAGTTGAACTTACTACTCCCGTTGTCACAACTTTGTTGGACAAATTATCATAGAATCATAGAATAGTTTAGGTTGGAAAAGACCTTTAAGATCATTAGGAAGACGTGCCAGGTAACGCAGGTGTTGCCTGCCACCTGAAGCACGGAGCACAGCATTCAAGTGAGTGCAAAGTTTGGTGCGGTACTTCCAGTCGAAGGCCCTGGTACACACACCCAGCAAATAGGGAAAAATTCCTTCTTTTAATTGTACAACCAGAACAGATCCTAAGCTGTCAGCTTTGCATATACCAGGTTATCAAATTTGCCATCCCAAAACTACTATATCATCAGAGTTGTCCATTTCAATATTAAATGTACTCTAAGAGAAGACAGACGATGGAGTAAGGCAATTCCAAAAGCAAAAAAAAAAAAACCAGTGATGGACAGGAGAACTGTTCTAGAAATAAGTGTGGCTGGACAACGCTTGTGAAGTTAAAGAGCTGCAGATGACTACCCTGAAGCAGCTAATGCTAGCTTCACTTGGCATCCTAGTAAAAACAGGGCATATTTATGACTCTTTTTTAATATTTGCTGCCTAGGTCAGGCTAGCGTGACAAATGAGCAGCTCTGAATATGCAAAAAGCTTTCAGACAAAGAGCCTATTAGCCAAACATGCCTATTACTATGCGTAGAAGCAAATTCTCTTGCCAGTGAACTCTCGCCAAGTAACAAACTATTTGGCATGTGTGCAAAACCCATATTCAACGCAAGTGACGGACAGCATGGCATAGAAAGCAAATGTGACTATAAACAGAAATTCGGTTCAATAAAGAGAATGGAGAGTGAGGAAAAACTCCATTTTAGGCAGCGCTAGCTGGAAGGGTACACCAAGTCAGAGACCCCACGTCCTTTAAGTAGCCTTTAGGATTATTGCTTCTACATAAATCCAGAGCTTCCAGACAGCATAGAGATGAGTCTGAGAAAAGCGGCCAAGACCTGTTCTTGTGTGACTGCTGCTCTTACAAATAGAGCTGTAAATCAGTGTCGTCAATGGGCAGCTTTACAGTTGCCAATGTGAATTAAAGACGGGCCCTAAAGCCAGATACTGAGCTGCCCCAAACACTCCCTCCTGTGGCTGTGGGGAACTGCACTTTAAAGAGACTTTCAGAAGCACCAGTGGGAAAACAGCAGTAGTGTTGAGCAAAGCTCCAGTTACACCGTGCTGATTTGAGAGCTTGAAAGAAACAAATTCTGTTAGGGCTTCCTTAACCTGCTCTGGAAACCACCGTGGTTTGCACTGCTCCTGGGCCACCGTGAGATGTGTATGTAGCTTTCAGATGTAAGTTATAGAATCATAGAATCATTTAGGTTAGAAAAGACCTTTAAGATCATCCACTCCAACCATTAACCTAACATTACCAAGTCCATCACTAAACCAGTTAAGGGTAGAGTAGCAATTTCATGTTTCCTGGCTTGGTGGCTGGATTATTTATAATGAAAGTAAAAACCAGGAATCATTAAGATTGGAAAGGACCTCTAAGATCATCAGTCCAACCATCAACCCAACACCACCATGCCCACTAATGTGTCCACAGCTGGTGCAAGTGGCAAAGAAGATTTATCGGAGATAAGGGTCTTTAATTTTTTCCATAACAAAATTTTTGGTTGTCTTTGTATTAATTAGGTGGCAAGATTTTTAGCCAGCATAAACAAGAGTAACTCTGTTGAGTCTTACTAGCTGTTACATTTCTTTTTCTTTCTCCATTGTTCTTATTGGATCTGTCAGCGCCTGTCTTAGCAAAAAGATCAATGTATATATAGTTCTAGACAGTATTGCCGAAGGAGATCTAACTAGCCCTGTCTGAACAGGAGTTTATGTAGAGCTCACTTCAGCAATCCCTACTTACAGTGCAAGCAGTGTTGGTTTTATACATGTATATATTAACCAATAGAGACAATTGCATTGTTTCCATCTATTACGTAAAATCATGTAAATGGGTTTATATACATTTAGATAGAGGTAATTAGTTTATAAATTTGACTTAAGTTTAACATACAGAGTACTAAGTATAAGTTAGAAGTACTATCTTTCTTGCACTGTGTGTATAGAACACGCTACTTCCATTACCTGTGCGGGAAAATCACTCAGCACTAAGGAAGGTTCAGAGAAGTTAATATGGCGACATTTACAACAATATTGTCCTTAATCTTGGGGGAAACATTCTTGATACTGTTTGAGGCTTTTGCTGGCTTCACGTGGCTGCAGTTTGTCTTGGGGAAGAAGGCACCTAACCTCAGCAGATGATGGCAGTGAAAACACAGTACCGAGTCAGAGCTAACATTGACTAAGAGTGAAAAAGACACAGCAAAGGCTTTGAAACCAAGACCTTTCTGAGGTTTTTTCGTCACAAAGTACTGAAATTTAGGAGAGACTGAGTACACTTTCTTTGTAGTCTGCTTACTTAGGTTTTCTCCATTTCTTGGGCTGAAAGTTATATTGTTAACATCATTCCCTAACTTTTTTTAGTAGTGTTACTGAGTATTGCGTCACTCCAAAGGCAGTTGCAGTGCAAAGGTGGTGGGAAAAAACATACGCTACAACGTAATGGACATAAACTACATGTAATGGACATAAATGCCAAACTCTCTTGGATTTCTGGCTGGGGTAGCAGAGGACTGGGCACTCTAGACATACTGTTATGATTTTGCAGTTCTCATTTTTCTCTTGCTTTTGCAGGACTTCCATTGTCCTTGACCCTCACATACGTTAGAGCAACCTAGGTCGCATAGGTAATGGTGTATTAGGCGTAGCGAGACTAGCTTGACATGCTCTTTACCATCTCCTGGTGTGATGCCTCAGAATGTTCACAATCTGAAACAAATCTCAGGAAACCCTTTAGCTGCTTTTTAGTCACTTTGAAGAACATGGGAGACATGAAAGAACTGGAAAATCACAGAGAATCCGTCCTTACAGCTCGTATTGGACACGCCAGCTATATCAAGCTCATACCAATCTGTAGTCTAATATTAGAGCTGCGACCTTCATGTCCCACACCAGTTTCGGCCATGCAGTTTTATGACAAGCCCAGTCTTGCTCTCACAGCATTACGCAGCATGGGAACCCATGACAACGTCCTCCTGGTACAGCCGAGTCCCTTCGGGAGGGTAGTTACAGCCTCGGAGAGGTGTCCAGATTCCCCTACTGCCCCACGTTTAAAATCCATCCAGCTGCCAGTTTCGTCTCTGTTGGAAGGAAAAAAAGGATCCTGCTGCCAACTGTATGGATAAGGAAACCTTTGTCAGATAACCTCTCTCACGTACAAAACTACTTATAGAGAAGTATTTTCCCTTTACTAGCATAACTGGCACATTAAGAGGACTCCTCTACCTGAGAGAATCTCCTAGTGAAACGCCAAACTGACTAACAGCTTTAAAGGACTTCGGATAAAGTGATGGTGAAAACCTCCGCTGGGACTGGGAGAAAAACATACCTTCTGAAAAATGGAAATTCTCGCTCTGCACAAGACATTTTGGGTATTTGATTACCAGCAGTTTGAGAGTACTCGCTGAATATTCAGCTGGCATCAAATTAGCTCTCAGTTGAGAGTTTTATTGTGTTTGTGCCTTCAGAGTGCAGGCTGTGTGTGTTAGTCAAAGTTCAAGAGGTCTGGATGAACGTGTGGGTGAATATACGCAACATGGGTCCGAGATTCCGAGTAGGAAGTAGTTATGGCAAAGCTCATTAAAAGGATGTCTCCATTGAAGGATTTTGTAAGCAAATAAATAAAACATTTCTTTAAAAAATCTTCTACATATCAACCCTAGGATTTGTTTAATGCCTACAATATCAGATAAAGCAGAGAGATTAAGGAAACAGATATTCTAATAATATACACAGTGATACATAAAAATGCAGTAATCGTATTTTAAGCTGTTATCTAATTGCAGAGAATACAGCACTGCAGAAAAAAATAGCAATTCAGTCCTCAGAGTTATCACAGCAAATTTTCACCTTGTTTAAGGGCAGAGGTACACCGATTCCAAAAGGAAACAGAAGTTTTCAAACCATCACAGCTCATTTATAGGGAAATTTACCTGTAAATAGTAAGGTTATTAACGTTATTAGTTGAATATCGCTATCTACCAATCATGAAAAATTGATCAAAGTAGAAGTTCTACTACTGAAGTCCAGCTTAGGATTAATTTCCTTCAGTGGCTGGGTATTTAAGGAGATTTTCAGCAATATATTGTATTTTGTCGGCCATCCACAAAACAGTTGATTTTCTACACTGTTCCAAATCACCATAAGCTCTACATTTTAAAACACTAATACCGCCTGAAAATTTGTCATTGATTTCACACTTCACAAGTTTTAAGACCCTGAAGAAGTCAACAAACTTTTCCACAGTGAACTGACCTTCATTTAATGAGCTATCATTATCAATGGCAAATAAGAATAGTAACAACCAATACTGAGATATAGATTAATAAACTCCAGTCCAAATTTCCAGGTAAATACCCATGGTTTGCCCCTTTTTCATTCATTCTATTTCATGTAAATTGAATATTGTAGGTTCTTCCAGGGCTTAAATATATATTGTCTGTATCATACAGCTAGGCATGGTTTTTTTCAGAGTGTTTTTTAAATAATGTATTTTGTACGTGTAATTTTTTTGGCATTTAGTTAAACAAACTATAATGGAGGCCAATTCATTTCATCTTTGCCTAAATTTCTGAAAATTCAATTAGTCAATCTTTTATTACAAATACAGACATATAAACAATTTACTAATGGCTTTAGAAAATTGTAGTAGGATAGCAAATTGTATGTATTCTCTCATTTTAAATTTTCTTTTGTTTTGTTAAAGTATCTTACCCCCCATTCCATATTATGGAAGGCAAATCTGAGGCACAAAAGGTGTGAGACTGCTAAACCACTGCTGAATTCTGAATGAATTCCCAAAGTCAGGTAAAATGTCATTCCACTGTTCTTTTGAAAATCTTCCCCACAGCATCTGTAACATAAGGAAATGAAAAATGGAAAAGAGGATTAAGCTAAATGGCCTTTTGGAAAGATGGAGCAAAAGCTATACAAATGATGGACTGTGGGGTCAGCTAAATGCTGTGTTTTCTGTGCTTTCTTTATGTTTTCTTCCTCTCCCAGATAAGTAGGGATTGAAATAAAAAGAGGCCTGACTAGAAATGTTCTCACTGACTTGATCATTAGGGTCTGACACTCAAATGGAAGGAGACTAGCCATTTTACAAAATGCAAAATGGAATAATTCCCTTTTAATGTCCTATTTATTAGGAGCTGAAGAAGGCTTAGTTAGAGAAAAGAAGCCTTGTTTCCCCTGAGTGCCTGGATCACATCTAATTGTATTCAGCCCAGACCGGCCACGACAGCAAGAGGAAGGAGAATCAATATTGCAATGGAGACGCCTTCCCCGTTACATTTTAGAGATGTTTACCATTCATAAGAAAAAGGTACTTTATGCATAAGTAGTCTAGAGACACAACAGGATTTTAAGGCTGGCAGCCAGGAACACAGGTTTAGAAAGTTGATAATTCATAGGTTTCCACGTCAGAACTGCCCCACGTGCACTGCAGCTGCCTTACTTCATCTCTTTGATTGGCTTAGAGTAGACTTGGTAGTGTAGGTTAATGGTTGGACTGGATGATCTTAAAGGTCGTTTCCAACCTAAACGATTCGATGATTCTATGATTCTAAGTGCTCCACGCCTCGTGCTAGCACCCGCTGGAGTAACTGGTTTCAGCGCAAATGGTTCAGTGGTTTCATAGTACGTCCACTCTCTTGCTCTTTCCAACCCTTGTATTTTTGGGAGCAGTTCTGCAACATTTCCCAATATAGCTTCTAAAAGCAGCGGATTCAGGGATGTTTTTAAGGAGGAGATCCTTTCATTTTCAAACCCAGCTGTAGTTAGTAAGAGACCTTCTTCCAGCTGCCTTGGAATTGGTCAGAAAGGGACAAATCGTATGTGAAACAGCTTTGCTGATCTTAAGGCATCTGGGGGCTAATTTCCAAGGGAAATTCCAGCTGGCAACTGCTGCAACAGTCTGGGTCCCTAAGTCCATCAGAACATACAAGTGGGTTGGAAACAAGATTAAAATTGTAGCCCAATGTTATCTAAATCTAGCCAAAATAATGCAGTTCTGCATTCCGTAATCAGTTAAATGTATCCACTCTTCGTTCATTGGCACTCACTTCAAAGCTGAGCAATCACTGCATGCAAATAAGCCCCACACTTCATAGAAACAATAGTCTGCAAAAGTCACATTCAAACAAGAAAACTGCTACATCAAACAGACCTGCTGTTAGTTATCCCTGACACATATTGTCTGTAACATATATATATAGCAAACACTGCAGATCTCACAGCCGCTCTCGACTAAATTAGATGACAATGTTTATGATTTTGTTAATTACAAAAGAACTAAAGGATGCCATTCAATGGAGACATCAATTTAAATTATTACAGTGCTTTGACGAAGTTGTGCTCTCTGAAGCTCTTAGGCAAGCCTTCCTTTCCAGCTGCAGCTTGGAAGCACGCACAGCCCTGTGTCACACCGTTAGCAATAACCTGGAGGAGGCATTCTTGTCAAGTTTGCAGGTGGCATCAAATCGGGGCGGCTAGTCGATGCGCTTTTAATTCAGAGGGAGACATAAACAGGCTGGAGGAGCAGGCTGACCATAAACCTACAAACTCGACAAGAACACGTGCAAAGCCCGCCGCCGGGGAAGGAATAAGCCCTTGCAGCAGCGCAGGCTGGGGGCTGGCCAGGTGGGGAACAGCCCTGCTGTGGTTGACCTGGGCTCCCGGGAGACGGCAAGCTGAGCCTGAGCCAGCAGCATCCTCAGCTGCATTAACAAGAGAACGGCTCAATGGAAACGCTTACCGTCCTTTATCCAGCACTCCTTAGACCTCATCTAGAACGCTGCATCCAACCTGGGGCTCCCCGGCACAGGAAAGGCGTGGATAAGCGGCTGCAGGTTCAGCGGCCAGGCTCTGGAGCACGTGAGGACCGGCCGTGCGCGGCTGCCGGTGCCGCAATAGTCGTGGTGATGCGGCATACTTCAAACCTTGCATCGGGGCAACGGAAGAGGTAGAGAAGGCGTTAGCTTCCATTAACGCATTAGGGTATCGTTTACCAGAGGCAGAACCAGCAGGTACAGCCTGATATTCCTGAGGCACATGGGGGTTTTTTTGTTCATGGGAAGTTTCTGTCTTGAGTACTTAACTTGGACTAGTTTCTGGACCAAAGGCAATCACAGGCGATGAGGCACAGACATGTTTGTAATATTTCTGTTGTTGTCGTTGGACTCATTGAAACCGTAAGCTGCAATCAGTCAAATAAAAATGTATTTATCAGTCAAATAAATAAGTGGTTTGGGGAACTGCACAAGCGAGAAAATGGGCAGCTCCCAAACAGGGTCCTGGCTGTGCAGAGACGAACACTGCCTATCACCAGAATTTTTAAGCAAATTCCTACCTGAGACATACAGAAGAAACCCAGCAGATGATTAGTGGGAGACAAAAGAAAGTACATTCAAGAGCACTGCTGTTGCAAAGGATTGGAAATGTTGTCTTGACCAGCCATATTCCTGAGTCGCCTGAATAAAAAGGATCGAGCCTAAAGACAGTACATATGGTGACCATCTCAATTTTCTGAAACAGAATCAAAGGCAAAGAATCTATTCCATTGACAAAATTATTAAATTATTAGTAACTGCATGCATATAAGCTCAGGACTGAATGATATCAGTTAAATTTAATTAACATCTGTACAATGCTTTGGGGGCATAAAATGTCATGTAACTCTAAAGAATTCTTAGAATTAATCCTATTAAACCTATTTTTAGGATTTATTAATCCTAAACCAGTTTTTGCTGCATTACCACACTGCTAACCGTGAATAACTCCATAGGCAAAGTCAGGTGGTACTCCAAAGTTTTCGGCTGACTGGTAATCCATTTGTGTGGAAAAGTAAATTTTCTCCTGAAATCAAGTTCCACTTGAAACTGGCAGTAATAAGCAAATCAATATTGATGACATTTTTTAAATAACCATATTCTTTGTATCGCTATTGATTCTAGCAGGACTGACTAAAGAAAGGATGTACATAAATATACCAAACAAAAGAAGAGTTGGATATTAATGTCATCTTTCATCATTGCAGGCACTAATATGCTTGGAAAGTATTGATTACCTTAAAAGCCCCTAATAACGAAAGAACTATTGGCTTAATATTTTCTCTAATCCTCCATGAAATTTTACAGTAAGTCCTGATGTATTTTCTGTTAAGGGTTTTAAGGCTGAACTATATCATGTACTTATCTGAAGTGTCAGCTCTAAGGCTTCTGCTGCAGTTGATGAGAACTACGTTAAAGGTGAGTAATAACTCTGCAGATTTAAGTATGGTTTCAGGGTCATTGGAAATAGATACATCTTCTAGTGTATATTATGCTGTAACTTTTGTCTTTTAAATAATCTTTATAATTAGGGAATAATAGAAATTTATTCAGTGGAAACATTGGTCCTGTTCATAATTACTCAACTATCGCCGTTCGGAAAATTCCCTTCTCATAGTACAAGTATCTCTACAGCCATTTTATTGCTGCTTATTTTCCTGTCACTAACACACTCACAATCTAGTTTTCTAAAACTCCAATGAATTATAGTCATCAAAGTTAAATAAGGGAAAAGTGAAAGAAAACTTACCCAAACATCTGAGCTCTTCAGATCCCATTAAAATGAGTGGATGATTATTAGAATTAATTTTTTTTTGGTTTTGTTTGGTTTGGGTTGGGTTTTTTTTGGTGGTTGGTTTGCATTCCCAGTTAACTGAAGTGAAGGTTGTCTGAAAGGTCCATTTACATGTTTTCTTTCGCTATGTTTAGTATCAGAGCATTACAGACTCCAGCCCAAGGCACGGGCACCGTCGTACTAGATCCTGCATTCTCATGTCGCGGAGAGATTTTCACCTTAGTTCACGTTTGGTTTTGATTCGGCGGGACCGGCTGACCACGACAAGCAGCCACGCCGGTACGGAGGAGCTAACAGCCAGGCTGCGCTTCCCCCTGCACCCCAGCCCCGCGGCGGAGAGAAAAATGCAAAGCGGCCAAGAGTCATTTTGGTGCATCCTTAATTTTTGGCGATACTTTCAGCAGCAGATCCTGACGCGCGTTCGTCGGCTGCGCCTAGTTCATCAGAGGGCAATGACTTTGATGAAGCACTGAGCACCCCTTTAACGACGATGGGTTTACAGCCCCTCACGGGTGCTGCGGCCAGAAGCAGCAGTGCCTCAGGCACCTCCGTACGGTGGTTGCATGGACCTGACTCTAATACCACGTTCCTAACGCGTACAAAACTCTCCAGCCCTTCTACCGCTATAAATCTCACCTAGGTCCAAACTGCCGACGCAGAGAAAAGCTTTGCACGCCCTCAGCAATTCCCCCAAGCCGACTTCTATACATTTCAAGCGTATTTACAGGAATACCTTCAAGATACTGCTACCTAACAACCAGATTTACGAGAACGTCTCTTTGCTTTTTCAAAAAAGATAAAAGACTTCAATTAAGAACTAGTTGAAAAAAAAGTATGGGAGGAGAAGTGCAATTATAGAGCTCCTTCTAACTCGCATCCTCACATCACTTGAACAGCATAACGCGGTCTCACTGGGTTAACTCATGTTTTCCAAGACCTCTTTATATACTGAAGGTGATACATAATGGGATTCAGCAAAGAAGAACAGACTTTTTTTCCCTTACCTCTAATAAAACTAAGGACTTCTCTTGATCCCATGAGTTACATCTAATCCTTAGTGATTGGTTTTGGCTCGATCCTATAATGACTTATTTATGGAACTATCTTTGTTATAGGAGCAGTCTCATTAAAACAAATGGGCCATCATGAGCGGGTTATTCCTGTGCTTTTTTGCAGGGCCAGAGCCTGGCTCCTCAAAGCCATTTAAGCACCTCAGTCCTACTTAAGCCTTGCATTCCCCTGGGTTTCATCCATCCTCTGGCGGGGTTTGGCACCGCCGGGGCTGCCACGGCATCGCCTCCATGGCGGGGTGGGAGCCCACGTGTACGCCGTCCCGGCGAGGAGGGGACGCGCCGCAAGCTCACGCTGAGGTCGCTTGGCCCTAGAGCTGTGCCCTGCGTAGAGCGGTCAGAGCACAGCACCTGAGTATTTTAATGACTGGAAACGAACCGTGAATTTCTTAAGAGCCGTTGAAGCAAAATGTTTTCCATCTACCCACATTAATAACAGACCGTTAGAGAATGCTGATATCTTTCATATGATGAGGCACATTTGCTGTATTTTCCTCGTTAATATTAGGACAAATGTTAAAATACCAAACCTTGGCTTGCCTCCTTCCGAGGAAACAAATGAAAAGGACAAAAATGAAATCTCCCACAGCACCGTGCACCTGAGCCGCCCTGCTCGCTCCCATCAGTGCGTCCCCAGGAGAGACCAGGTGGGAACGAGCCGAGGACTGGCCCGAGCCACCCTGCTCCTCCGCAGCTCCTGGGAGGCACCGGGAAGCCTGGGCGGCGGCGGGATGCTCTGCCGCAAAGGGCCCGGGAGGCACCGGGAAGCCCGGGTGGCGGCGGGATGCTCTGCCGCAAAGGGCCCGGGTGTGCCTATGGCCGTGCCGCCTCCAGGCCAGCAGTTATTTCTCTCTCCCGGTTTGGTTATTCCTGCTATAACTGCGCTGCTCGGTGCTGATTCGCTTTTTCTTTGTATATCCAAGGAAATGCAAATATAGAATGCAATCAGGAGGATGAGCCACTACAGCCAGTGTTTGCCAAACAGTTTAGCGAGTGCAAGCACCTCCATTAGAGACAGAAGTTGAAGCAGCTTTAACAGACAATTTTCAGGCAGTTCTGAGCATCCATGCAGAAAGAAACCGCCTAATATCATGATTCATTTTTTAAAATGCTGCCTGAGCTTGAGTCCCTTAAAAATAAAAATGTCGTTACTAATTCAGGGAAGTTTTCCTTCAGTCACAAATGCTGGCATGCAAGTTTGGTAGACACAAACATGTAACAGCATTTAGCCCTGCGCTGAGGCTTGAGAGACGTCTCCAGAGTCCCCGGCAGAGCAGCCCCGGAGCGGGAGACCTTGCGCAGCCGCCCCGAGAGCGGAGGCAGAGCCATCCAGTGCCATTAACTGCCCTCGCTCCGCGCCAAAGCAGCATAACGCCTATCAGATTGCAAATGGAGCGGAGATTAAACATAGCTTTTAATGGCTCTGCAAACACTTACATTTGAGAAAAACACCAGAGCACAAACTCATTATTTACCACTAAATAAACTCCTTTCCCCCCCCCCCCCCCCATATGTCCTGCTTGCATTCAGCTACAGCACTGCCTCTGTGCACTCCCACAACTCAGGCAGTACCGTAGTTGCTTACTTTATGAACACATACACATTTTTTTTGCTGTTGGACATAAAATGAGGCAGAAGGTTTTTCATGGTGCGTTCAGACTGATGCTCCTGACCATGAATGATGCCAACCACAGAAATCCTCCATCTCAAAGATCCGGGTCCATGCGCCACAGCCCGGCTCTAGGTTAGTAATTAGCAAAGCCTTCAAGGGATCGAGTCTTTTTTCTTCTGTGCTCCAGGAATCCTTGGAGGAGATCACGATCCTCAAGGACACCAGTTACTGGAATGGATTTAGCACATTGCATCTCAAAGGCTCTGCCCGCTGGGAAGGCCACAGACGCTCAAATATCAGACTCAAGTATGATCAGTTTGATAAGTCACACAGCAGTCTTTCTCCTCGCCTACTCAAACTCTTCTGGAAAGGATAGCCAAAATAAAAATGAGGAAGACTTACATTTCTTCAATGCTAATGATTTTTTTACAGGTCATCTACCAGCACTCAGCACTCTCCCGGAGAGGCACGGTGGCCTCGTCCACGTCCCCCTGTGAGCACCACGCAGAGCCCTCTGCAATTGCACCAGCAAAAAAATTCACGCATGTGCTGCCCACCTTGGAAAAACTGCCAGGTTTAAAATACCGCCAGTTTTAATGGGAAAGCATCGGTGAGAAAACCTCTGTTCGGATACACTGCCCTTCTCGGTGCCTGCCTACGGCTCTGCTGCAGCAGCATCTGCTAGGACAGGGACCAGAACCGCGTCCCTACAGTCATGTTCCCTGAATTTTTAAATATTGAATAATTTAACATCTTAGTTCCGTTACTGAAATAGCATTGTTTAGCTCACATCACTTTAATAGGTCTTACTACTTACATTTAGCTTGGACTGCTGTGCGTGCACACGGTTGATGCCGGAACAGTGTGAGTCCGCCAGCCCGTGTCCGACTGCTGTTCCGGTGTCCCAGCTCCCCTAACTTGTCTCTTTGCTGGAAATAATCCTATCTTACAGTCACCGCTTGCAAATAATGCCGCGTGTGCGACAGGGAGGGCTGGCTGATGCCTTGGCTGCGCCCATCGCTCACAGAGCATCGCTTCTCCGAAGCTGATAAACCAAAGAAACAAGAGGAATTTCTCTTCCATAATTTTCCTTTTGCCCATTACCGCACGCACCATATAATAGAACTGCACGTTTCTTTGTGACTCAGAAATAAAGAATTGTTTAGATGTTTATTAAACAACAGACTTGAATGAAATTAGTCACATAATGTTGTCTGGAGTATGAAAGTTAATTGGAAGACACAATGATTTACTAAAGTTTGAAATACCAAATGGGTTTTTGAGTAAGTTAATGACAACTGGAATCAGAACGTAACTGTGGAAAATGGAAATTTTATTTTAATTCCTACTGAAGTACTTTGGTAAATGAGCTTGCTCTCGACTCATTGTGAGAGGTTTATCACAGCTTGGTTTGCTGTTACGTATTTAAATGTTATCCAAGGGTACGTTAAATACGGTGATCGGCTCACATTCATCATAGCACACTGGAATAGCAATTTAATTTTTCTAAATAAAACACAAGAGGGGAGCAAGAGTGGCAACTGGGAGGAACCTCCTGGACACAGAAGATCAAGAACAGCAAAATGCCCGGTAGCTGGGGAGCAGGGTCGGCTGGGGAGCCCCGCTGAGCACCCCCAGCAAACCCCCCCTCCCCGCGGCTGTGCTCCCCAAAGCACAGGCGATGGCTTTGAGAATATAAACGCAAAATGTCAACACGGTCATTTCAGAAAAGCCAGCGTGGCATTTTCAGAATGTTTCCACCACTGTCTTTTGTGCCCACGCTGATTTCTGGTGCTGTGGGGGATTTTTTCGGCAGAGGCGGCACATCTGCAGAAACTGCCGGCGTGTTTATTCCCTAGAATAAAGACAAATAATAGGAAGGGATCCAAATTCTCTCAGCAACAGTGGAATAACTCCACAATAGCCCACAGAGCCCAATGAACATCGCGCAAAGCTAAAACTGGATTTATACTGCACACAGCGGAAAGGCAAATGCGTGCCATTAACGGGAAAGCTTAAATCAGCGGAGGAAGGTGGAAATATTGCTTTTTTTCCCCACTGAAATGCTTTTTAACGGGATTGCAAAGAGCCCGGAGTGCAAAAGCGAGGCAGCCAGCAGATGGTGCAGGTGGCATCGCCGCGTCTCCTCGCTCCGAGGTGGGCAGAGGCTGCTGGAAATTAGAAGCAGTGTTTGCTAAATGGTAGGGAAAGAGATGTTGTTTATTTTCAGTATCCTCAGAGTATTTCCAGCAGTGGAATGTAATGACAAAAAAAAAGGCAGGGAAGAAGAGAAGAGAGAAGAGTCCCTGTATAATAACTGCTCTGTGACTGCTTGCGCCGCACGGCACAGGGGGCTGGTGCAAAGCAGGGATGCTGCGCTAAGCGTGCTTTGCCTCAGAGGACCTTCAGAGGCCTCACTCACTTTATGAAGGCACAGAACTAAATGCTCTTGCCTTCTTTTTTTTTTTTTCTTTTTTTTTTTTTTTAACCAGGATAGCACAGAATTTTTGCAAAGACGTTTTTGTTCTTATCAAGAGATGAGCAAATTCCCCCATCACATCACGCCAGGAAATATAATCGTTTCCTGAGCAACTTTCCATCCTCCTCCTCTCCCATGGAGGAGCCACTATCCTCCTCCTCTTCCACCTCCTCCTCGTCGTCCTCCTCCTCCACCTCCTCTTCCATGAAAGACAGGAGCCAGCTGGCATTAAGAAAAAAATGCCTGTTTCCTTCTCTCTCTCTCCCCACCATAACATTTATGAGTTTCAATTTTACTTGTGTTTTCTACCACTAGTTTGGAGAAATTCTTTGCTCGCCGGGAGCGCGTTACCTGCCCCGGGAGCTGGGGGCAGACCTGGGAGCTGGCAATCTCTGACTGCCAGGAAGTTAATCCCGTTTGCACAAGTTGAGGATGAGATCCTCTCAGCATTTTATTACAATTTTTTTTTTTCCCCTTCATTTCTTTTTACGTCTCTCTCCCCCACTGATCTCTTAATCTTTGCGCTCAGCAGGTTGTTTATTGTTTATCTAAACATCTCCTACTGTTGTCTAATATTCCCTTCCAGCCCTCCTTAAACATTTGGCTTCTCCTGCCCTTTCTTTAGCATAAACCAGCCCAGGACTGAATTGCACTGCAGTCCTTTCAGTTTAACATCTGCTTATTTTTCTCCAGTTGCTCTTCCACAAAGTACTGTATTTCAAAACAACCTTGTAGCTCCAATATTTTGCTCCTCTAACAAACACGGAGCTCCCACAGAGCTCTGCTGAGAGACATCTGAGTTTACAACAGGTTTAAAGATCACACCTTTCCCGAAGCATCAGCTCTTACACAACCGGAAATTAAAACTATCAACATCTTTTGGATTATTTTGTCTTCAGTCAGAAATAGACTGCTGTTGCAAGGGAATTATTCCTGAGATACTGCTAGCTGCTCGTTCCTCTGCAAGGACAGAGAAAAAAAAAAAAAAAGAGATTATGCAAAGCTTAAAATATGTAGAAAAGGGAAAAATAACAAATCTGAAACATTTGCAAGTGAAAACATATCATGCAATTCAAATTCCTCTAGAATTTACAAAACAGAAAAGTTGTTAAGTGTCAGTCCAAATTTCTCCTTACATTTTGTGTTTTTCACCCCCACCTCCAGACCTCCCCCAAATTCCCAGTACACATGGCAGCGGGCCGGTGAGCGCTGACGGGCACGGTGAGCATGAAGCCCCCTCCAGCAGAGCCGGCTCCCTCCCGGGACCGACCAAAAGGTGGAATTACAGCTTCAGAGGACTCATGGGTCCCCTCCAGTAAAGGACAAATGGCCCTTGGATTGAAACGTGACACGGTCACACTGCTTGGAAAGAATCTGTAATTTAAGGAAGCGTAATCTGGGATAACAAGGTCATACAGGGATCTAAATAATTCGTGAAATTATATCTACTGCATTTGAGAGTCCCCTCCATTAAACTGTGTAACTTCCTTTGCTCTCACTCCCATTAGTACTGTAGAGTTAACGATCCTGCGATGCTGCTTCATCGATGCTCGGCTTGCCGTCAAGCAGGAATTTTGTAAAAGCTGGCTGCCATGCTGAATGCCTGAACTAACAAACAGGATCCAAAGCCACCTTGCTTTATCTTTGCAAAATACCCTCCTCCTTTCCCAGAACTGCTTTTAACAACCATCAGCCCAAACGACATCGGGACCGTTCCAAATACTTTATAGGTTCCTTTTGCACACCAGGTATCTCTGTGAGCGTTCACTCATTTTTCCTGATTTTTCTAATTGACCAAGACTAAACAGCAAGGACAGAAGACATGAAAAGGCTTTGGCCATTGCCTTTTGCAACCTTAGCGTCTCTCCAACCACCACCTTCATTTAAGCATAAAGGAGCGGGTGGTGGCTGGAAGCTGGGCTGGGTGGCAACCGCAGCAAACAGTGTACGGAGAGTTAGTTGGAGGGGACGATAATCCAGCCCGAGACACCTGAGGAACTGAGTAAGACCTTCAGGCAGGGTTTGGTGGGCAGCACGGAAATGCAGGAGGAGATCTGGGGCTCCCGAAAGGCCACGGGAGCCGGCGGCAGGGCGGAGATGCTGCGCCAGGACTGACTGGGGCACGGGGTTTGTGACCGGCACAGCCAGGTGAACTTGCTGGGGGGGGTCCCTGCATGAATGTATTGACCTAGTTTTCTGGCAATTCCTGGATTTATACTTAAAAAAAAATATTGCACTTACTTTTCAGGATGCCTACTGGAGAAGGGAAATGGTGTTATACATATCAAGTAACTCCTTTTTCAGTTACAGCCATTTTAATACGGTTTAGCAGTATATATATGAAATAAATGCAATAAGGCTGCTACAAAGCTCATCTATACACTCCTTATTAATTCCACAATACCTCCAGTCCATGCGCCACTTAAGGTGAAAATGTATTCCTTCCCGTGCCTCCTAAATTATGTCTATTTTAAGAAATATTGAGTGAGGCACCGGCTTCAGCAGGCTACTTTGTCAGCACATTGATTGGGATTTGCATGGAAGGACAGTTTGCGTACAGTCCTGTTTCTCACAGCACGCCCGAGTGTTAACCACGAAGTGAATTCCCTTGCAATTTATAGCCCCGTTCTTTTCAATTTGCTCCGCTAAGTCATTCAGCTCCTGGCAGGTCTCAATTCCAAACGTTGGATTGTTCAGCACAAAACAAAGTGACATTGTCGCCCTAATCAATACGCACTTGTGGTAAACTGCAAGTATACGTACAGCTCCCAGGCTGGGCTTTACAACGGGATTTTTTTTTCCTCTAGGCTGCCCCGTGCCGTGGCAGCCGGGGCAGTTGCTGAGTGCCAGGAGGTGGCTGGAGAGAGGAACGCGTGAGTGCCTCTGGCTATCCCACCGGCTGCGCCTCCGTACCCTCATCCCACCTGCAAGGGGTTGAAACCATTAAACCTGCACCAGAATTCAAATGCCAATACCTGTTGTATCAAATGGAGACAAACCCATGGTACACATCCACTCGAGCTACCCTAAAGAGTGAAGAACATGCAAATACCTTTCTCTTCTTCACGTGCTACATTTTACAGGGTTTTTTTCCTCCTATTTTTCTCCAGGGGAAGTTTAGATTGGGTATTAGGAGAAATTTCTTCACAGAAAGAGTGGTCAAGCACTGGAACAGGCTGCCCAGAGAGGTGGGGGAGTCCCCATCCCTGGAGGGGTTCAAAAAATGGGCAGAGGTGGCACTTTGGGGACATGGTTTAGTGGGCATGGGGGTGTTGGGTTGATGGTTGGACTGATGATCTTAGAGACCCTTTCCAACCTTAATGATTCTATTCTAGTTTTCCTGTCATTAAAAGCTAATCCAGCCAGCAAGCCAGGAAACATGAAATTAATTATTACTCTGCCCTTAATTGGTTTAGTGGTGGACTTGGCAGTGTTAGGCTAATGGTTGGACTGGGTGCTCTTAAAGGTCTTTTCCAACCTAAATGATTCTATGATTCTATTTTTTCTTCTCAAGTTCTGTTTTTTTTATTTCCCTCCCTACTTTCCCACACTCCCCATTCCACCTCCCTCGCTAGCCCACCATCAGCAGGCTCTCGCCCTCTTCCCGCATCCCACCTCCCTCCTCTGCCCTTCGCCAGCCCGCGGCTCGCAGAGGAGAATGCCAGGAAGGACCAAACCCAGCCCTCACCATGCAGCCCGTGTCCTTGCGAGCATACGACAAGCCTGTGGTCTTTCTGCCAGCAGTGACCGTTGGAGAAACCTGCCTCCACCATTCCCCTGCAACAGAAACAGAAGTGGTGCTGCCGTTGTTATTCCTCTTACGCAGCTCCATGACAGTACATGTAAAGCGAGGTTGGCCAGGAGACCCCATTCCTCCGGCCAGCTGCTCAGCTTGTTTCCTATCATTTAAAGCCCTAGTGGTTTGGGTGAAGAATTGTCAGAAACCAATAAAATCCATAATAAGAAACAGATTGGGTGAAATAAAATACATATGGAGCAGCCTTGGAAACACAACTTTGCAGCTGTGGAAATCCCACTCCTGCAAGGGGAGCAAAGGGCTTCCTTCTCCCGCAGGTCTGGGTCCGTGGCCGGCACGAGGAGGGATGGTGGAAAAGGGGGAGGGCAAGGTCAAAGACATATTTCTGTCCTTGGAGCACCTCTGCACAGGAAATACAGAGGGATGTACTGGGGTTGCACCAAAAAGCACTGATTTCCCACTGATGGGAGCAAAAGAAGAGGCAAGTTCATTGTCAGCCCCGCACATCGGTAGTGCAGCACAGGCTGAAGATGAGATAGCAACGCCTGTAGCATTTCCTCCCAGCGCCTTGAGCCTTGCTGCCCACCATGGTAAGAAGTGATGCCGTCCTCTGTGGAAACGTATGGGAAGCTGCCTTCCTATTTCTGCAAAGTAACGTGTCAAAAACACCTTATAGATTATTCAGTTCAGAGGGACTATGCCAGCCCAAAAGCAATACTTAATGTCACTATCCATCACGGACAGAACAGCAGTTACGCCTTTACCACTATGCAGCAAGCTTCAAAAGAATGAAAAAACTAAAGACAAACAAATATATGTTAGAGAAGAAATAATGTTAGTGATATGCTGGCCTCTGCTGACAGCAGCTTGTCATCCCTGAGAAAACCCTGCCACATTTTTGTCTAAACAGTTTCCATTAATGAAGTTAACCAGCATCCCAGAAATAACACACAGATTTTATACGGCATTAGACTGTCACATATTGATTAAAAAAACCCCAATGCCTCTGTGACAGGATTAGCCATTTTAGCCACATTTGCAGAATCACATATTTAAATATTGGAAGATTGCTGCCAGTCTTTACCTTTAGGCAGCATAGCACCGCACACGATGGGTCAGACTCCGTCTTTAAATATTTGCAAGAAATCTGCTGTCTTCTCGCTTGGAGACTGCAGGGCAACCTGAAAGCTCAGAGAAACAGAATAACCCTCTCCCTGCCTTTCCTCACTGCAAGATCCAAACGTGCTTTCTCTACATTCAACCTGGATCAGCTTTCCCCTGGTTTTTCTCTGCTGCGTCTGAGTATTTAGATTGCCTGCCATTAGCACAGGGCCAGAAATTGAGACAAAGTCAGGTTTCTGGTTTCCCAGTCCCTGATTTTCAGACCATCTGAGTGAGAATGAGACTCCCAAGAGCTGCTCCAAGTGGGGCGACTGCCAAGAGCCCCGTGACCGGCTCCCACCGTGGCTGCTCAACCATACATACGCCGACGAAAGTGGAGCTCGTGTTTTCGGCGTGGTGCAGGCTGGGTCCTTTGATTGCTCTGAGAAGCTCCGCTGGTTTCGGTACAAGCAGTACTTCCAGCCACCGTACCTTCCAGCCACCGTGTGCAAAGCTGCGGAGGAGCGCTGGAAGAAGCAGGTCTGAAAATCCATCCTGTAAATGCAATGGTGCAAAATGTGCCAGCACCATGTAATTAATACCAATCATAGAATCATAGAATCCTAGAATCGTTTAGGTTGGAAAAGACCTTTAAGATCATCCAGTCCAACCATTAACCTACACTACCAAGTCTACTCTAAGCCAATCAAGGGTAGACTAGACTAAACCATGTCCCAAAGTGCCACAATCATCACTAAATACAGAGGACTCGACTTTCAAAAGAGACCTGGAGGTAACTGCTTGTCAATCTACCTTTTAGGCCATGCGTTTGCTTGTAGGTTTGTGCGAATCCTCATCTGTGGTGGCATAAAAAGCATACACGCTTTGTACAAACACAGCCAGTGGTGCTATATTTAACATTAAGTAAAAACCATCTAAAGAACAGATGGAGCAGGGCATCTACAGACCTAAAAATAGACATTTATTGAAAAATAAATGAAAGCAACATTTAATTTAGTTCAAAGGTTGAAATGAACCATTAACAAATCTAGGCTCATCTAAATACCTGCTTGTCATGTATATTTAATTGTTTTCGCTCCCATTTCCATTTGGACTGTGCTCTGCACTCTACACAATGACCACAGCTTGTCCTGAAGCATCTGACCATGGAGAAGGATTTTATAGTATTTCTAAATGCAGAAGAAGAGGCGATTTCTGGGCAAAAATAGATGCAAAAAACACCCAAAAGGCTGTTATGAAGAATTATTAGTCAGTCCCTGAGTGGGAACCAGTGTGCGTGGCCCAAAGAGAATGTAAAAGCAGGGAGATGCAACAAGGCAGCAACAGGGCAAGACATTACAAATACGTGAGTCTTATAAAAACCCTGCCACTTGAAGACAGTTTGGCAGAACTCATCACATAAGAAATCACCATTTTCCTTCTTTTCCTTCAAACCAGGACAAAACTTTGGAAAGCCGTGCTCCTTGCAGAGAGCAGCATCCCACCAGCTCTGCGCAGGCGGGCTCGCCCTCGCCCGTCACCGCTCTCCTCTGCGTGGGGCGGGTTGTTGTACGTGACCTAGGAGAGCTTCTAGGGGTGGGAGATAGGAACCGCTTCATTGATACCAGAGCAGCTGCAAAAGGTATTTCAAAAGTAGCTAATTAACACACTTCTGATAAATCTAAGATGAGCAGATACATGATGTTTGCAGTTGCTCTGCGTGCAGGTTCCAGACTGCAGCTCTACATATGCTTTTCGGAGTCCTTGAAAAATTACTTTTCTTCACAAGTCTACTCATTATTTATTAATTACTTTTATTCTGAATTTTGGATCACCATAATTTCCTCACTCACGAGTATAGTTTTCCCCTCTCTCATTAAAATGTAGTCAGGAACCTGAGTACATGCCTCCTCTGTTGGCTTGTTTTCACCACGCAGTAAGCATGGGGTTTGCTCTATGTTTTAGACAAAGGAAGAGCAGTAGAAAATGAAATTCCCTGTGTCATAGTTCCAGTTTTGTTTCTGGCCACCAGCAGATTTTTTCCAAGCCAGCAGCCCTCTCTGTGACCAGGTTTCCCCCACACCAGGTACTTACATGGCCCCAGCAGCGGCACATGCGAGATCCTCAAAGTCTTAAATATTTTCTCTTTGGAAACTCCTGCCAAGGAAGGTTGTTCTTCAGTTGAGAGACCAAAATGCAAAGACATCAAGACCTGGCAGTGCCTGACCATGCAGAAAAACTCTTTTCTCAGTACAAGTGGCACCTTAAAGACCAGGACATTTTTTCTGCATATATATGGTTCCGGAGAGGTTTCTGTGTCCCTGGGTCCTGGTGCTGGTTAAGCATCTGGCTGTAACTCCCCGATCTTTCTAACAGCTGTGGCCATTGCTACTCCGGCAGATTTGCCATCATAGCTCTGTCAATTAGGGCCATGAAAATTCATCCTACTAACTGGCTTCATTATGAAAACAAGTTATTGCACAGAGATTCAACTAATGTGAGCGCACACACACAAAAATCTCTTTCTTAAGCGTCGTTTGGACAGATGGCTTTTCCCTCTTTGTGAAAGGTTTGGGTTTTCAACACAAGCTGCCTCTCCAGTGGAGGGGAGGTGGGGTAATCATCTCCTAATTAATGCTCGACTGGCTGAAAAGCACATTCTTTGAGTGGAAGGTATTAGATGTAGTTTTCTAACACAAAATTCAGATATAAAAAACAAATCATAAAGCCATTACTGTTTTGGTTAACATCGGGAAAATTTGTATTCAAGAACATGCTGAGACCGGGGTCCTGATTCTTTCCCACTTTACACCATCTTGCAAGAAAAACCTGAATAAAGGCTACTCAGGAGTCCAGAGCCTATTTTCTTAGGAGGTGAACCACATACACCCAAAAAATAAATTGTCAATTCCTTCGTGTTTCTGAGTTATGGATTAGAAAAATACTCTCAGCAACACTGATCAATGGGAACTTCAAAGAGAAATGTGGACTATCTATTACCTTTTCTCCCAATTACTGTCCTTCTGCTGAGAATTGCATTTTATGTGCCTCCTAGGCTTCACAAAAAAAAAGGGAGCCAGATTAGAAAAAAAGCTCTTAAGAGAGTTTTGCCTTTCTATTGAATATAATCACGATAGAGCTAGTAAAGTTGGTAGTAAATTCTGAACTGTTGGTCCAGGTGGGACCAGTTTGATGGTCTCTACAAAATCATGATAATATTTTTTTTTTTAAATTTGTAGCCAAAGCAAGTAAAGGAAAAAGGCATTAAAATATATTTTTGGGCTGACCCACCCCCCAAAAAAAGTTTAATTGACTAAACATTCAAAAAACTTATTTCAAGGTGACTTAGGAGCTTTTGTCCAGCCTGGTTAGGTTTTACAGTCCATTAAAGCCTCCAAGACTGCATTTTTTTTAGCTAACCATAAAATGAAAGCACCATTTTGAAAACAAAAGTCAGAAACATCTCTCAAATTTTTTTCTGATCAGTTGTTTTTTTCTTTCCTTTTTGTTCACAACTATTTGAAAAATTTTATCTAAATCCATTAACCATTTCCAGTAAGCTGAAAATAATTTACCTTGTTAGGTGAACTTTAGCTCTTCATCATGTTATTTCAATCTAATGAGCTCCCCGGACCTATTTTTGGAGAGGAGAGGAGAACTGGTTGCTCCCCTTCTTCTTTTCTATTGGAAAACACAGATAAACGTGATTCTATCATTCGCTCCTTAAGGGGAATTGTCTCTCCCTCCATAACCTCACCCAGAGGTTTCATTAGGTGGAGAATCCTTTGGTAAACGTCAGGAAAATTTGTATTCAAGAACATGCTAAGGCTGGGGTCCCGATTCTTTCCCATTTTACACCCTCTTGCAAGAAAAACCTGAATAAAGGCTACTCAGGAGTCCAGGAAAACACTGGAAAGCAGGAAAAATAGCAGCATCACCTCCTGAGTTGTTGGTACTTTTCCACAGTGGATTTTTTTTTACCTCCAGCCCATCAAGTGCCCAGCAGCTCCCATTGTTCCTAATTGCCCTGTTGGAGACTGAGCATTTTCTGGCCGGTAATTTCCGTCTGCTTCAGAACGTGTCACACATTGGCTGTTTGGGGAGGCAGAGGCTCTTAGCACTTCAGAAGCACTCTCAGCAGCAGCAGGACCTGGCCTTTAAACCCTTTGCTCCAGGTTGCGGAGTAGTTACGCAAGCGAAATAGCAAATTATCCCATGCTTTGTCTCAAACACTTGGCCGATACTGGTGCACCAAGGTGAGACGTGTGACCGGGGGCATCTTCCTTTCTCCCTGCCACCGGAATGAAGAGGGGCTGCTGCCTGCCCTGGAAGGAGCACGTACCCCTTTGTGACTAGTTTGGCTTAACTAGCAACAGCACAGAATTAAATGATGTGATCTTTAAAGATCATTAACAAGTCCTTATTCTCATTTCAGTGTAACTATGAAATCACCCCTGTGGTTATCCAGAATTAGACACGGCTTTATTTTGCAGGGCACAGATAACAATAGATTATATTCAGGAAATCATGTAACAATTATCTCTAAAATTAGTCTGCACACAGGGGACTGGTGAGCTGGATTGGAAAAAATTGAAATTTTTTTTCTCCCACTCCAAATCCTGCCTCCTTAACCCATACCACCTTGATATCTCTCGCATCATTATTTATTTGAGTTACATTTTGTTCTCTTTCCACGCCTTTCAATACCCAACGAGATCAAAAGCCCCCCAAATACCTTGTGAAGGCAATTCTAGAGAGATCTGCTTCGCAAATGCCAGGCGCCTGTACCGATGCCTGCAAAAGCAGGGTTCGTCCATCGGTACCACACGCTGGGTACCGAATCCATCGGTGCTGCTTGCCCATGGGTTTAGTTGAAAGGCATGCCCAGCCACAGCTACCCCTTGCAGCTCTAGACCAACCTGAAGGATTCAGCCAGCTTAAAGACCAAGCGGACTTAGCTCCTCCTGTGTCCCTCACTGGATGGATGCAGTGCACTCCACTTAATGCCCTGTTTCTTGGCATTTCTCAACGTCATATATATTGCTAAGCACAAAACTTCAAGCAGAAGCGGATGCTCAGTGAATGCTCTGATCGTGCATCTTCGTAGAGGTGGAACGAGCAGATTCCTTTTGGCACCAACAGAAAGAATAGACAAATGACAGCAGCTGATCAATGTTTCTGATTCAAAAATCATCTAATTTAAAAGGAACAAAACTGCTCTTGGAGCTCTGGCAAGGCAGACTGTTTTGCTCAGGTGAAAAGTTGCATCGCATCAACAGTGGCTGGGTTTGAATTGTGCTTTGACCAGTATTAAAGTAAGATCCTTTCCTTTTAGTGACACATTCCCATGGAAAAAGTCAAAGCAGTAAGTGTGAGCATTTCACATAATTAAAGGACTATTAGCATTATTAATTTTTAATTTTTTTTTTTTTTTTTTAACAGAACAAGTTAGGTGCCAAAAATAGAGCTGCTTCATTAAGATCTAGATTTGATTTTAATGAAAATAGTAGGATAGGTTTGCATTTGCAGCACCTGACGTGGACTACAGCACGTCTACTCTGGACCAAACGTACCCAGAACACTGATTTAACGCTCTGGGCCCATCTAAGTGAAAGCAGTCTTGTTAACCGCAGCTACGCAAGCCTGTCAGTCACACGCACTATGACGATAATGACAATTTCACTTGAAAATTGCATCTGGGTTGGGTGGCTGCCGATGTGGAAGGCGGCTTCGCATCCAGAGGTTAACGGATGTACTTGTGGAAATCAGAAAAAATACAGGTTCGTATTTTATTCTGTAGCGAGGGAGGTTATTTGTGGGGTTTTTAACGGGAGAGACTACAGCCTGAAATCTCACCAGTGGGGTTGCAGTGTCAGCATTTCCAGCGGGCTGAGCCAGATGAGGTCCTGACCGGTACTTGAGACAGCAACCTCCCAGGAAAACTTCCAAGCGCTGCTTTCACCGATTCAGCCATTTCTCAACCTTGAGTAAAGGGGCATTATTCTTTGAAAGACCATTATTTGGACAAATCAAGTGTGGCAATGCAGGGAGCCTAGCAGTGTCACGGCAGAGCAGGAGGTACTGGCAGCTGAGGAAGCGATAGGACAGAGCCATTCGAAAGACAATATATGCCCAACAGCATCTGTGTTATGGATCTCGTCCAAGAGGAGAAAGCTGATTTGGTCATTTAGTTATTTACATTCTACCATCCCAAGTCCTTTTTGGTATTTTTAATCGCACAAAGCATTTTTCTGCTCCTTCCAAAATACTCTTTATATGGAAACCGCTGATGAAGCGCCACGGAGGTAACTGCATCCCAGCAGGTCTGGAGCAGCCCCCACACACAGACGGTCCCTGTCTTCTACTCCTGAGCCAGTGCCAGCAAACACGAAAGAGAGGAGAGCCTGCTGGACCCATCCTCCCTGTCTTCTGATGGCACAGGAGCCTCTGAGGATGTCTGTGAATTATAACCTGCCTGCGCTACCAGAGTGCCTGAAGCTCCAGCTGCAGGTTGTGGCTCCTGGGGATGTTCTTTGGCTTTGTGGGCACAACCGGAGACTGCGGACCCTCAGCACCCAACGTCTGACTGTAATGAAATGAGGCAAAGCTCGGCCCTAAGAACAGAAACCTGAAGCAACCTTCTCTGTGATGTTCAGGATGCCAGCGGACATCCTTGCTAAGCCTGCGCCGAGGCTTTGCGCTGATCGTGGCACCGCGCCTGCCCGCTTTACATGCTTACCTCTGAACTCATCTCTAAAACGATGTTCTTTTGTAATTCTCAGCTGGGAAAATCCTCTCCTGACAGGCTCCCGGCTGCTTTTCACATCAAGTAAGCCTCTTGCAAACAGGTTTAACTTTCTGACACCTCTCTAGCTTGACAGGTAAAACTGTGTCAAATAGTGGGTTAAAAAATTGGTTTGGGGGCAATTAGTCTGCAAGAATCACTACTTAGAGAGTCCTGCCCACTGAGAAACATTTCAGATATTTTAATCTCAGCCCCGTTCACGCTCTGAATATGACAAAGGGCTGAAAAGAACCTGGCTTCCCTGTCACCGTGCACATCCCCTGCGGCTCTCGCGGTGTAATGAGGTGGTTGTGGGTTTGTGACACATGCCATTTCCTCGCTGTTTGGGTATATATGCTAAACAGCGTGAGTCCACGCAAGCTGAATTTTTACCCGTCAATTGCCATAACAGGTCCCAGGTTTGGGCATTTTTCTAACGGAAAACTAGGTTGTCGAGGAAATAAATGTTTATACAGAACATTGGATTTATCACTGGAGTAAATCAGATGATGTTTGGGGAAAATACAGTAGTGGAAGTTATCTACAGCCACAGCAATTCAATAGATCCTTCTTACCGTAGTATGCGAGAAAGCCCTTCTTGCAGGGGGTCTTCCTGGGAGCTCAGCTCATCCGAGGAGCCGTGGAAAGAGAAGGAACACAGCAAGGACCTGGGAGCCTGGAGGAGAGGATGAGGTTGCTGCTGCTGGAGGACAGTCTGGCCCATCATGCCATCTCCTCGAGGAGAAAAGGCTTGGAGGTGAGGACAGGCTGGAGACCTGCCCTACCTAGGTGTTCGTCACAGCTTTCGAGGTCAAACCAGGCAGCTGCTGGGAGATGAATTTAGAAGTTCACAGTGCAGATGATCAGCAGAATTGGGTTTTCGGTCACCTTAATTGCTCCTTATTAAGAAGATACAGTTGCACAGCCAAGAGTACTCATTTCCCAGATCCCAGGCTAATACCGTGCAGTCATATCATTGGCTTTGGTCTTTAATCATTCCAGATATGCAGCTCCCACTGATGTCAGCACAGGTTTTGCATTCTTGCAAAATCATCATCTTTTTTACAAAAAAATCCCACATTCAGCTTTAGTGGGAACTGGGTGGCAAACACACAGTGAAAAATGCCAGGCAAGTCTCCTTTTTGACCTGACTTAAAATTAAAAATGCAATAAATAGCACTCAGCAGAGTGCATAGCAACTTTTGAGACAATTTCTTTGTGTATGCCAATAACGTGTATATAAATATACTTTTAAAAAATCAAGATTCACCTATGGACTGTAAACAAAGACCTCCTACATGTCCGTGTTGCAATCCTACATGCAAACACAAAGCTGTTGATTTGGGGTTATAAACATTGAAAAGGAAATGTTTACATTCATGCATCTTCTACTGAACTCATTTTAAAACATTTGTTTACAGCACTCTGACCATGGGGTACTGGCCCCATGGAAGTAAAACCAGTTTACTGGATAGTGAGCTATAATCTGCCTGTGCGTGCTCCTGGATAAAACAAGGTTATCTGAGGCAGTACCGCTTTGCTAGCCTCCACCAATTCCAAAGAAAGAGAATGAGAATCTTTTTAATTAAATTTATCAAGTTACCTTGCATTGTCTGGCTTTCACTGCAGAAAAGACGTGGTTCTCGCAGGTCAACTGATATATGGGATCCTTAGGGCAATTTGCTCATGCGTCCGTAGCCCAACATCTCCTTTTTTTGAGCGATACCCAAAAGTTTGACCTGCCATGACTTCAGCGTTTTCCTGCCGTTGCCTTTCGGGTGCAGGGTCCTGTCAAACAGAGCAAGGAGGAGGATGCTCTGCTGCATTTCTCTCCCCCTGGATGCTGTGAAGGCATTGCCAACCCCTTACAATGCCACCCTCAGGCAGGTGCGGGTCCTCTGGGACAGGAGCATCAGGGAGCAATGCATGGAAGGGGACCAAGGAAGAAATTTTTTACATTGAGGGTGGTGAAACGCTGGCAGAGGTTGCCCAGAGAGGTGGGAGATGCCCCATCCCTGGAAACTTTCCAGGTCAGGTTGGATGGGGCTCTGAGCAACCTGATGCGGTTGAAGATGTCCCTGCCCATGGCAGGCGGTTGGGCTGGGTGACCTTAAAGGTCCCTTCCGACCCAAACTGTTCCATGATTCTGTGACAGCAAACTGGCAGCTCCCCAGGAGAACAGAGGAGTTTTTTCCTTCTACATTTCTGTACTTACTAAGATATAACCTTATTCTTGGAAAACGTCTCTTACTCCATGAATCATTCCTGTGGGTAGAAAAAAATACTTTTTTCTAAAAATAAATCAGAAAGCCTCACAAAAATTCATGAGTTTATCAAATTTTTGAGGAACTGAAAAAACTCTTAAACTTAATTTAGGATTCAGTTTCCTCCTGCAGTTTCTCAGCCCTGGTAGAAGCTGTAGGTATTTGAGCTGGGAACACAGATATTTTCAAATTTATTGTCAGTATGACAATCATTATGTAGCCCATTGAGATCGAGTGGTGTGATTTAGTGTTTTGGAGGCATTTGTCATGTTTGATGAATGCATCTGGTGATTCAGGGCAATGAAAATGTGAGGTTTCCAGCCGGTGAGAGATAAAGGATGCTGGCTGATACATAGGGTTATGGCAGTGGCTATATAAGGTTACAAAAATTTTATTTGTTTCTCATTTTGAGCTTTAGAGGAAGATGGGAAGGAAGATACGTTTTAGCTGGCTCTCCAAGGTGGAGCTAGATAGGCTGTGTAGACATTTCTAACGCTTTGACAAAATTTACTTGGGAACTAACTAATATTTTCGGTTTCTTGTGTTCCTGGTTTCTTGCCTGTCATCACTTATCTGCACATAGCATCCGCGCAGGCGTATTCAGGGAGACCTTGTGAGTGTCTCTAAATTACCCCAGCATTCACAGCTCTGGAGAAAGTCATAGAAATACTTTGTTTTCTCATTTGCCTGCTGTAGAGCACACTAAGGTTTGATACAATGCCAATGGGAGTCAATGGCAAACTGCTATTAGACTGGGTCCAAAATGCAGGCATTTTCTCAGACAAATCGAGTCAAATGATAAATTTCAGCCATTTCCAGATAGCATCCAATAATTTATGTCTCACTTTGGTTTAAAACCCACAGATACAAACAGCTTCTTATGAAAACAAGGTATTTTCAAGTGTGTCTTATATTGTGTCTTTGTAAAGAAATCATCTCACGCCGTACGGCACGGGGACATCCTGTTTTAAACACACAATGCCAGAGAAAGCGCCTGGAATCCAATCTGGTTTTTGTATTATCACTGAATCACCGATGGCTTTCAGAGAATGGAGATGTCTTTATCAAATGTGGTGAAATGGCACAACGTGGAGGTAATCAACAGCTCAGAAGTGCCATTACCACCTCTGACAGAGCCATCTCCAGTTCCCTGAAAGCCATCATTGCTACAATAATAACTGGTAAAGACCATAAAAAAAGATGTCTTTCCTGATGCTTTTCTATCAGGCATTTGTTCTGCAGTAAGTTACAGTAATTCAGTAGGAAATATCCCGAGTGTGAGCCCGAGAATGGCAATCTCCATGGATTTGAGAATTACCTCTATATCCATCTTTGCGCATCTGTATGTGGGCAAAGGAGGCGGCAGCGGCAATGAGAGGGTAAGGACAGCACGGAAGACACACGGCCACAGGCAGCAGCCCGCCGGGACACCCCACGTTCTCGCTGCCATCACCATTTCCTGATGAAGCCATACTCTGTGGCAGCGGTATGATCAAGACTAAAGGCAGTAACCTCTTCGAATATTGAAAATGTAGCATTTATTCACTTCTCATACATCTTTTTTGGGGGGGGGGGGGGGTCAAAAGAGAATTTTTTCCCCCTGCCTCACAGCCAGCAGATCTGACAGGTGCCTAAAGCTAGAGGCTCTGCTTTCAGAAGAAACCCGCATCTGAAATTCTGAATACACGAGAGACGCCACACTGTATTTTTCAGAAATTGGCTTGTAAAAACTCCCACATTCCTACCAAACGTCAGCTTAGATCGCTGCACTGCCCCTGCCCCACTTCCCCTTCAGAGTTTCCGTAGCGCGTTGTTCATCACCCCCTGCTCTACACAGTTGTCTTGCAGAGTTATGTGCTTTCCACACAGGAGGAAGCTGACTTCAGTAGTGAATGGACTATATTTCACTTTGACAAATTCGCAAATCCTTTAGGGATCCCGTCAGATGCAAAGTGCTATGTGAATACAGGCTGTCACTCCATCGAACTCAACACGGCCGTTTGCGAAGCAAGGTGCTATCAGCGTGCAGAAGAGACATTTAACGTGATGATTAGCTTGATAGTGCTCCAGCCCGATAGTGCTCTTCCTCATTTGGCCTGCCACCAGGCAGAACATTTCCATTCGGAGTTTGCTGAAGTTTCTGTTATGAGGGGATATATTTGCCATGCTAAAATAGGAGATTTATATGCAGCCATGCATTTATTGAAAGCCTGTCTAGAAGTATTATGCATCCAAGCAAGTCCATTTGTTTTTCAGCTTATTATAAGCTTCAACTTCCATGTATAAGATCCACTAAGAAATAATGGCCACTGAAATCTGCCCCAATCACATAACTACTTCTGATCTAGGATCCCCATCATATCAATCAGTGTTTTAAAAACTTAATAAGGCTGAGCTATCACACTGAATTCCTCCTTGAAAAAAGGTGCTAAAAAGCATTTGGCTTTCTCCTTCTCTATTATTATTTCCTTTGACTTCTGGCTTGGTAAATATTATGCAGACATTGACTCATAAACTATTGAGCCTTAAAATGTTGTGATTAATGTCAGTCTCCGAGCCCATCCCATTTCAAATTCCTCCTGATTTCAGTATCTTGCCCTGAAAAGTACTGAGTGCTTTCAGCTCACACAGTTGGGCTTCTAAGGGGATGAAGTAGAAACCCACCTACCTCTCCATAATTAAAACCACCGGACAGTGGAGGCCAAATCACACCCATCTGAGCTCCACTTTGCAGAATTGTATTTCCTCCACGAGTAGCCTCGTGAGGTCCATGGGACACATACCTCGCTGGGAGTAAGGGTGAAGAATCTGGCCTGAAAGAAACGTTAGATTATTTGTACCGTACATATTAGCCAGTTTCTCAGTATAAATTTAATTCACGTGCAGTAACTGCAAACCCGCCCAGTTTTGCCGTTCTCACGCGTGGTGCTGAAGCGGTGCCTCTTTAACACCAAGGCGTGTCTTCTGCTGCAGGATCCTCACCAACACTTTCAAACCAGATTTTCAACACTATTCTGTTTACGTATATGGCTGTGAGAGCCTTCAAATCAGGGTCCCCGTGGGTGAAGGAGAAACACTTACCATAGCTGAATAAGGTGTGAAAACACCATGCAGACAAAACTCGGGTTAGAGGCTGTTTAAGGTTAAAAGAAAGGAAACGGAGGATCCCGTTGCTTCAAGAGCAGATGAAGAACAATGCTTGCTTCATTAATGGATATTTGTACGTAAATTTAGATGTTCCAGTGCTAGTCCGTCTTTCTGAAATATTTTAGTCTCTAGCTTTCAGATGGAAATACACCATATTGACTAATACTTCATTTTACCTTATGTTATTTAGGGTTTCCAAAGAAAATATATTCCATCCATATTCAGTAAAAGCAAACCCATGTTCTGCTGCTGTTAGCTGAGTTTTAACTGAATCTGAAGTTCAGCTTTCACTTAACAAACCCAGCTTTAGATGTACTAGAGCATCAATCCATATAGCAGTACTTATGAGGAATAAATTGATTTTCTCATTGCTCTATGTTGGCTAAAAATTATTTGATTATGTATTTAGCTACTAATGGAAACTCATTAGTAGATTTTCATTTCATGCTTGTTTGCACCTGCAATCCATTTCTTCTTGTGCAAAGGACTGTTTCATTTAGGTTGCATGCCATAAATTTTCTTGCATATAAACTGATAAGCATCAGCCAAAATTCAGTATACATGGTCTGAAATAGCTCAGGGCCATCATTTTTACAACAGCATCATTAAAGCAACAGACCTCTGGTGATTCATTGTCACTTATTACTGTGCATATTGATTGTATAACTTGCCTCTTGGTTTACTCATTAATTTTGTTATCTTTGCTAGTGACAGTCCCTTGACATCTCCCTGTTCGCTCGTCCCTTGCATTCTCCCGTAGCCCCATGACGCTCCTGTCCATCTTTTTTTAACCCGAAAATGGGACATACCTACCTTTGGGCACCGAGTCTGGATGGCGGACCGCGGAGGGCAGGAGCGAGGGAACCATCCGCCTGCGGTGGGTCAGTGCACCCCGTTAGTCCAGGCGGGCCACCCCACCATTTCACCCCAGAGCCACCATCACGGCTTCAAGCTCCCTAATTTTATGTGAGATGTAAATTCTCCCGCCGGAGCTTACCTGGCTCCTTGCAGGGGCAAACTTTCCAGCTTCTGCTTGGCGACTCCATCGCTTAAATCCCAGTAACATTTTCAAATGACGAAATGTCCATGAGGATTAAGTACTGTGCACACACCCAGTTATTTGAATGTGTGACTTTGTATTTTGGCCATGATTAAACCAGAATGCTAAGCTCAGATGATATCTTTTCGAAGAAGAGTAGACTGCATTCAAGGGTTGAGACAGACACTGATCGAAGATTGACTTGCAAAAATCAGTCCCTTTATCAGGCTAACCCAGCATTAACATCAGCACAGTCATATTTTTAGCTGTTCCTGATTTTTTAAACCATCATCCACACCGCTATTAACCTAGTTCAGCTGCAGTTAACTTGCTTTGATTCATGCTGCATATTTTGTGGCTGTTATTCTGCACCCAGAGTTTGAAAAACTAGTGGAAGTAACTCTTGCAATAGCAGGAGTTTATTGTGATTTTTGTTTACTCCCGTTACAACTTCAGTAATCCTGAGCTCAGCATAACTTTGGCGGAGCAGCAGGGCTGGGCCAGAGGTTTGAGCCTCGGCCACATTTTCATGCAAGTCCGTGGGCCTGCAAGGGACAAGCAAGCGTCACCAGTCCCACCGGGCTCAGACTCACTGAAGCTTTCTGTGGATAAAGGACTCCAGCATTATAGCATTGCAAGGTCACCATAATTATCACGGTAAAAATCTCTGATGTTCAATAAAACTCTAATAAAACATATGCTCAGCGGTCACTTGTTTTATTTGCAGGGATACGTTGTCTGTGTTGGAATAATACCCTATTCTAACCCAGCCAAATCCAGCTACTGTGCCATCTGGTCATTTTTCAGAAGTTTTTTTTTAACAACGTAGCTCAACTATACTTTTAACTGCATAGATCAAAGGAGTGTATTTTTGCCCTTAAAGCATTAAGTAAGAAAATGAGCCTAATGAGCCCAACTAAGTCAACGGGAGAGTCGCTGCAGTCCTGGTATTTAGAGGAGGACCAGAGGAAACCCTCCGTGCTGACCGGCAACACGGGCTCCCGCTGGAGGGACAACCATCGAGCCAAGCCAGCTCTGCCCCGCGGCGGCACCTTACCTCTTGTCCCTAAGACCTCCTTGGTCCACAGCAGCACAGGAACAGCGACACGGCTTCATGGATTCGGTGCAGGTCCCACTGCTCAATTTCTCATGTGGGCAGTTGTCGTGGTTCAGCCCCAGGCAGCAGCTCAGCACCACGCAGCCATCACTCACTGCCCCTGCCCCCATGGGATGGGGGAGAGAATCGGAGGAGTGAGAGGGAGAAACGCTCCTGGGCTGAGATAAGAACAGTTTAATCATTGAAATAAAGTAAAACGGTAATGATAATAATAACAATATAATAATGATGATAATAACAATATCCAAAGCAAGTGATGCCCAATGCAATTGCTCACCACCCGCCGACCGATGCCCAGCCAGTTCCCAGCAGCAATCGCTGCTCCCCGGCCAACCCCCCCAGTTTCTATACTGCCCATGACGCCGTATGGTATGGAATGGCCCTTGGGGCAGTTGGGATCAACTCTTCTGGCTGTGCCCCCTCCCAGCTTCTTGTGCCCCTGGCAGAGCATGGGAAGCTGAAAAGTCCTTGCCTGGCATAAGCAGCGCTGAGCAACAACTAAACCATCAGCGTGTTATCAACATTCTTCTCCTACTAAATCCAAAACACAGCACTGTGCCTGCTACTGGGAAGAAAATTAACTCTATCCCAGCCGAAACCAGGACAGCAATGTTTTGAGACAGATGCAAAGGGCTTTTCAGTGGGTATGAATGGGATGAGATGCTTTTTTAGGAGATGTCTTCAAAGCAACCTCAACTAGTGACCACTGTCTTCCTTTTTGCTCTGTCATCTCCCTTTGCTCTTGCTCATGGGAGACAGAAAACGCAGCTAAATCTCAGCTAGACCCCACACAAGTAAAAAAGCGGTGTAGTCATCTCTACTTACCCATCCAATATTCCCTCAAGCATTTCCAGCTTAGTCATGGACCACCCTGAGCTGTACCACTGAATGTCGATGGAAAGTCTCCTGCTGGTAGAAACTAGAAGTAAGAAGTCCAGAAATTAGAGGTGTAGGTGCAGGAGTAGCAGATGACCATAACTTTCACATCAGAAGTTGCTGGGCATTTTATTTTGGAGATCTGAATTAAAAAAAACCCGACGTCCTGGTTAGCGAAGCGGAATTTGATCATAATAATTATATCACATTTTGTTTTCATATAAAAAATGAAAAACTTGTTCAACTTCAGCAGAATTATTCTGAATTGATCCAAATATGAGAACTGAATCTATTAGTGCTGTGTACTAATACAGCCCCCGCGCAGAAAAAATACATTTGCTGTAAAAATATCTATTTTATCAACCGGCGTAACCCGCTGAGAGTCTGCCTGTATTCCCCACCAAAGTAACTGAGAACAGGCACGGGTTCTGAATGTGCGTGTTAAGTGGTCACGATCAATACAAATCTGTTTTTCAATTAAGTAGAAGATACTGGGTGTATACGTATTGCCTGCAGGCCAAAATAGTTTTGAGGAAAACTGGATTCTAGAATATAAAGTTGTGTTGGTTTTGCTCTGTCTTTTAAATGAGCTTTACCAGCATGCAACTCCAATCCTTGTGAACTCTGCAGATTAATTTTCCTTGCAGTAATGACCACTAGGAATTAGTGAAATGTTAATCTTCCCACCTGCTGTGTATGATTATACATGAGTCTAATCAACCTGATTACAAAAGAAAGCAATTTCTGCTTTAACAGAATTTTTTTTGTTGTTGTCTGCTTTAGTTCTTCTTGAGGAACTGTAAAATTCCTTACCCTGTATTTTAAAGCAAAAATAATAATTAAATTAAAATGTGTAAAGAGGAGCAATGGAGGCTGATAGTAATTGCTTTACAACAGATACAGCAATTGATGCTCTGAGGATTTATTTCAAAGCATAGAAGTCGAATTAGAAACCGAGCTTTATCTGGATTTGCGTCGCTTTGATGAAGTCACTGCGTCTTTGCATCTTGATTTTTAGCTAAACTGTTCTTAATGAGAATGCTAATAATTACAGTAGGACTAAATTGTTTTAGGGACACAAGGGGATAAAAGACAAATTTTGATTTTGTTTAAAGCTACAGCCACGAACGTGACACCTCTCTGCCGTCAACCCTGAAACACGCTGGATGGGAAAAGGAGGAAATGCCCCAGCTGAACTCATCGAAGACAGCTACTTAATGCATTGAAGGCAGGTCATAAAGACAATCTAAAAAGCTAAGCCTAATTGTATTTCTTGTGTAAAAAAATTGTTTGAGCCCACATGTATTGACCTACAAAAGAAAAAAAAAAAAAAAAGAAAAAACTAAAGCTGCTGGGTCCCCACAGCCTTCTGAGCAGGTACTGCAGCGCAAAGATTTTTTCCAAGTCAGAAAACCAGGAAAATCAGAGTCGGAGTACAGAAATCTGAAAATACAAGGAACGTAGAGCAAGCCACAGCAGAGTGCTATGCTACTTTCCTCATCAATCAAACCCACAGTTTTCGTCTCAGTAGCCACAACCCCCCGAACGCCCCAGTTCGCCCCCAGCGCAGCGACAGTCACCTCCGCGCTCGCACACTGCGCACGGAGACACCCCGCACGATCCCAGCACTGGAAATCATCGTGTCGAATCATCTGATTCCATATATTACCGCTAGTTAACCAAAATCATTCAGGACCTGATGAGCATTATTCCACAGGCGAGCTTAATATACCCGGAGAAATATGATGCCAATTATGAAACCAGTGTTTCTCAGCACTTTGCATGCAAAGAGCAGAAGATAATCGGGGATCTCCATGGTGACAGTGTTAAGGTAGCTGGGTTACCTGAATGATAATTTCCATCCTTTCATCTGAGCTTCACAGGCTTTTCACTTTTCATCTTTACCTCTGAATGTGTTAGGTTTCTAACGGAGAGGAATTGACAAATATCCCAGTATTCCCTAGGGGAAAAGCAAACCTTTTCTCATATATACTCCTGCAACCTAATTCGCCTTAACAATTTTTGCAGGGAGAGCTGCTCGTGGTAGTAGGGAATTTGCCTTCTACACACATACAGCCAGCTTTAAATTGGACTAGAGAAAAGGCAGAAAACACCTTGCTGAAGCAGATCTCCAAAAACTCCTGAAAGAAAGTCCCTTCCCCCTGGACTGTGCCCGGGGCGGGTCCCAGCTCCCCATCACCGGTTCTTCCCAGCCCTGCTTCTCCCAGCGGAGAAGCTCCACTGGAGAGCCCACAGATAACCTCTGATCTTCTTAATTTATTGTTTATTGCTCCCGCAATGGCCTAGCCAATGCGCTAGAAAATTAATGTGCATTGAATCTAGGGCTTTTATAATTTGTAAGACCCTTATCCAATTTGCAATTTGGAGAAAAATTCTACCGAGATCTCGAGGCAATCTATCACTCTGAGGCAGAATTGACTTTCATTGATTTCAGAGAGGTGTGCCATCATCACGACGGCAATGAAAGCCGGTGTTTCCTGAACTGTGAAGTGGCTGCTGCCTTTCGCTCCTCCTTGTGCTCTTTAACCATGTGCTTATTAGAAAAGCTGAACATTTTTCAGTCTGGCTCATTAAGATCTTCAATACTTTAAACAATCTGGTTTCTCTCCTGCTTTGGGTTGTACGGGAATATTCCTTGGAAGATTGTCGTGGTGTAGCCCCAGGCAGCAGCTCAGCACCACGCAGCCGCTCGCTCACTGCCCCTGCCCTGATGGGATGGGGGAGAGAATCGGAGGAGTGAGAGGGAGAAACACTCCTGGGCTGAGATAAGAACAGTTTAATAACTGAAATAAAGTAAAATAGTAATGCTAATAGTAACAGTATAATAATAATAGTAATAATAATATCCAAAGCAAGCGATGCCCAATGCAATTGCTCACCACCTGCTGACCGATGCCCAGCCAGTTCCTGAGCAGCGATCGCTGCTCCCCGGCCAACCCCCCCAGTTTCCATACTGCCCATGACGCCGTATGGTATGGAATGGCCCTTGGGGCAGTTGGGATCAACTCTCCTGGCTGTGCCCCCTCCCAGCTCCTTGTGCCCCTGGCAGAGCATGGGAAGCTGAAAAGTCCTTGCCTGGCATAAGCAGCACTGAGCAACAACTAAACCATCAGCGTGTTATCAGCATTCTTCTCCTACTAAATCCAAACCACAGCACTGTGCCTGCTACTGGGAAGAAAATTAACTCTATCCCAGCCGAAACCAGGACAAAGATGAACCACAAGCCTGCAAAAGGAATCTCGGAGCTGGCAGGTGAGATCGATATCCCGACTCGGGCATCCAGCAGCCTCAGCACTGTGAGACACGTTGCGTTGTGTGGCAAAGCAGTGATAACGCGTGACTTCCGATTGCCTTTATCAACTATAAAACTGCTCTCAGAACACTCTGAGGGCAGAGGGAGGCCAGCGAGGAGATGAGAGGCCCGTTGGCGGGGCGCTCGGAGGGAGCCGGCAGGATCGCTCCAGCTTGGCCACCGCAGGCTGCTCGCTCCCGGAGATTTTAACCGGACAAGGCTTCATTAAAATTGTTTTAATTCCCTGTCTTTGATGCAGCTGGTAAGAAAGACGCTGTCCTAGCTGCGTGCTGTTATTCACAACTGTCACTCCAGCAGCACAGGGCTTCTCGGGGAGCAGAGGACAAAAGCAGAGACCGATTGCTGTGCAATCACCCAATTAACTCCTGCATTTTTGTTTTTAATCTACTTCTGCTTACTGGAGAAATAAATACAACGGATCATTCATGCTGATGTTCGTAACGCTATGCAGTCACCTTCTCCCCTCTCTCTACAGTGCTGTGTTATCTAACACCTGGTAGGAGATTTAAAAGGATTCTCTTCATCTCATTTCATATTTTGGTGCTAAGTTTAGCTTCTGTAGGTAACAATTTCTGTTTAAACTTTAATAAAGAGGTATGTTTAGAATCTCAGGGGCACACTCTCTGCTCATTTGAAACAAATGAGGATTATATAAGGAGGAACATGAGCTACAAATAGTATTCATAAAATTAATTGGCTCTAAGCTGCAGCTGAGCGGTGCTGAGCCATCAGAAGTGACGAGCGGCCCAAGCGCGCCTGTTCCACCCGGACCGTCCCGAGGACCGGCAGGGCCCGGCCGCTGCCCAGGCTGGAGCACTGCTCCGGGCTTCTGCAGCAGCTCTGCCGAATCCGGCTCTCCCATGACTCGGGGCTCCTGCAGAGCCAGCCGCCCCGTCTGACCACCCCAGTACCACTGCCACAGTCCCAAAGAGTCTCCAAGAGCTCCGACCCGTCTCGATATTTCCGTTTATGGGGTGCACAAGTTCTGCCTCACAAGAGGAGCACAGATGCTGCAGACAAAGCCTGGAGCAGCACGCAGAGGTTTTGCATACTGCAGAGTACCTCCATGTCACCTCTAATAAATCAAAAAATTTCAGCGTGTGCTTGAACGTTCAAATGAAGTGAAAATGGTTAAATTGTGAATTGTTCTTTGGCTACAATTGTCAGTCCAGTTGCCAGAATTCCTCTGCACAAATCTATGGCTGCACGTGCTGCGCTCCCTCTGCTTGAGTTGTCTGTTGGACTAGAAACAACAACAATATTCTATATATTGATTATATAAAATACCGTACCGCTAAATCCGTCTGAGGAAATTTCTGGCATTCCTTGCAGGAGCCCGTCTGCCATCCCATCCTGGAATACTCCAGCCCCGACACAGGGCTGGGAGCAGGGCAGCTATGCAGCCTCTCCTCATTTAGCAAACTGCAGTTCATTGCTGGGAGGATCAGTTACAGCTGCCATGCTTTAATGAGCTAATGTAAAACCTTTAGCTGAATCTCCCTAATTGCATTTAAAGCACCATATATATATATACACAAAACTTCTAAAATAGCTTCCACATGTTCTTCCATTCCAGAGCACTCTTCAGTTACAAAACGCTGAGATAAGCGTGCTAAATTCTGCCAAGACGTGCATCCCACCAATTCCCACTGCAAAGCCCAACCTGAGTTAGGCTCCTAGTATCTTTGTAATAGCAAAAAGTTGTAAAGACTCATCCTACGCAGTGACACGTAAACAGGGGATAAGTAAAAGGCCTCAAGAAAACGCCGAGGGAGATGGAGCCCTGCTCCTGGGCTTTGCAGCGCGGTACGACCCATGGCTGGGCAGTGCCGCAGGCTGCCTCTGTGCAGCTTTTTGGGTAGCTCTGAAGAGCCAGCCCTGGCCCTGCTCCCATCGGCTTCACACCCGGACGTACACCCGGAGCGTCTCAGGCGAGATGCACAGCATTGGCACACAGAGGCTCTATAATCAGGCAGGTAGACAGAAATTAAAATAAATGGGAGTAAAACTTCTCTTGCACCTAATCGATAACAGTAGTATTACCGAGAGTACAAAGACTGAAAAAGACAAAATCTCTTTATATTTCCTTTCTCTGACGACTCCATCAGCTAAGCAACGCTGTAGTTCATTAATAGCTACTGAAATGATCCCTAATTTCACAGTTGTGTTTTACGCACTATCATCGACACTTTAGTCGACGGCATAATCACGCAGGACAAAACACAGTTTGTGATAATGTCCTTGGGTAATGAACATACCAAAATGTTTACTAATGAGATAGGGAAGAAGCAGCATGGCCATTTTTTTGTGGCCCCTGACATAGTCCTTTGACAATTTTTGCCACTCTTGATAGCTCACGAGGGGAGGCTGATGTTCCTCCTCTTTTGGTTAAAATAACTTACATCCACACCAAACAAAAAACCCCTCATGTAACAATGGCATTTCTCAATACATAGTAACTACCAGGTTTAATACAAATACATCTGTTATGTCTTTCCAGATAAATCACACCTACTTGGATGCCACCATGACCAAGGACCAACATGAACAGCGGGTGCTCTGAAGAGCCTCCGGGTAAAAAACAAGTGACGGGGTCTGCCCAGCAAGAAGTGAGGACCGACCAAGGACCAACAGCACAACCATTGCTGCGGTCGTGCCCTCAAGCACTGACAGGATCCAACTGAATTGTGGTGCTGAATTGCTGCTCATCATGTTGACCTGTGTTTTTAATTCCCTAAGAGCAACAAACAACATACGGAGTAAGAGTTGCCGGGGTCAAATCCTCCATTGACTGAAACTCCTCTCACGGCTATTTTTGAGGGCTGCCCCCCTATTCCTATACACTATATGGTGCTTTACACTGCCTGGAAGAGTCACCAGAGGACCACTCAGTCTTCTTGGGCTCTATATTGTTCACACTCAGATATAGGAGCAGCAGTCATCAGTCCGTCAATACATTTTTCAAAAGAAATGTGACGTATGCGTGTTTTTTAGATAATCCCACAGAAAGAGCCAAGACCAAAATTTCCCTCTAGATTTCACAGTGTCTGGGAGTCTTGCAGCTATTCAGGCACGGTTTCTATTTAAAGAAAATGAAACCTTCCCCTGTTGATAATGTACTATTATCGGGTATCGCCTGCTCCTCCGTGCCACCCCCACGTACACACTAGAAGTAATTGAGAAAGTAGTTGTTGACAGATCACTGTGTACAGGGGATAACAGACACCACCGACATTTGTGTAGGAAAAGGGAAGCTGGAGCTGTGACAAACCAGTGTGGCACCGGCTTCTGCTGCTGGGAATCACGCTGTCACTCCTACTTTGTGCAACTTCGTTCATAGTTGTCAACACAGGCGTTCACTTATGTACCTGCTGTAATAAAATTAGCCAAAATCATATCTTCCCCTGTAGCATTGGAAATATTTTCATATCTAAATTTTTCAATCTTAATGCAAACATATTACTTTTGGCAGACATTAAGGAAGACAAATGGAATAATGTTGCGATGCTTTATATAATGCCATATCTGGAAAAAAAATGCTGCCTATATGTGTGTGTCAGTGTAAATACATGTCATTTAGCACAAGTAATAAAAACCTGAACATTTTCAAATCTTGCAAAATATCTAACCTTTTCCCTGAAGGATCGAAATTTTGTCATACAGCTCACCACCGATGGCCATCACATGGAGTATTATATCACTTTCTGAACCTTAGACTTGAAGGAAAATAAATTAAAAAAAAAAATCTGGAAAGAAAACAGTTGGGGAGTCTTCAAGACGTCATTGGAATATGACCATCCCTGAGGGATGCTAACAGAAATCGTGGTCCAATTTAAAAAATGAGAAGGGGACTCTCAACTCAGTTAAATGGATGACTCACCACGCTCTGACAACTTTTTAGGTGGCCTGTAGATGGAGAGGAAAAATAGGGACATTATGCATGCACGGTGGAAAGGCAAGTAAATATTTAAGGGGGAACCCCCTGCAGATGGGGTGTCATGTTCTATTTAAACCAACCAACTATAGCAACGTGGCCAACATTTCTTATCTAGGAAATACATCCTGTATTTGCCAACTGGCCAAAAGCTAGAGGATCTACGGCACGTACCTCAGTGATGGGAAGGAGCCCTGGAAGCCATTCACAGTGGGCGATGCCAGCGGCTCCCTGCGTGTCCCACCTCTCCGTGTGGGTTTGGGTGGGTCGCGCAGCTGACTCCCACGGACACCTCCGATACCATCCCTAACAGCCCAGCCTGCTGGCTGTCCCCCCCCAGCCAGAGGTGTTGATTAACCAGCACCCCATACTCCAGCACAGCCCGATACTCTCACGTGATATCATCCCAGCTGTGAAACCACGTCCAAACCGCCCGAAACCAGCACGTGGCACATTAAAATACAGCGAGAGCATCCTGTGCGCTTCCTCGCACAAAGTAGGTGACCCATTTTCCATGTGTATTGTTGGAGCATTCCACTTCCTAACCTTTCCTCTTGTGTGACACAGGGGACAGCCCTGCTACTGTTTCCCTACAGTAATGGGCTTGTTCTGCAGCCACACGCAATAAAGCTACGTAAATTCTCAGTCCTGCTCCCCCTAAAGCTAACGGCGAAATCTCTGAGCGTTTGGAGGAGCCCAGGACCTGGGTTCAGCAACCCTCTGCTCCAAAGCAAAGAAAGCAGTCACTTTTTACCGAGCCTCTTCACACACAGAATACTATTCAAACACATTTATGATTTTTGAACGGGTGTCTTCAGCTGGAACCTCAGAGACAAGTGCAGAGGGTTTATCTAGTGGTAACAAAAGCCTCATGGCATTTCTTAGACAGAAAGAAAACTGAGTTTAGCAATTATTCATAGCCTTACACGCATTCTTGCAGACAGTCAAGCTGACTCGGCAGACTGAAGCTAATTGGGTTTACAGTAGAATGAAGCTTTGATTGAAGTGCCTCGCTTAAAAAAAAAAAATATTACATACACACCCCCATACCCCTGATAACATTACTCTCGAGCATGTAAAACAACCACCCCACACATTACCAAAGAAGAAATGCAAAGATTTTTGTTGCTTTACCAAGAAAAGACCCACAAGTGAGTAATTCTGAACTGTTTGATCTGCTGTATTCTGATCCATAATTTAGCGGCTGCAGAAAGCCTGCGTGTGGCTGACATTTCAGGCTGCTTTTGAAGTTCACAAAACCCCTGCAGTCACCAAGGGGAGGGACCCTGCCAGGGAAGCCAAGGTGGGCACTGAACAAAAGGTGGGTGGGAAACAGCTCCAAAGCTAATGCACAAAAAATTGGTTACAAAAAAACTGGAGAATGGAAATTAACGTAGCCTCGAGTTTACCGAGTAAATAATTCAAATTCTACCGTGGTGATTTATGAAAATAAAAAGACATATTTAACGAGCCCAGCAGGCAGCAGGTGCTTCTGTTTTTACATGTCAAGAGCAAAAATAAAAAAGCAGGAGCTTTTCACTGGGCTTTTTTTCCTATTTCATGGTTACAGTTTAAAATAAAAGAGCTCCCATATGAGCTCTGTGCTTCAGGGATATGCACGTTGCTATGCTCAGCAGTTTTGCTACTCCAGGGAGGGTCACGCAAATGTTTCCGTCACTCTTCATGCCATGGGTTTCAGTTTCCACACAGCCACATGGAGAACGCTTCCAGGTGTTCCTGGGAATTAACAGTTTTAGGGGAGCTTTTACAGAAATGACACAACAACCTACACATCTCAGAGGAGAAGACATTTTTCCAACAGCCTGGTGTGGGACAGCACTCAACATAAACCTGCTTTTGACCATGTGGTCTTCAAGCGTTTCCTGAAATCAATGCGTGTAGAATTTCACATAGGAATTCAGATCACGGACCAAATCTCTATAACAGTTCTGGGTTACTTTGCAGGGAATAGTCCAAAATAGTGGCACAGTATCTACGTTCTTGAAGAAAATGGAAGATGAAGATGCATAAAGACAAGACGAAATGGAAGATGGAGGCTTCGTAAGAAGTAAAAGAAAGAGGAGACGGGGAAATGAGAAACATAGAAAATGGTGAGCTGAGATGTGTACGGGAGGCCCAGCACATCAGCTGGGATGGGAAACAGGAAAAATAAAAATACTACTTAAAAATACCCATGCTTTATGAACTTGTGTCTCATCACCTTTGCGTATGAAGCGGTTTATAGACAGCTAGCGCAATGTAGACAAGCTGACTGACTTTGATTTCACGCTCAGGCACCAAGCTGGACTCAGGGGCAACCACTTAAATGCAGCCATATTTAGGGGGTAAGCAGCAGCTGGCATTAGTAAAAAAGGCTTAAAAAAAATCAGAGAGAAGGAACGCTGAGGTGGAAACCCCACTGACCTGAGCAACCTCTGGTAATGCAGGAAGGAGCCGTGCTGCACATTCTCCCTGCCACTTAGTTCTTCTGCCTGTCATATTTATTCAACAGTTTCAGAGGACATCTCACTAAAAATCCAGTCTTCAAAGCCAATGATCTACCCACCTGCCAGCTTTATCAATCAGCATCCACAGGGCCAGGCTGCGCTGCACGTTGACACCTTTTTCATTGACTCCCCTATGGTTCATTGGGTGAAAATGCCTAATTAGGAGAAGAAAATGAGATTTTTAGAAAGTAAACCTTGTGACTTTCTGTGGAGGAAATGCGAGCAGTAGTGCTAAATCACAAGAGGTGGTAAGTACAGGCAGAGGGGCGACTTTGAAGGTAAAGTGCTTCCTCAGAGTGTCGTGAGCTCTCACAGGTTTGGACTTCAAAAGTACACATTTCATGCACCGTACATTTGCAGCCTGACAGCAGGATTCCCCCGGAGAGGCTGGGGAAGGATCCTGGCAGCACTGCACACAATGCTTTGTCAGATCAAAAAATCCAGCAGACAGTGATTGCAGATCAGAGGAGCTTACAGCTATTAACTCCAACAATTTGCCACTCTCCAGATGTAAACCGGGATAATTCACTCCACGCACATTAATAAACCACCCTGCTTCTTAAACGCAGCACCACGTGCAACAGAAAGATGGGCTGCAAATGCAGATTGGGTTTTTTTGACAACACGCAAAAGGGAGCACCAAAACTCCCCTGAAACCCCCTAAGCAAGCCCACATAAAGATGCGACGGCCACCGTGCAGATGCGTAGCCCGTACGCTGGGCAATGACAGACCGATGGAGCCGGGGACAGCGCTGCCGGGGCAGCCCCAGCCGCCCACGTCACTGCTGCCAAGACCCCCTGCACGCACCCCGCTTTCGGCACGCCGCAGCCAGAACCTCCGCCTGCGTCTCCGTGATTCCCGCTGCGGAAAAACCACAGCCAAGGGCAGGAAAAGGGGCTGCTTCATTTATACTGAAATTATCCTTTCCCTGAATGATTTGCTGTAGCTCCTACAGCCCGTGAATGCCCTGTCTGGACACATCCCAGTGAGGGCTTTTTTTCTGCTGTGTATAACTGAACCAACTCATGGCCTTGAAAAAGAGAGTGAAACGGGCTCAAGCTGCGCCAGGGGAGGTTTAGGTTGGATATTAGGAAAAATTTCTTCACGGAAAGGGTGGTCAAGCATTGGAACAGGCTGCCCAGAGAGGTGGGAGAGTCCCCATCCCTGGAGGGGTTCAAAAAACGGGCAGAGGTGGCACTTGGGGACATGGTTCAGTCTAGTCTACCCTTGATTGGCTTAGTGTGGACTTGGTAGTGTAGGTTAATGGTTGGACTGGGTGATCTCAAAGGTCTTTTCCAACCTAAACAATTCTATGATTCTATTCTATGAAATTATCTCGTGAGATTATTTAGCAAAAGGATGAGAGAGGTATGAATAGACATGGTCCAACATGCTTTCTTCCTGGAATTGGAAGGACAGGGAGAGCCTTCCCGCAGGTATTTTTGTGACCCCAGCTAGGGTAAATCCTACAGAATGCTTTACAAACTCTGCAGAAAGTCAGCAAGCCGAGTTTCCACCAGCTGTAAACTCCCACTCCTCCATATCAATCTAAGGCAGCAGAAAATACAGCCCTGCTGTCCTTTGAAGAGTGGTTTTTATCATGCTGCTTAAGCAGCAGTTCAACATCAGCTCCCTTGCACGCCTTCGCTTGGGCACTGGGCTCGGCGGAGGGCCACGCGCTGCGGTCGCTGCTGCGGAGGGGTGGGTGCAAACGCGCAGGACCAACCTCCCCATGCACGGGGACAGGGACGTGCATCGCCCCGCCGGCGCCTGACACCCGCTGGAAGCCCAGGCCAAGCCCACGGCTTCATGCCCACGATCAGCTGCGCTGTCACCAACAGACATTGCTGTGGCAATTGGAAATCATTTGGCCGGCATTAAAAACAAAAAGAAAGAAAGAAACTCATTTTTCTGACAAAATGCATAAAATGCCTGGCTTCTGCTGGGAGTCTAAATTTGGCCTGTTTGGTTAATTGGATTGGATGCCATCAGCGAGGGCATGATTTGAAACCACAAGTCATTTTTCTCCTTGGAAGAGTGGATAACTGAGTCTATTAATCTGACAATACATTTAAACTGAGTTATTGTGACAAGGGACTTCCATTATCCATTTCATCTAGTTGCAAACTGTCAGAATAAATCTCAGGGGGTTAGGGAAAAAAGCTGCCTTCCTTTGTTTGCTGTTTTTATATGCCACAACAGTTTAGATTTGGTTCACTTTAACTCATGATACTGTATAACTGTACGGGGGGAAGCTCACAGAGAACCTTGCACAGAAAATGGCAACTTTATGGTCAAAGTTTGGTTTTTTTTGTTTTTTTCTTTTATAAGGAGTCAGGACAGTAAAATTTGACCACCCGGAAGTACCTTTACATTGACTTCAGTGACCCTTTTTTCTTATACATTTCTGTTTAACTATAGCCTGGTTGTCCCTTTGGAATGAACAAATACCTCTGGAAATGAAAAAGTGCTCTCCTAAAGCTCTGGTTTTATCTTGCTTGTAAAGCAAGTTGACTGAAATAGTTAAAACTCTTATAACCAGAAATTAATCAACATAAGGCATAAGAGAGTAAGCGATGGTGTCAAGCTTAAGATGTCAAACTGGAATTCAGAAGGCTGGGCTTCAATTTTACGGCTCTACCACTGCTGCCTTAAATGTAGGGTAGCTTATTCCCCCCGCAGTCATGCAGACAATGATACTTTCTTATTACCCATTATTTGCTTATTTTTGTAACAAAACCTGTTCTAGTCGAAAACCAGTCTTTACTGATGTAACTGGTACCTGGCCAAGAAGTCCAGCGGCCAGAAAAGTTGGTGCTGCAGAGCCCAGACCGCGTGGCTGCGGGTCTGCTCCGGCACGAAGCAGGAGGAGACAGCTTGGGCAAGCCAATGTCACTCACGGCCTGCAAAACAGACACGCAAAATTCACGATAAATGCAAAGCGCCGCGTGCTCGTGCGCATGCATGTACGCGAATGAAAGAAGGTAGGTGACAGCATGCACAGGGCTGCCCGGAGAGCTTGCTTTTCATCAGTCCCCACGGGCTGCAGCCCTGGCCAGCCCCCCACTGAACGGGATCTTTGAAGGTTTCCTCCTGCGGTAACGACACTTTAACCCCTGTCTAGCACGTTGTCGCCAATTATTCCCCTTAAGTTTCATTTCAAAGCCACTGTGAGCTGCAGGAAGTCCAGAGAGTGGCAGATATATGCACGGCAACACCTCCCCACACACATTTCAATTACATCCTTTACAGATAAATATTAGTTTTGAGAAGTGAATTTTAGAGGTTTTTAAGAAACGCTAAAAGCTGGCTGTGCTCCCATCCAAAACACACACAGAAGCTCAAAAACCAAGTGCACAGGAGGGGGGAAAAAAAAATCAAACCCACATGTTTACGTTTCTAGAGGGCATATAAAAACCACGTTTACGAGGCAGCATTCTTGCTTTAGGTCACAGCTCTGGCTTTTGAGCCCGGGTTCACACTAATTGTAGCAGCGGCGATGCTCTGACAGGGCAGGAGCGCCGGAGGCGCGGGGCTTAGCAGCTGCCTCCCACCGCCGTTCAGGAGCCGCAGCTCCCTGAGCAAGTTACACCAATCCGGATAACACAAGCACACCCGTATGGCTCACGGGTCCTTAAATAAAAAAGGGCTGCGCTCTTAACAAGATTTGGTTGGAACAAGCAGTCCGGCCAGCCCTAGTACATAGAATCCATCACATCTTGAAGCCGGGGGCAAGGACGAAGGAAAGAAAAAAAATAGCTATTCATCTTAAAATTTTTTACATGATGGTTAATTTCTTAAAAAGACTCTAAGAAATAAACATTGTGACTTCAACTAATTTTAATTCTACCCTCTCAGCACTATTCCTGTGAAACAATGAAAACTCTAATTCATGATCTTCCCCAAAGTCATCGTTTGGTCTCAGGAGGTGGTCGGAAGCTCAGTACAAGACGTCAGTGTCACAACTTCACAGCTCGACACTTGGTTTTGATCAGATCTGGGAAGTGAGAATAGATGCAATATGCTCATTCCTTTACTGTCACTGCAGAGTATTCATTAGTTTTAATTATTTTTTAGGTTCTAGGGGGAACCATTAAAAAAATTAATCACAAATGGAAGGAACAGCAGCCGTGTGTGGCCATAAAATGACAATAAAGCATTTTAGGATACACACTTGTTATGATTTACACTCAAAACAGGACTAGAGGTAGCATATGGCGATTGCCATAAAGTAACATTTATTATAAAAACACAGAGATTTATCTCCAAGCTTGGCTGTATGCAAGAAGTTGCATTTACTTCAACTTATATTCAGACTGGTGTAGTACCACAACTGTGGCTTTGGTTTTTTAACCGAGCCAGGTTAATCCTCAGCCTGTTGTCCCTATAAACATAGCCTTTACACAGACTTTCTTTTCACCGATTTCAGCTGAACTACTCATATGCTTGGATGCAGGGAAGGTTTAGACGTAAGGCAGCTCCTGCTCTGGGGCAAACGACTGCTTCGTCAGCTCCGCGCTCGGCTTTTGCAGAGACGGTACCACCGCTGACTTCAGCGGCGGACTCCACGTGCCCAAAAGGACTCTCTGATCGCTTCAAGGTTTGCTTTGCTTTAATTTTGGCAACTCAAACCTAGTAAACATCTTGGGTGATAATCACTATATACAGGGTATTATTATTTACTGTAAATAAGAAAAAATAGTATGTAAAACTATTACCTTAGTTTCTTCTTGCCAACTGAATCCATGTGGCTGGGAGGAACATCAGAAAAAGCAGAAATTTATAGTAGAGACACGTTTCCAAGAAGGCAGCACTAATATTATGAAGTATTCCTATTAAAATCTGGAAATCATAAAATTTTAATATACCTTTTACAGCTTTTATGCAATGCACCTTGAGGAATAGGACAGGATAGACCCCATGAGGGGAGCAGAAGCACGGGGCTGGCTGTACCCGGGTCTAGAACAAGGATGGGGCTGGCATCAGGAGCGAAACATGAGGTCTCCAGAGACCTCACGAGCCCCTGCGATGGCACAGCCTGACCCAGCCCAGCTCGAGGGGAAGGTGCCGGCAAAGCACCCAGTACACGTTTCACTGCCCAGTTTCCCCAAGCAGCAAAAGGCTGCTCATGAACGCCGAGATATGACAGCTCCCCCGGCTGAACTCTGTGGACCCCAGTCCCTGGTGCAACACATGCTCCCGACGGTTTAAATATTCAAACACATCAGCAAAGAGGAGTTCAGGGTGCACAACCGAGTTCTGCTTTCACGGGCTATGAAAGTATATTTTTTAATTCAACAGTAACGGGCTAACGTGGAACTGCATCAATAAATAACCAGCAGAAATAAATGAGTGCTGGATGGCCAAGATACTGAAATGTCACAAGACCTCTCCTCATTTATTTACTGTCCACTTCAATATTTTTAATGCCCCCAATCCAGTCCAGAGCAACGTCCACTGATACCCTTAAATGTCAGCGCAGACACAAGGCAGCCTGGCACCGGGATGCGCCTGCCGCTGGGGAAGGGGCTGGCTCTAGGAATGCAAAGCCAAGACACGCTGGGAGCAGTGACACGGAGCTTCGCATCCCTCCTCTCCGAGCAGGGCCAGGAATAAAGGTCACTGGGCACACGGGAAGGAGCAAACAGCCTCTCTGCTGCTTTGCACATAGCACAGCTCGGGCACGAAAACCCAGCCTGCTGGCCCCACTCCCACTTGCCGAATGCCTGTAAAATTTAGCTCGGGAGCCGCTTGCAGAGTTTGAGCCGTGCCTGCAGAGCCCGGCTGTGCTGGCAGGGCGAGATGGGATGCAGCAGGGCAGAGCGAGATACGCAGCACGGCAGGGCAACCTCCTCGCACCCTTGGCCCGTGTGGGTCCGGCAGCAGTACCCAGCCTTTACGCCTGTAATTGATGCACATCGCGTATGCTGTCTGCACTGCCAGCGCAGCACATGAGTCTTCCCTACCGATGCAGACCAAGATTTCTAGGCTGTCGGTTCAGGATTAAACCATCGTATCTTCCTAGCCTAAAAAAAAAAAAAAAAGTCCAATGCTAAGGGTACCATCTACAACCCCGCCGCTTGCTGTTGCTAGTTTATAGTCTACTCTTTTCCTCTCCAGCCTGATCGTGTTTGAAGTCTGGGAGACTAAAAGGTCAAAGTTGTAAAATAACTGCTGTCGCCTTCTCCTTTCCTTCCCTCCAGCTCAAGAAAAATGCAAGGACTGGGTTTCCATTTTTTTTTTTTAAAGGAAAGGTAATGGTTCTACCTCATCGACCTCATCATTTCTGTAGAGGCAAGAACCACACCGCCATCCCCACGGAGATCCTTCTCCTTGTCTTGCAGTGAACTTCTTTGTACTTAGCTCTGCTGACAGAAGACTGCAAACAGAGAACAAATGAAATGGAGCTGGAAAACCATCACGCTTAGCCTCTCCTCAAAGAAAAAAAAAGCCACACAACCAGACTAACCAACATATTCCTTCCCTGAAAATGGCTGAAATGAACATTATGAAACACTGAAGATTATCAACACTTATTTCAGACTATGCCATGATGCTTCTGCAAGGTGTTGTGAAGCTCCTGGGCAGTGCCAACACAGCTTCAACATAATGTTGAAGTACACAGGCCAGATCCCGGGCTGGCTTAGATCCCCGTCTCCGATGGAATTCCAGTGACTGGGATGGAGAGTGGGGATTGACAGGACTGGAATATTTGGGCTGCGTTAGCCAGTACCTTTAACAACCATCCCCTTGTTTCTTCTACCCCGCACTGAAGCTGCTTGCCAGGCGACGGAGCATCGCTTCACCAACCGAGGGTTTCACCCGTACTTCTTAGCGCCTTCCCTGCGCGCTGGCTGCAGCTGGAACACATCTAAGAGCTTGGGTAGGGAACCATTTCACATCCAAAATGGGCAGAAATGCTTCTTTTTGCCCAGAATGACTCAGCTGCAGAAACAGCACAGTTGTTGGGGCTAATCCAATGCAGCTTATATTGCATTGTGGAGAGGCAATACAATTATTTGGAAGGTCTGAATGAAGGACAGTGCTAGATATGTTTATGGAACATACATTAAAATGAATCACTTCTGATATCGTTTTTCTTCCTCTGACATAATTATAACCATCTCTAAAATAATGCGACTTTTTTTGAATGGGGGTATTTATTTCAATTAACCAGTATAAAGCATCAGATCTAAACAGAGCTGTAGGCAAGGGATTTGGTTATTTAGAATTATTCTGCATTAGAATTACACTGGCTCTATAGTTCTATATTGTACTCAGACATTATATGAAATTAGGCACAACAGGGAGAAAGAATCAATCAGTCCTGGCTAAGGAATTGAGATAATAATGACTCATTTGACCGGATTGCTCTGGAAAATTAATAATGACGGTGGTAATTACTAACCTGGGATAGCTGCAGTGCTCACTATTCTCCTTTTACTCTATTGAATGTTAAGTATTATGAAGACGTTTGTTAGAGACACAGTCCTGTCTGCAGGCTTTCAATCACAGACAAGGACTCTCCTAGAGGTCTGAAATCTGTACTCCTTTTACACTCACCGGGACACAAACCCAAAGCAATTGTAATGTTTAATGGATGGCACAGAAAGCAGCAAATAAGATATCATTTGCAAGAGTTAGCGTCTTGCAAGCCTGAACCTTGGCAGCTCTGCTGCCTTTGCTCGCCCGAGTCGAGGGCCTGGCCCACCACCTCCCTTGGGGAGGGAAGAGGTGATGCATCTCTGAAGATCCCGTTGTTTCATTAACCACTTTATCACCTCCGTGCCAGCGATCGGTCTTCTTGCTGACAACAACTAAAAGTGGCGCCTCTTACAGCCCATCAGCCCGACTCCTCAATCAGCGAGACACGTCAAAACCAAAGGGAGCAGGTTTCTCCCCAGGACAGGCAGCGATGCCGAGGCCAGGAGGTCCCTGGCCAGGGGCTGGGGAGAGACCCGGAGCTGAAGAGCTCATCCAAGGCACGTTGGGGATCGAAAATGTTCTTTAATATAACCACAGAGAGATGTTAGACTCTGAAAAGCTGGGAGTGACTAACAATAAGGACGTCTAGCAGCTGGGCTCTCAAACATCTCTTCCACGCCCCACAGAGAGCATTGCACGACTTGTACTGGAAGTGGATCGGCAGAGGGTTTACCTTCTGTTGAGCAGCAAGCCATGAAACCGAATGCCCTGTAACAGGCAGGAGAAATAAAAAAAAATAAAAAAAGGAGTTGTTCTTTGGTAATGTTGAAGGGAACCATACTTCTAATTTTCTGAACAAGGCAGAGGTTTCTCAAAGCAGCAGCTATCCTCTGTGATAGAGGAATTTTGAACTCCTAGTCAACTTTCCTAATTACTCCCGTTTTTCTGCCAAATTCTTTTTCCTAGCTGATTTAGCTCAAAATTGCTTTCAGCCTTATGAAATGGGGTCTTTTAAGGCACCCTGTATACGTCATTGATTTTTTACTTTAATCCCTTAGTGACCACATTGTGTTGTATGCTAACGCCATCTTTTTCTGTCAAGATTGTCAAACGTGCAATTTTTCCAGCAGGATTCATGAATTTAAGAATCTCATCTCTAGATTTTAGAAAGTTGGAGCACCTTTTAGTACTAGAAATAAGCCATCTAATTCAAAGTCCCCTGTGATAAGGCAGCTTTCCCCCCCTCTGCAGCCAGCCCTGCCACTCTCCAGGAGCTGTAACACTATTTTGGGCCCCAGTTGCACCCCGAGCCCCCCAGGCTCAAGCAAGAGGCAGCCGCTAAAGCTGGTTTGGCATCTCTGCCTCGCCCCAGCCTCCTCCCGAAGGACTCTCAGTGCTCGGGCAATGCAGTACCCAGACAGACCCGAGGACATGCCAGAGGACTTTATCCCACAGGGATGTTCCGCTGTGTGATCCACCCGATCATCTCTGCTGCCGGGATTTCTACAGGCAGGGACGTCCCAGTGGCACAGCGCAGATCACAGCATTGTCCCTCAAAATATTCAAACCCCCGTGAGCCATCACCGGGAAAAATTAAGGCTTTTTTAATTAATTTACAATGCAGCATCATTAATGCTGCTTATCTCTATGATTTCACCTCCTTCTTGTTCCATTAGATTGTTTTCAAACAAGGCGAGAGCAGTGATGTTCACGGGGTGTGTGATTTTATGAAGTGTCAAGAACGGGGGACGTGAGCTCTGCTGGGTTAAATGAAGATGATGACAATTTTTAACGGCAGTCTCTGCTTTCAGGCGTCTGGCTTAGCTCTTTGACAAACCCACTGTCACCCAGGCTTGTTGCTGCACCGTGCATACATCCAATTATTCTGGTACAGCATGGCAAAAACAATCCAGCCACACAATCCAAACAATACGCTTCTAGTTTAAAAATCCAGTTTTCTTTTTAAACCTCTCTTTCCCCATTGCCAGGGCAGATCCTGGCTCCTTAAAGATACTGAAATCCATCTTCCAGAGGAAGTGGGATTTGGATCGCTGCTCTCCGGGGTTGGTGCCGCATGCATCAAATGGCTTATTAATCTGTGCAGGATTGAAGAAATACCCAAACAGGCTACATTTGCAAAGCTCCCCTGCTGTGTTAGCCCTGCCCACTGCCTGAATATTTAAAAAATAACCATAAATAGAGCTCACCTTGTGCATTTCTCATAAGGAGATTTCACAGTACTTCAGAGAGGAGGTCAATGAAGTTAAATGAGACACACACAAAGTCAACAGTAAGCCAAGAATTACAGAGAAGATCTTGTGACCATGAACCCACCAAGACAAAGTGACCAGAGACCTGCCTACATGTCCCCAGAGGCAGCAGGTCTGTCCTATGGACTTCTCCATGCTCTGCCTCCCATCCCCAAAGATAACCACCATCACGCGTGGGTGCCAGCAGCCCTCCATAAACCTTTTACTGGAATCGCTATGGCAGCAGCACTTGCATTTCCTGAAGGATCCAAGGCCAAACGGAGTTTTCCCAAGGAATTCAGGACACAGTCATGCTGGATGTTGCACTCTTTTGAGGGTCTCACTGTAGGCATCAGTACGGAGCTGCCTCTTACCAAACACTTCTCACCGTTAGTTTTCCCAACAGGAAAGGGCATATTTGAGCCTGACTTCAGCTACGAGTGCTAAACTGCCCTAAGAAGGTGGGAAATCCATCAGTTTGAGACCAGGGGTCCTGAAGCAAGGATGAACAGAGCCCTTCTGCAGCACAAATGCCTTTTGGAGCTTATTTGAACCACAGCAACACATTAAATCTAAGTCTCTGCTTGCAGCTGTGCTCAGCTAAGACTGCAATAGTCATTTATACAGCCACTTCCACCTGGGAGGATGCCACCTGCAAGCACATTTCAAGAGCAAGCCCAAATTTAGTACACTTGCCATCCTGACTGACTCTAACACTTCAAATGATCCATGCCCGCTCTGTGCATTTCCTTCTTCAGCGTAAACAAAGGTACCAAATTTCTGTTCAAAAGTGCATGCAAGCTCAGAGAGTTAATTATTGTAATTATCAATTGAACAGACTCAGAATGCTAATCTATTATAAAGTGGTCTGTTAATTGGTGTTAAACTGTCATTAGCCTGCCATTTCCCATGTTATCAAGCTGACCTGGAGCACAGCACAGTTGAAAAAACCAATCCATTTCTCATTTCTGGCAAACACTGATTGCAGATTTGGAAAAGCAGAAAAAAAAATTTACATACCTGGAATGGAAATTACTCTAACAACAAAGGAAAATACCATTCTGCTGCTTTAAATTGCAGGGTTTTGATATATGCAGTGCTGTACTTGCACGTACCTTTCCGTGTACGGCTTTTTGCCTCGCTCCCTCCAGCAGTGCCCGTGTTGGTCTGCCTGCTGACCCTGACCCTCCCGGTGCTGCTGCGGGGCTTGGGCTCTGCCAGCTTGGGTGCTCATTGCTGCCAGGGCACTGACTGTGATGCTGCAAATCTGCAGGCGGAGCAGGAGCTTTCCTCCGGTGCTGGAAGCCACAAGCCTGCAGCCTCCTCCATCACGGCAGCCTCCATTTCTTGACCCACCAAGCGCAGCTTCCATCCGCTCCTCCTTCGGTACCGCTGGGGGCTTAAGACCCAGTACCTGCAGAGCACCAAACATCCAAGAACAGCAATGATCAGCACCTCAGCAGCCCCATGAATCACTCATAAAGCACCCAGAGCTGTCCCTAAGGAGGTCCCAGGCAAAAAAAAAAAAGGGGCAGGTCTGAGCCTGGTCTCTTCCACTCAAAAAGTAGCTGCCTTCAGCCAGTCTTTGGGCTTTAATTTATAGAAGTGGAGACAGAAGATTGGCTTAGTCATTTCTCAGAGGTCAGTTATAAAATCCATGTGCCCAGGAGGGCAATGAACTTCCACTTAAATGTGCTGCAAAAGGGAGAGACAGTATTTCAGTTTCAGACTAGCATCGGGGAAGGCAGTGCTGCCGACTGCTCTCTTCCCCAAAAGCTGTGGCCAAAGTGGCATGACCTGCCAGAGCGTTTCTCAGGGTATCTCACCTGACTGACATTTAACTAGACTAATATTTCTTTTTATTTTATTAAATGGCCAACTTTAAAAGTTCAGGGGAACTTAAAATGACCTTTAGAAATTCCAAAAAGGATTCATTGCCTGAGACAATTTGACTATGGAGCAATCTCTGAAATACTGCAGCACCTGCACATTGTCCCCCTCTCCCTGTGAGAACCACTGCACCCATTTCAGCATCCCTCGCCAGAGGACACGGAGCAGAACTTTCCAGCTTGACAGATGTGCAAGAGGTTGAATAGGGGAGCAGTGAATTTTCTATATGCAAATCAGAACCTCTTGGTGTTCAGGTAGCTTTAAAATCCAGCCTAGGACATTAAATAAGGGAAAAAAGGCTCAGAGATTAAGCCTGTGAAAATAGTGACTTGCTGTTTCCTGAAGCTCGTTCCAACATGTTTTAGTGATAACTAGGAAAGCAGAGTCTTTGTCATTTAGGATCATCTCCAGTTCTTCTTACTTTTCTTTGTACTCCTTGCCAGTGCACAGCTGTTGTTCTAGCTCGTTTATGTCATTTTTCACTTTCATTCCAGAATCCTTCCATCATCTGCCTTTGCATGTTGAAATACTAACCAGATCACTGGAGAAGTACAAAAAGGAAAGAAATAAAACTTCCAGTGCCATCAATAATAAACATAGGAAGTTTCTAGAAGTGGGAATCCATCTAATTTAATGTCGTTCGCTACTGATGGCTATTATTCCTCCATTCAGGCTTTTCTGAGACATCTGACTATTTATCTCTTTCTTTACGCTGGCAGAATACCCAAATACACCCACATGAGCCTCATTTCTCCTCTTCCGCAAAAAATGTGCTAGTCATCTTCTATTTGATACCCTTTACTGCCACACAGATGCTCATCCACAGGAAATTCCCATTAATTTTAGTTTGTAAGACCCTGTTACATTGATAAACTGATCCATGTGGCAACCAGCCATCCCATTCCTTTTTCTTGGTAGCAGATAAGCTAAGAGGCCAACATCACTTCTGCGCAGAAAACATAACCCCAAAATTGCCCATCCAGCAATATCACTTCTTTGTCAGCATCTTCCACCTGAACTGGAAGTCAGATTAATCCTCACAGCTGACAGATACCTCTTCAAAGAGCTCCAATGCAGGTCATCAGTACCGTCTGTCAACTTCTATCTCTCTGAATAATTTTCTTGGCAGTAGCTGCTGCATAAAAGTCATACATACCTATACAAGTTTTACACATTACACTCAACATTATGCAGTGGTACGAGTGACCACAGTTTTTTGGCAGGAGATTAGAAAACCATCAGTCCCCGGCTTTTTCTCAGCCTGCCCTATCACAAGCAGAATTTATTGTCGCTGGGATACTTTCACCGGGACATTCGCTGGACATTTTGCTTTGCTTATCTTTTACTCTTCAAAGTGCTACATATTCCCTGTCTTTTATCTAACTCCCTCATTACTATTCCATCCAATACTTACACCTTTACAGTTCCCCCAGTTGCCTTCATGTTATCTTGCTGCCTCATTTTCTGCCGGTGACTTCAAATTCCGCTTGAGTGCATGTTCCTTTTACTGCAATAAAGGAAAATAAACCTATACAGATGGAAAGCTACCTCTTCCGCTGCTCAGGAAAATGGACTCTACAAGCTTTCCACTAGAGGAATCACTTGGTTAGGCTTGGAGAAGACTGACGAGCATGATGTCAAGGACAGCTGTCAAAATGAGAAATGCCCATTATAGCTCCCTCTACACTTCAGTCAATCATGTTTGCTTTTACTTCACTTTATTGATATGCAGTGGCATGGTCCAAACCAGAGGTAGAGACTGAGCAAAGACCAACAGCAAGTTTCTGCTGTTTCAGGAGACTAAGGCCTTGTTCAGCATACTTGTTCAAGGGAGTGGCTCCTCCAAGCACCATTCTTTTAAAGAGTGAACGAACAAGAAAAACATCATTGCATTGATCCGTAATTTGTCCTTAATTACTTCAGGATTGAAAGCAAAACGTAAAGATTTCCGTAAGACTGTGTTTTGGTATGGGGAAAATAATTAAACATATCCTTAATGTCTTGGGATGCAATGGACTCATTGCTAATGACTTTTTACAAGAGCCAACAATGATATTTACAGAAAAAAGGAAAACTGGAGAGTGCCATGAAACAGTATTTGAGCATTGTTTCTATTTTCTAAATCTACCAGTCAAAGATGTACAGCATTTTTCGAACAGAAGGCATGCAAAAAGCACAGGGATCTCTCATTTCTTGGATGGTTAGTCAAGACTTACTGCTCAGCAGATGCACATAAAAAGTGTGTTTCTTCTGCACTGAATAAGTGTCCTTCCTTACAGGCATTTGCTTTTGATACTGAGCCGAAGTGGCCTGTTGGGAGATCAGAGACAGAGAAACTCAGATGACTGGCTTGCTTCTTCTGTTTCCTTTGGCAAGAAGTTGGGTGCTAATTTAAAACAAAGCGTTGGCTTTTTTATGGGGTGTGTGGGCTGGCAGCCTTATGCTTGCAAAGGCGTGTAAGGCTACAGGCAATGCTTTTTTTTTAATATTTATTTTTAAATAGACCCCAAAGGTCCATTGTCCATTTTCATCAATGTAAATGCTGTATAGAAGTTCCCAATTAATAACTGTGCCTCAGCTCCTGCTGAGGGTGATGGTAAAACTCCTAAAGCCACATTGTTTTATGACTCCAAGTGCCAACATTTTCCCCCCCACACATCAAGAAACCACATCCAGGGGCATCATCTATTGCATTAGAAACTTGGGTAAAGAAGCCACGTCTACTGGAACGGCCCAATCAACCAACATTGGCGCTCACCATGTATTTAATTACCTCTGACTGCTCCATTTGCTTTGCCATTATTAGAGTGGTACCCTGACTTTTCTTTCACATCCTGAAACGATGAAGTGATGGTTGAATTTACAGAGCACTATTTCTCCGCAGTAATTCCCTTCCCGGCTGCTCCCAGCGCACCACATTGAAAGCAAGCTTGTTCACTTTGCAAGCAGAGTAAACGCCCTGCCCATACCAATCCCTTACAGAAACCGCTCTCCCTGCAGCCTCTGCAAAGACAAAAGGGAAAAGAGGCAATCTAAACCTTGGGGGCAGTGGGGGGAATCACCTTCTAAGGAGTATCCTTCTCCATTTGCTCCGTTTGCTCTCCATTTGCTCTCCTTGGGGACTAGCCCCCTAATTAAAGCGTTTAGTTAGGATCTGCATTGCCTCCCGCTTCCTCCCACGGCACAGCGAGGAGCAGCAGTGGTGGCAGGACCTCCCAGGCTGAGACCTGCACCCAGAGATGGAGAGAAAAGGGCACCCACCATGCGGATGAGGAGCTGGTGATGACCGGGAGGGCCCTAAATTCACTCATTTTCCTACAATGCGAGTAGGCAAGGAGCCCGAGTAAGTTGCTGGGGCAGATTATGTATAACCCTTTGCTGCAAGCAGGGTGTAAAACTACAGGCTAGCTTTTCAAAACTGTCTGGCCTCCACAATTACATTTTTTTTTTCATGTAGTAATTTCCTAATTAACAATTTCTTCCCTTTGAAGACTTGCACTGGCAAATTGGTTTGGTTTTTTTTTTCCTATTCTGGTGGCACGAAAATTATTTATCCCATTTCCTCATGTAGAGGTTCATTTTATGTTCTAATGAACAATGGTAAGAAGAGAACAATACGGGGAAACACACAAAGTTACCCCCTGCCCAGATCAGAGAGAAATTTCTTCTCTTTGACACCTGCTGGCAATTAATCCTCTGCATGCTTGAATTTACAATTAGAAGCCCTCCTGTAACAGGATTCAAGCATGCGATCCCAGCTGCCATTCAGCCCTGCCCTCTGCCTCCCCAGGCCGCTGGAAGGGGCTGAATCCTGCTTTTTTATTTTACAGAATCCAAGGAGGAACTTTGCTCTCTCCAATATCCATTAAGGGGGCACTTTGGCACGCACCAGGTTGGAACCCCTGGGTTTACGTACCTTCGGTTTGACGTGAATACGCCCCTTGTCTTTGGGGGAAAGACGTACGTTTTCCTGCAAAAAGCATTTGGATTGGGGATGTCTCAGTCCTTCTGTGCGTCTCCATCGTCCCCCCCATCACCCGCGATGGGCATGGAGGGGAGCCCTCAGGCACGTGCCCTTCAGCCTCTCGGACCGCGCTCGCAGGAAAAGCCTCTCCTCCTCCGCCCAGGGCAGGTGACTGCTTAAGCTACCCTACCTTAATTGCCAAGTTTTCTGCTCAACAGACAAAACCAGCTTGAACTTACTTGCTCCCCGCTGGACCTCGCTGATGAAAGATCTTCCTCACTTGCTTGTGACTACCCATACCCAGCGACCTGCTGTGCTGCTGCTCCTCCAGAGGCCTGCTGTACAAAGCAACCAACAGCTAGAATAATTACATCCGATAGCTACTGATTATTTTTTTCTTTTAAGTTTGTCCTGGAATCTGGAAGGCCGAGGAACCTTCTGTAACACCAAATTAACTCGCATTCAAACTTCCACCCTATCAAGTACTCATGACAGTTTTTTTTTTTCAGTCCAGCGTTTTGTTGGAATGCAACAATACCGTGATTTTCGCCCATCTGAAAATATTTCTATGCCACATAAAGTGAGTCAGCTTTGCACAGTGTGGAAAACTGAATAGAAACACTGGATAGAAATATTGTAAAGAACACTGTTCTTTGAAGTACTAGTGGCATTTGAAAACCATCTAGTGCTTTAAAGAACAGTATTTTATTAAGTATTTCAAAGGAACTTTGGAGCTATTATTTCTTATTTTGCTATTAAAACCTGTAAGTTTGAAAATTAATCATTATAGAACCTTTGATGCAAAAAAAAATCTATGAATAAAATAAATTCTGAAGTCTATTTTCACACTAAGTTATATTAAAACATTCCTTCATCTCCTTTATTAATTTAATGCACATCTCAGAAAGTATCTTAAATATTAGGAATAATATTCTACTGAATAATCCCAAACCCCTACGGCTTCTTGAATTTTCTTCCATTAACACACTATGATATTTCTCACTGCTTTCTAGTGACCTTTAAATAAACTTCTTGGGTTACCAATTAGCATGATAAACAATAGATTCCCATTTCATGGGCAATTTCATGGTCAAGCAACCCACTAGACAGGCTGCACGCTCTGCAACATTCCTATCTGCAGCAAGCATCGGAGCATCTCCGTTAAAGACATTTTCTTTCAGCGGTACCTCCAGGAACACTTGTTAGTTCATTTTCACATAATTCCCAATAGCTGAGCCCAATTCTTTCATTAGCACGCGTAAGGTCTTAGAGGAGTGGTCTCACACAGAAGGGGAAAGACAGGTTTTAAGATGCACAATAACAGCAGCAAGCTGCCCCGATGACAGCGCAGCCCGACAGCAGGGACATTTGGTGCGCCGTCGAGGAACAATATGCGGCGCGCCATTGTCACAGCGAATTTCTTATCGTTCTGTTCTCAGGGCAAGTTCCTCTTGTCTCTTCTCAATTACGCTTCGTTTGGTTTTATCACAAAATTTAATTTGAAGCAGTTGCTTCGCAGATGGGTTAAAGCTTTTTTTTTTTTTTTTTTTTTTTAATGTTTCAAGCGAGAGAAGACAAAATGATTACTGGTATTCTATATAAAACCAGACCCCGTTACGGTGTAGCACGGGAGATGATCACGGTGGGAACACTGCAGGTACATGGGAAGGAGCAGTTTGCGTGTCTGTGCGTGCTGCAGCGGACAGTATTTCTGCCTGGCTAGGGCCACGTACCTGCCTGGCTTGCTCTTGCTCCCAAAAAGCCCCGAGGGGCTCCAGCTGGTGTGACCCCCCCCGGCTCACGCTGGGGTGCTCGCTCTGCCACCGCCACCAGCCACGGCAGCTTGCCTCCCCCTGCGAGGCGAGGGCAGCCAGCACCTGCGGCACCAGACGGGGAAGGGGGGAACACCTCCTGAAATTTCACAGTGTTGCTGTTGACAGTAAAAAAACTAAAAACCCAAAACAACAAAAAGACCCCCAAAACCCACAACAAAACCCCAAGCAAACGAGAAGTCACAGTTACAAAGCACACAAGAAGATTTGAAGAGGCAGGCTTGTCTCCCCACAGGTCACTGGGATGGCTGGATGGGAGAAGCCGGGGATGAAAAAGCAACCAGAAAGACAAGGACAGGGTGGTTAAGGGGAATAAGCGCTTGCTGTTAGTTGGGGAGATTGTTTCTTATGTCATTTTTGCCACTGACCTCAGGAGAGGGCTTAAGTTAGAAGAAACAAATTGCTCCACTCTTGCCCCATCCTTCCTCACTGCCTGTCCTCCCTGTTCTGGGGAGATCTTTGGGACATGGACTACCTCCTACTGCACATCTGGACTACCACCAGCATGGTGGGGTAGACTCCAAAGTTGTATCACTGATTGCAGAGTCACCGAGTCACCAGACAGCCGCAGCCGGCAGGGACATCTGCAGACCATCCCATCCCACCTCTGCTCAAGCAGGGGAAGCTACAGCAGGTTGCCTGGGGACATTTTGCAGTCCACCCCACTGGCCACTGCTCCAGCCCATAATTCATCCCTAAAGGCAGCCTGTCACCGCTTGCTGGTAACTCAGATTAAACTGACGGCTGCTTCTTCCTATGGATCTAACAATCCGTGTCTTTGCCCTCTGCTGCTCATCTCTGCAAAGACAGCATAAGGGAGGTGGACATAAGGAAATTTAATCATAGAATTCTTTAGGTTGGAAACAAGCTTTAAGATATCCAGTCCAACCATTAACCTAACATTACCAAGTCCACAACTAAACCAATTAAGGGTAGAGTAGTAATTAATTGCATGTTTCCTGGCTTGATGGCTGGATTATTTTTTAATGAGTAAAACTAGGAATCATTAAGGTTGGAAAGGATCTCTAAGATCATCAGTCCAACCATCAATCCAACACCCCCATGCCCACTAAACCATGTCCCAAAGCACCACGTCTGCCCATTTTTTGAGCACAAAAGTTCTGTACTTGGAAGAAGCAGGGAAGGTCTGAAACAGGAAGGGAAGGGTTTGGTGTCCCACGTGCCATATGGGCACAAGGGAGAAACACAGATGAATGTTGCACACACTGAAGGTGATCCCCATGGGAACACATGGTGCTTGCTGCTGCCCCTTACGTGGTGGGCGGCCACAGAAGCGGGGTCCTCGAGACCCCACGGGCAAATGCACCTGCTGCCCTACAGTGCTTCACTGAGTTTCCCGGGACATTTGTGAGCAGCAGAAGACGGGAAGATAAACCCTGCATTTCAACAGCAGCAATGCAAAAAAAGAGAAGACGAAGAACATGAAACAAGGATCTATTTGGTAAAAAAATAGGTAAAAGCTGCAGGTACAGCAGGGGAGGTGGGGCAGGTTTCCCACCCCCATCTCTGGCTTTACCAGCCAGTTGCCATAGGAACCCATCACTGCACAGCGCTGGGGCCCCATGCGCTGCGACCTCCCCGATGCTACGGACGCCCGTCCCTCCACGCCGTGCTCCGGGAACGACTGCCCTGCCCCGCTCCAACGTGGGTCACCGGAGCAGGGATAGCTGCAGGGTGCTGAGCTCATATAGCAGGGTTTCCTAGATGGTGTTTGCATTACTTATTTTATATCTGTATGCCCATATATGAAAATAACATTATGTGCATCGTTTTCTGGGAATATACTTATACTGCAGCACACTACATAAAGTAAATATTGTATTGACAGAAAAGAAATAACAAAATATTAAAGGAAAAAATCAATAAATGCTTTAAAATCTCATCCTTCAGCCTTACTTAATTTTGTTTAGGCAGGCAATAAAGTTCCCACGAGCTCTGAAAGCAGGCGCGCTGCGGCGCTGAGCTGACCACGCTTACTGCTGGAAGCGGCACAAGCTGAAGAGAGGAGCAGGGAACCTTCTCATAGAGACATCAGCACTTCCCTGGTGCCTGGCAAAAAGCTCTAAATGGAGAAGCTGGGGGTTTTATAACCCAGGCCTGTATTAATCAACAATTAGCATCCACCTGAGCACCTCCAAACTGGCCCATTACACTGACTACTGCCAGCTGTAATGCTGCTCACGCTGTAGGGCAGGCAAAGGAACCCACCGGCACTTTGCTAATTCAAATAAATAAACCTTAGCTTGTTTCACCTTTCCAACTGGAGATACTCAGTGCCATCTCCGTTTTCCAGATGAGGAAAACGGCAGGGGAGTGGGTGGGCTGGGGGGTACGCTGGGTTTCCGCCGCAGACCCCGCCTGCCACGCTCGTTCAAAATGCAGAAGTTGCTGACGTTAAATGCTTGTATATAGGCCAGCTCTCTTCCAAAAGTGGGTCCAGAATTAGGTTAGTAAGTCGATATTTACATGCAAGATGATGTGCCCTGGTTTTCCAAAGTGCTGAATACCCAGCCCAGAAGTTCCCTTGTGCGGCTTGAAACTTTATTTTTGGCACCTCGTTTTATAGAAAGACCATCTGTAACAGCTAGCTCTAGCTGCCGTGTAATTAATTCCAAGTTACATAAGCCATTCATGAATAAGCATTATTTTCCATATATTAAACTTGCAGAGGCAGGTTTCAGAACTGAATTGGTATTTAGCGAGGTAGGCCTCAGAAATTGTCAATTAATGCTCCTTGACATTTTATAAGTATGATAATTTATATTAAACCTGCTGCAGCTAACTTTGCATAAGATAACTCCGAGCCCCAGTCATAAACTAAAAAGACTTATGCAGTTCAGGAGCATTATGGCCGCTCTTTATCATCTTTTTGACACGACGCACATTGTGTATGCAATGCAGTGAAGATAAACACATATATAAAGCGGGCAATTACCGCAGTTCACACAGACTATCATGTTTATGACCATTTGCAGAGACTTAATATAATTCATTTATTCTGGGTGCTAGAGTAAATACATCATTACAAACCCACGAGCCAGGCTGTGAGAGGCAGGTACCGAGATTTGCTGCCATCCGGCTAAGTCAGCAAAAACTCATCGCTCCTTTTGAAGGCGGTTGGGGTGGTCAGGGGGAGACAGGCGGGAATAGCTGGGCTCAGAGCCGCTCGCCGCCAAGCAATGGCAGGGAAGGCAGCCAGGACGCAGCAAGGAGAGGGTTAACTTTGACTCCGGAGATTAAAAAGCTTGTTCATTTGAAAGGCAGGTGTTCCCCGGCATCAAGCGGCCACCTGGAGCGGACCCTGGCAGGAGATGTTTTTGCAAGGAGCGGGCGTGCTGGCGGCAGGGAAGGGATGGTGGCAGGGCTGAGCACGGCCGTATTGTGTCCTGGTCCAGACGCTTGGCTCCCTTCATGCTCAGGCATCCACCATGGGCTCAAGAGGGCAGGGAGCCAGGTTCGACACGAATTTGAACAGGGGCATGTGAGCAGAAGTCAAGGCGGCGGCGGGGGAAACGCAGGAAGCGTGTTGCCAGCGCTGCCTGCGAAACGCCGCGCAATCACCGCTCAAGACGGCTCTTGAGCTGCTGCTGAGCGGGGCTTGCTCTCGCGCTGGAACAAAATGGGCAGTTTGGTGACCTGCATCGGGGCGCTTCCAGCCCCACAAACACCTTTGATTAACGACAAGGGATGGCTTCCGCGGACGCTTTGCCCATTGGAATTGCCACTAATATTGGTACATTACATATGACTAATCAGGGGCAATTAAGGCCTAATTACTCTTTCTCTGTTGTGCTCACTGCAATCACTCACGCTGCTAGAACGAGCGGAGGGTGGGCAGACAGACCTGCCATTTGGATTTCCCATCATTTCACACCCGATTTGATCTGATGCAAAATGGGGAAGGTAGTAAAGAATCAAATCAGAAAACCCATTTAACCTCACGGATTATGAGAGGATGTATCACTCAAAATGCAGCATTTCCCAGATTCTCAGTTAAACTGGTATCAGCCTGTCTGACTTGAATCCCAAAGACATACAGGCTGTGCAGGCATATATCTGTGACTTGACAGCACAGGGGGTTTCAGACGGATGTTTAGTAAATGTAGTTTTTGATAGACATTTCCAGAAATCTGAAACATTTTTGGGTTATATCTACAACAATCATTGTCTATTCGAGTCCATAGTGAATATGGGTGATCACTTTAGGAGATAAAACACTTGCAAATTTTTTTAAAAAAAATACCATAGGAAGTGATAACAAATGAATTACACAAACACAGTGAGAAAACCAAAAAGAGAAGGGCTGTTCTACAAGAAACACAGCTGATACCTTGATATTGTATCACTTTGGGAAAGGAAAAAGGGGGGATAAATTAAGCACTTCCTTCTGTAAATAAGTTCTAAAGTAATCCGATTACAACAGCTCCCACTAGCACCATTCCATGGCAGTGAAGAGTAAAATCAATAATGAACATCAACATTTCCATTTTGTTTAGTGGTTTTGTAACTCAGCTACGAGAATCTGCTTTTCGCTTACGGCTTGGCCATGGGAGGGCCACGACTAACCCGGTGAGAACTTCTCAGTCGACATATCCAGGAATCGCTCATTTATTGATTAACAAAGAATGACATGGCTTCGAAGGTGATACTGTGGTGTAATTATTTTGGAGAAAGTATAAAGCTTTTAGGACTTAGGGTTTGATTTGATTTAACTAATGCTGCTGGAGGATTTGATAGAATTTAGTATTTAATAGTCATCTAACATCAGGACAATGTTGTCTTAATCTATCCTTGAATATTAAAAACTCAGAGTAAAGACTAATCCTTGTTCCCAGTGGCTTAAAGAGATAAAATAGAGAGGAAGTGGCTCTCAAAACCACGGTCCTGCACATCAATGGCACAGTGAACGCACACCAGGCTCTAGGGTCATCGTCTACAGCTCTTCCCACCGGAGTTTTCAGTCTCTGCTATAAAATAGAATCATGGAATCACGGAGTGCTTTGGGCTGGAAGGGCCCTTCAGAGCTCGCCCAGCCCAGCCCCTGCAGCGACAGGGACAGCTTTAACCAGAGCAGGGTGCTCAGAGCCCCGGCCAGCCTGGCCTGGGATGGTTCCAGGGACGGGGTCTCCACCGCCTCTCTGGGCAACCCCTTCCAGAGCTTCACCGCCCTCACTGTAAACAATTTCTTCCTTATATCCAGTCTAAATCCACCCTTCTTCAGTTTAAACCCATCACTCCTTGTCCTGTCACCACAGGCCTTGCTAAAAGCTTGCCCCCCCCTTCCCGCAGGCCCCTCTCAGCACTGCCAGGCCGCACTCAGGCCTCCCCGCAGCCCCCTCCTCTCCAGGCTGAGCACCCCCAGCTCCCCCAGCCTGGCCCCGCAGCAGAGGGGCTCCAGCCCTCGGGGCATTTTGGTGGCCTCCTCCGGCCCCGCTCCAGCAGCTCCATGTCCTGCTGGTGCTGAGGGCCCCGAGCTGGGCGCAGGGCTGCAGGGGGGGTCTGCCCAGAGCGGGGCAGAGGGGCAGAATCCCCTCCCTCGCCCTGCTGCCCACGCTGCTGGGGATGTCTCCTTCCACTGAAGTCAGAGTGGTGCAAAACTTGCCTCAAGTCTATACCCAGCACCGCATCTCTGTATACACAAACAAGCAGCCCCTGCGGTAATTCACGCCTCCAATATCCATCAGCTTCCATGTCCACACAGCTGCCCACATCTGGGCAACGCTTTCCTGCGTTCCTCACTCAGCAGATGGGGCTGGCAGTAGAGAATTGCTGCAGCTCATTATAACAATACTGTTTCCATATTTCTAAATATTCCACCCCCGTATGGCGGAAATCATACCAGAAAAAAATCACTGCAAATCAGAAATTTGCCCGTGTCGAGGCAGAGCAGTCTGGCCCCATTTCTCTATGAACACATGGAGGCTGGCAGTGGTAAGACATGAGTCTTTAGGAAAAAAGTGAGTGGCAAGTGCTCCAGTCAGGTGAGGCAGAATATGCTAAGCCCACTGTACAGCACCGGCTTCTGTGATATTCCTCGTCAAAGCCTAATAAGTATTCTCTTTCAGAAAAAAAGTAGGACAAGAGACTATAACGTTGCAGTGCTGCGGTTTCGTGAAACAGATAAACATGGGTCAGCAGAAAATTCATGCCCTTTTCCAAAAGTTCGCCCAAGTTCCTGCTAAACACTCAGAAAACCAGCTTTGCAATTGGGCAGGGCTGGCGCGGTGTCCCAGGGGACCGGCAGAAAAGGCGGGGTGCAGTTCTCAGCTGGTGGCCCCCCTCAAGCCCACTGGCTCTTGGCCTGGCTCGGGGGTCGCCCGTGGCCCCAGCAGTGCTGCGAACCCCACTGCTGGGGGCAGCTGCTCCCGCTGCAGCCGCAGGACGTGAGCGGCGGGGTGGGCCATGGCGCGGTGCGCTGCCCCGAGCAAGCCTAAGGAATTTTCATCGACTGTGGTTCAAGCACCCGGGGCCCACTCAGGGAAGTATTAAGCATATTCCTATTTCCCTTTGAAATCACACTGTTGTCTTTTTTTTTTTTTAATATAATAAAAACTTACGTATTTGCTTAAATCTGGCACTGAAGAGCTGTTTTCTTCTCACAAGCTGCCATCTGCCATATTTTCTGATTCAGAGGCAGCTTTCTAAGAGGAGCAAAGCAAGTATAAAATCCGAGACCATGGCAGGCTGCTGGAAGCTGGGCTGAGCTCACCAGAACCGACACGCTGAGGAAGACCAAGGGACAGGAGAGGCTGAAGCCGGCCAGAGCATCGCTGTCCTCTGCCCGCACCTCCCTCCTCTGGCACGCGCAGACCGCGGAGCGGGATGGCGGTGCTGCTAGCAAGAGCGACAAAAAAGGAAGCGAGATGAATGTTTTTCTTACAATAGTTGCAGACTTCCCTAATCCCGTGTCCTCTGGACCACCTTGGAGGTGCTCCGAGCCTGTCAAGCATGGGCTAAAGCAAGCACGTTTCATCGCACAGAGAAGCCCAAGCTGTCTCACATTGTGGGAGCAAGCAGACCTTTCTGAACCGCTAATGAGCAAATAATTCACTTCCAACTACAAACAGACAGTCTTGTGTAAACCCACAGAATAATCCCACACTGTACATGAGCCAAAAGCAATAAATGCTCCGCGCCATGTCTTGACAATAAAGCTAATGTACATGGCTGGCTTCATCAGAGAGCGCAGAGCCTTGTTAGCTCAAGCATCCTTCAGCAGAATTTCGAAAGAGTTGGATTACACTCTATAAAAGCCCTGGCACCACGTCTGTTAAATGACATGGCAGTTTTTACACTTACTGCAACTGTTGGAGCAATTTCCCTCTTTGCAAGGCCACACTCTGTAACACAATGCAGCTGGAGAAGTCAATATTATCGGAGCTCCACGCCAGCCTGTGCGCTGCTTGGGCTCTTTTGAGAGGTTCGACAGCGGCGCGACCCTCTCCAACCCGTGCAGAATAGATTGCAAACGTAACATACTGCTTACCTGGTGAAGCCCTGAATCTGCGACAAGAAAACATCAAGGCACTTCATGTTGGCCAGCTGAATTCCCTAAGTGATGGATAACAAACGGAGCAATAATGTTGGGAGGAGCTGAGGGGAGTTGGGCCTAATAACATCTTCAGCCCTGGGGCAGAATACAGCTGAGACTAATTTTTAATAACTGTTTGTTTCTCAAACATGGACACTTTTCAACACGCAGCATAGGACGGACTATACAGGTCACCTCAAGGGTAACGTGGGCATTTGCGAGGAAAGAAGCCTCCTCCGCTTGTAATCCCAGGAAGGAAGGGATACGGTCCCTGTGTGCCACAACACGGGTCACCTCCCAGTGTCCTTGGGGTCTGCCACATCTCTGTTTTGCTGGGAGAGGAACAGAAGGCTTTACAAAACCCTTTTGTTTTTTTTCCAATCAGAAAATAAGAACTGGTATGTTCACAATAAATGGATATTGGTATAGAAAGCCATTTATCTGGGGATGAAATATTTCCAGTTTTTAGAAAAAGCCCCTTTTTCCAGATTCCATCTGCATTTCATGGTTCCCACTCTCCCACCCTTTTTACTGTCATTCCCCCAACTGAGAAAACTGAGGAAGAAAAACAGCGTGAAGTTGTTCTGCCCAGAGTTAAAATAACAGTACACTCAGAAAAGCACTTGTTTTTTTTGAAGGGCAACTTTTTCAGACAGTATTCCAACAGGAAAGACAGGGATATTTGCAGAAGGTCAAATACCGTTGGTGTAACCAGACTCTGTGCCTTCACCAGTTTTATTGCTGGTTTTGTGAGTGTTTCACCTTAGGGTTCAAATCCAGACAATTTCAAAATTTGGAAATGCACCAACCGAGGGCCGTTTGGCTGCTTTCAGAGCAAGGAGAGCTTGGAGAGCTGGAGGTCTGAGACCCGCTGGGCTGTCTGAGCCCCAGCAGATCCCACAGGACTGGAAGCCTGGGTGGCTGGGAGAGGAACGAGCTCTGGGTCGCAGACCTCGGGGTGCCCACCGCACTGCTGATGTGCTGACCCGCTTTCTGCATAGACACAGACCTGGTGGTACCGACGCTTCGGCTCCTGTCCACAGCTAAACGGCACAAACCTCCGAAATGGAGATCTCCGTCCTATCCTGCCCCGCAGCACTGCGGTTCATCGTCGCCCTCCCCGCCGCGGGTGCCGGTGGGAGGAGAGGTGATCAGCAGCGCGACGGGGGAGCAATCAGGAGGAACAGATCACAACAGACAGCAATCTGGAGACTGTAAAAATGAGTAGTTTGTATTTCACTGATTTTGATGGGGCCGTATCATCTGTAAATTATATACCCAGCTATTTTTCCAGTTAGCCATTATTCTGTCAGGCGATCGGCTGCCAATTCCAGCCCTCCTAACCATATGCACGGCTGTAAACCTTGAAAGCAGCTGTCTCCAAAGCAAGCCAGTGCAGGAAGAATAGGGCAACAAATTACATAAAAGCAGATTAACTTCTCTTTAACTTCCTTCAAAATATTTCTTCCCCACAGCCTCTGTAATCCCATTCTTTAAGGGAATTTGGTCTCTTTAGCTGTTATACTTATCAGTGTGACTTGAATTTAAAGCTTTATACTTCATGTTTCTGCCCGTGGACCTGTTGCAATTATAATCCCCAGTCTTTTCAGCGGTGGGAATGGCTCTTGGAGCGGTTTTCCACCTGTTGCACTGATACTTCCCACAGCACAAAGACAGCCAGGGCACGCTTGGTGCGTTTAGTTGAGCCGCTCCTCAGTGGGCAGTGGCAATATTCGGACAGTCTTGGCGGTTTTATTGTTTTCTCTTTTAACTTTGGACTCCTTGGATATGTAACTCTCACCATCTCACAGGTGGGCAGGAGAGGCACCGAAGCGGCAGTACCTGCCAGCCACAGGCTGGGTTTAACCAGGACTGACAAGATGGAAAGTTATCACGTAAGGACATTTCTAACAAATACGGTATTTCACAAAGCTTCAAAAAGTGGCATAATTTCTTCCTAAGGAAGCCAACGATTCAGAAGAGACTCCTAAAATAATGCCAAAATGCTTCTGCGTGCACACCGGTCTTCATTATCTAGCTTAAATACAATAAACCTAAATGCGAGGCACCCTCCCACATCCCCTCCGCTCTGCTCTAAAACCTTTATCTTTTTGTCTGAAAGCGAAAAAACAGGGAGGTGCCTAAATGAGTAGGCAGCATCCCTGCGTGGTGGGTACCGCACACCAAGGGCAGCGTGAGGCTGGGGCACCCCAGCAGCCGAGCGGGGTCTGGTCACAGCGTGGGCACCCCAGGGCTGCGGGAAAGGTCCCACCACCTCAGATCAGGCGATAAGAGCTTTGTTTAGAGGACATCGGACTTCATCCCTATGTTATTGTGAAGAAGAGGTTAAAGGCGAAGGTCAGGTGATGAAGCTGGGACCACAGGAGGGTGAAGAGCACACAAAGCCCCACCTAAAATTAGGGTGCAGCATGGGAAGGTGGGGTCCTGGGGGACACATCACTGAGGCCCCAGTCATGAGCAGGAGTGCAGTTGGAGTGAGGAGAGCGGTGCAGGGGATGGCGTTAGGGCCCTGGTTTAGAAAGGCAGAGGGTACTTGGAGGTGGGCGCAAGGGCTGCTCGCAGTTTGTGGCCAAGGTTTACTTACTCTGCGCTCTACAAAGCCCCCCTCTCCTTTCCCTACCCGGACGAAGACCTCAGGGCTTGCAGGAGAGTGGCTCTACTGACCTGGCCCTGTCCTTCCCTGGACCCCAGGCAGCCCGGGCTGCTGCTCCACTGCCGAAATCCCATCGGGAAGGGCTTTGCACAGTGGAGGAGCCCCGAGGAGGGAGCCGGGCATCTGCCTCATGTCGCTCTGCCAGGCTCAACGCTCCGGGAAAATCGTGTGCAATGTAGGGGAGAGGAAGACTGGTCCCTTTGGGCAGAGCAAGAGATCAGAGAATTAAAAACTGAATGAGCTCCCTGTGCCCTCTGCAATTAAAGGGAACTTGAAAGAGTTTCAATTTGGTGATATCATTAATTTCCCTTCTTTCTCCTCCCTCCTGCTGCAGTTCAGAAGAGGCCTTTTCAACTGTTTATTGACTGTGTGATGAAAGACTGAGTTGAAGAGACACTAAGAAAAGGAAAGTTTGAAAAGTTTTCATCCCTTTCATCAGTTCTTTAAACAATGTTCAGAAAAACATGAGAGAAAGACTGTGTTTGAGAGAAATATCGTAATTAAAGCTGCGTGCAGTGCGCTTTGCTGTCCGAATGTGACTTGAATGCTTGCAGCCCTACGTCGTGTGAAGATTTAGTTCGCAATTTTGTCACAAACAAGGCTGTTAAGAAACACATTTATACTTACCCAGCTATTTCCTTTATTTGCTAAGGAACAAAATTGCTTTGGTACAGCAGCTAGGTAGGAAACACAGCATATTATAGTTTAAAAATAAATGTATATGCACGGAAGATGCATACAGCATGAACCCAGGAATTTTGGGGAGCAGGGGATCGTACAGTGTGCCAAGAACCCCCAAAATAAAACCTGAGCACAGGGCACCCCACACCTGCACGAGCTCTCGTCTGTGCCTCTGACTCTGAGGAGTCTGTGCCTGTCAATGAACCCACAGCAATATTTTTTAACATGTCCATCTTGTTCTGCCGAAATTTCCATCTTTCTCAAGACCACACCTGAAAATTTCTGCCCCGTGTTTCTTTTCCTGTAATTCCTTGCAGTCTTGTCCTGTAGCTGGAGGGCAACTGAGTCTTGCTAACTCACTGGATGGTCCTGTAGATGATGGGAGCAACAGAGGGATGGGTTTCAACACCAGCATACCAGCTGGCGCAGAATGCCCTTGCCTGGGTCTACTCAGACGACACAAACAAGCCAACAGGAAGAGCTGCCGAACCTTGCTTTTCATGACTTCTAAAATGGAAGAAATCCTCCGAAATATCCCGAGCCCATCAAATTTCCTGGGCACAGTTTGCCCACAGAAAAGATCAAAGACTTCAAACAACTCCACTTCATTGGCACAGGTGGATCAAAGGCGCTTTCAAAGTCCAGCCAGCCAAAAGGCAGCGACAGGGACCAGTCCCTGATCAAAAGCGTGTGGGCAAACACGTGCGGTTTGCCGGTAACCTCTTATCAGGGCTTCATTGTGCGACAGCTTTGTTGTCATGGCAAGAGACGAAAGCCTGACAAGGGACTACTCGCTGCTGGACGTGGTGGAGGAGGACAAGGCGCAGCCACGTGCTCCCCAGCTACTCATGGGGATCAGCGCTTGCAAACAGCTCCCGGCTTCTCACGATTACAATTAAAAAGGGAAACCTCCAGAATTACAGACCACGCCAACACACTGGTGTGAAGACACCGAATGGGAGTCCCTGGGGTGAGGCTGCTGGTGGGCCACGAGCTGGCAGCCCGTGCCAACGGTGACCATCTGGCCTGCCTTTGGGACCTGCTGGAGATGGCTCCTCCAAGTATTAATGTCTGTGGAATAAAGCTTTTCTGACATACCGTTTACATCTGCTGGAGTCTGTTTGTCCGCTGGTACAGAGCGGTGCTGAAGGCACCTGACATTTGGCTACTGTCCCCAAACCTGGCAGTAGTCACAAGCAGGGAGCACGAGGGAGGAGCGGGAACTAAACGGATGATTGAGATCTGCGGGGCAGGACTGAACGGAGTACAAGGGGTTAACATGGTAATCGAATGAGAAAGCGGTCCTAATTATTTCAGCAATCAAAAGCAATGACTCACCTTATCAGGCAGCCAACTAATACCATCACAGACATGTTCCTTGTTTATTTTCTTGTCTTCTCAGACAAGAAGGAGAACGTGGGGGATCCCAGTCCTGGCCATCTGGCATTAGTGTGAAAAATACGGTAAGAAATACACAGTTGTCTCAGTAACTCCCTTCTAGATGACAAATTCACACATTCTCATGATCTTAGATTTGTTTTTTTCTTAGGCTTTACTAACCCATGACTACAACGCTAGGAGATTTGTCCATTTACAATCCCCACCTCAATCAGCTTGCTTAGAGGTGCCTTATTAAAACTGCAGCTCCCAGAGAGTAATTTTTACTCAAAATTGAGAATTTTATAAATTGCCGTCACTGGCAGTGAGTCTGGCCACTGTTCACGCTTTCTCCTGAAGGTTGCCTTGAGCGTGACTCAAAGCACTGGTAGGTGATGGTGTAAGTTCCCCACGCAGCTCGTGGACCGACCATCAGGGACAAGCCAAAGCTCACCTCTCTGATTGGCAAGACTACATTTTTGCACTAGTGGCTTCCCTAGCGTTACAGATTTAACCCAAATGTGGTAATATTACATAGGCACACTGCTCTTTGCAGAGAGCAAGCCATGGCTGTCCTGAAACCCAAGCAATGTACCGATGTCAGCCCGAGATCCCTGACTTTTCAGGCACAATGCTGTCCTTGACACTTGCAGTTGTATCCCATATACTCTTGCATTTGTCTCAGAAGGCTTGAAAAATGAAAATAAGCTCCCATCCAAGTTTGCTTCTCCTTCTCTCGTACAAAACTGCTCTGTAAATTGCCCTCAACATTGCTGTATAAATGAGGCAGCTGCTGAGAGCCTGAAAAGCACTGCATGCACGGGAAGCAGTCTCCTAGCAATAAGGAAGATGTAAAAGCCCTCAAAATAGCTCCTCCTTCCATTTCTTTTCAGTGACTCATACTGTACAATATGGGGTTTGGGTTTGGGTTTTTTTGTTGGGTGGTTTGGTTTTTTTTTTTACTTTCTTACAGCAAAACCACTCATACTGTGTGTGTCAGGTGAAATGAGGCAAGGAAAAGGGTGCAGGCACTGCCTTCATTTAAGAACACATGAGCCTCCCAGGTGTCCCACACAAGCCGAATGCATCTCCCATTTGCTTGCTGACACAAGAGAAAAAGCTGTAAGCGCTGCAATGATTTGCAGTTACGAGGCTTTTTGCAAGCCTGGGCAGGCTAACCATCTACTCTGCCTGCTACGTCGTACCAACACTTAGTGGATACGTTGCAAAACAGAAGGTAAATAGTTGTGAATGTGCCTCGTGTGTGGAAATCAGGAAGAACTGCACTCAAGGCAATGGAGTGCTGCAGCCCTGAAATCGGTGTGAGGGAAGAATTATGTTGTCTGTCCTGACAGGGGTTTGAGCAGCAGTGGCAAGTAGAAGAGGAGCAGGTTTCCCATGCCGCTATTGGATTTACACCATCTCACAGCCAAGCTGCTGTGAAGGACTGTGGAGCTGTCCAAGATGGAAATAATTATTTAAAAAGCAAACACACGTAGCTGAATGGCCAAATTTGCCTTGAGTCCCACGAGAAGTACCTAGACATGTTTCTGAAAAACCCCCATAATTTTCTTTTTTTCCTGAATAATCCTCACCCTCTAATTCTGATTGAAATATATCTAAAAATAGTTCCAGAGAAGAACTCTAATGAATTATGCAATGGACATATGCTCTCGCATCAAATCTTGATGTTTACTTTATCTGATGTCATGCAGAAGATTGAAGCTTGGGACCGTGCTGGGAATGATCCCAGATATGCGGCAGGATTCTAGGTCACATCACTTCATCTCTGATCAGGCGTGGGAGCACCTGGGAGAGCAGATGGCTAAACAATGTAGCTATCACTGGTGGTTTTAATTTTCCTGGATTAAGAAGCAAGTAGTTTGATTTGCTAAAGACACAGCAGCAACCCTGGCACAGGAAAACCTTCCAGAGCTCTCATGACAAACTGCCTTCTCACATAGTTTCTGGTAGGACTGCAAATCTACAGGCAACTCATTCACCAGTCACTTCCCAGTTATTGCCATTTTTATCACATACCTCGAAGAAATAATCCTACCAAAAAAGACAATTTAAAATCTAGCTTCCAACCATACAAAGTGCAGCGCACTTTCTCCCAATGTAACTGTAAACAAGGGGAGAAAAAAACCCAAAACTTTAATTTGCTTTGTAATTTTTTTGTGACTGCATCTCCTCGCCGTGGTGAATCTGCAGCTTTCAGATCTGCTAGCTGCAAACCCAGCTTGTTTCCAGAGCAGCCTCATCCAGCATCGGCTTATTCGGAGAACGCGCTGCACAGCGCAAACCAGCGGCTTCGTTCTGTCAGTCCTCACCCAGGTGAGCTGGCTGCAAGCCATCAAATTAGCTGCTGTCTCCTATGCTCCGGTCAAAAACACAGCTGGCGTGAGCTGGGGCTACTCCTGAAAGTCACAGCTGGCAGCACCAAGCCCGAAGAACTGTTAACTTCAACGACGACGTCTGACCGGGAGCTTTTGGGGCTGAACCTCGGGAAAAATTGTCCTGAACAGTGAATAAAGCAAGCAGCAATTCTTTTTTCCAAGACAATGCTGACCTTAACACACTACGATTTAGTTCTGTAAGGAATTAATTAGCCAGTAGTGAAAAAGAGCACTCTTTCAGAGATGGATGCAAGGGGGTAAATTTATTCCTAGTGTAACTCTATCGCCTTCCATGGAAACACACGGGGAGTGGATTTAGCCCAGCGTGGGTGTACAACGGATCGCTACAACTCCATCCCTAAACCACACAGACAGATGTGAAGATTACCACGAGGGTTCCCAGATTTAGAATTCATAAATGAATTTCTTGTTTCTCTATAAAAAGGGCATGGCAGGATTATGTAGAGAAAATTACACATTCTTATACTAAATTTTAGTTAGGAGCAGCTTCAAGATAAAATTAGCCAGTGGTAGCGAATGTATTATAATAAAACAACAGTGATACTAAAAAAAGGGAATTACTCTCTTACTTTCACACCTATCCAATTTAGAGGAAGAAAAAACCTACAGTACCACTGAGTGTATTATCAGGACAGTCAATGAGACATGAAACAAGGACGAACTCCATTTGCCTGGGCAAAAAGCCCAGTTTGGAAGTAATTGCTGTAGTGGTGTAGCAGCTGCAGATATAGCCAGATCAAATCCAAAGATCAAATGCTTATTTCATTTTGATAAAAGTCATTAAACCACAAATCAACTTACTTTGGAGTACAGTCAGGAAATAACTCTGTATATACCATCTGCACATAACTCTCCCCTAATAAATTAAAGCAGTGACAGCAGCTTTCTTATGTGAAATCCCCAAACTTATATTTCATTAAGTAGCAACATTTCTCATTTAGATTTTATTTAGCAGATAAGCCACTGCACCATGTTTAAAACCAGCCCAGAGGATTTCCGAGCTGAGTGGGTGCGCTGGGACCGTCTGCCTCACTTGACAGCTCAGGACCAGGCTTCCGAATGCACGTGAGACACCCCTCTCCCGTTGAGTCTGACGATGACGGACAGAGAAAGGAACGGCGTCGAGGGCTTACCTATACAATTCAGGGAGCACCAAGGAAGCTCTGCAAGCGTGGGTTTCTTCAAGGATAGTCAAAATATAAGCAAGAGTGCAAGGAAAAAAAAAAGATGTAGAACGTAGCAATTGCATCGGAGCAATTTAATTATTGAAGTGCACTTTCTTCAATACATTACCTTGGCAATTTAATCAGTCTTTGGAGAGCTTTGGGCCATCCGTCACAGGGCTGCTTCAGCAGGCACAGCCTCTGCCTGCAGGGCGGGTGCCACAGCAGCCGAACCCCCAGAGCATCCCTCGGGTCAGTAGGGATTTGCTACAGGGGACACAGGGTGGGAAGGAGGATTTCACAGCAGTAGCAAGCCTTCTACTTCTCTCTGCTTCGATCCGAAGACGCCGGAGACTTCATTGATTATATCATCCCAATACAGACCATGACACTACTGCGCATCGCGGCTTCTCAAGGGGCTGATGTAGGTTGTGCTGTAGAGCCAATACAAAGTTAACAGCCTCCCTGCACCTATTTAGGCTTGCCTAAACTTGTATGGGCTTCTGAAGAAGAATTTAGGACTGTTTTATTAGGATCAAATTGTAAGAGCCTCACCCCTTCCGAACAGCATTTTATTCTCCTTTTTAGTTCATCAGAATTTAAGCGGACGATTTTTGTAGCAACATACATCTCTGCAGCTGTGCCAGAGTCTGGCCCAGTTATCTGTGTTCTACAAAACAAATTTCAGTTTTCATGCTGTGATTATAGCAATCAATCTCAAACTCTCACTGCCTATTAACTTAATAGATTGTTCTGGATGTCTGGGCCTGCAATTCTAATACCACTAATGCTCATCAAAACTTTGAGAGATCAAAGATCAAAACTTCACCTTAAGAAATTAATCAATTTTTTAGACTAGGAATCAATTTGTTGATTTACTCCTAACACACCTCCCACAAGAGGTAATTCACTGTTACCTGCACCCTTCTAGAAAATCTCTGTATTACTGACTGATGGATTTAGAGGTAAAAAAAAATCATTATTAAATTCATGATTAACAAAAAGTTATCAAGATAATGTTAGCCAAACTAATGGATAGATTGTGACATTTTCATATCAATTCTTTTTTTCATGGTAGTTCTTATTTATACTTACCTGCTAAGGAAAAAAGGACTCACCTATGACGCCTACGCTGAGCTTCCTCCATTCCTGGAATGGTGTCCTGTCCTCTGCAGAGAGCCCACAGAAAAGCTTCTCTCGGCTTGAAGAAATGAATACTCATTTTTGGCAGTCTTTTAGTGAGTCTCCCTTCCACCTGCATTAATGGTTTGATTGGAAATTTTTGCCATATAAGTGGGAATTACTTCTAATCCTCAAATTATTAGAATACTTAGCATCCAGGAATGGGTTTTGAAGATAAAAAGAGAAGTTTTAAATGAGTTTTGAAATCTTGTTCCAAAAACTAATACAATAGCATAACTATTGCATTTTTTAATAAGAACCCATCAATTTGAATGAATATATTTATATTAATGGATTCTGTCTATGCTGAGCCTCAAGATGTTCTTACTTCAAGCCAAATTTTTCAAATATTCACCAGGAAGAAAGGGAGTTGGCCTACAATGCACAGTTATCAGGAGACCAAGGCAAAGTTAGTCTACCAAAGGTGATGATATTAATAATGACATTTATGCTGCAGGAATTTAATTAGACTGAAAAAGAATTTGTAGTAAAGATGTCACAATAACTCAAGACAAAATGAAAATCAGTCCAAAGGCATTCAGTCCTTAATTAGTTTGGGAGTAGTAGATTAAAGATAAACTTAGAAAAACTGGTGGAGTGATTGGCTACTAGGGCCACTAGAACGTATAATGTCACGTTAGATTTTTCGCTTTTGGATGCTTTTAGATAAGGCCAAGTGCAAAATATTTTTAAAAATACAGGAGCTGATTTTTTTTTCTTTCTTCAAAAGATCAAATGTTTTGGCTTTTAATAAAACCAATGACAGTCACAAGCCTTGGTTGTCGACACGGATTTTTTTCCTAAACATTATGAAATAATGAGCTGCATGACACCTTAGTTATATGTGGAAAATGGCAACTCTGTGTACTGACAACATTCCATTTATGTGTACTGCATTTTGAAAATCCAGGGGAAAAAAGGTGTTTCTGATCATCCACAAGAAGTTACTTTCTTGGTGTTGGCTGTGCAAAACACATGAAAGGAATAATGAAGCCGAATGTTCATAAAAGAACCAGGAAGATTTTAAACTCTGTGTGTGTTCACATTTAGGTAAGAACAAAAGGATATCTATGCAAAACATCTTGCAGTCACCAGAAAATGGATTGTAAAGCCATGGGACTCTGGTAGAGCTCTTCCAGCCGAGCCCTCGTGTCCCACCTGGCTCCAGGATGCCGATGCCCTTAACATCAGGAGTGCCTGGCTGCCTCCCACCCCCACTGATGCCAACAGCAAACTCGTGCTGACTTTCACCTCTAAGCTCACAAGATAATACACTGACCAAGCAAAAATAGAAGACCTCATTTTATGTTCTTATTAAAGGAAGAGACCTGAAGAAAGTTCACCCAGACCAAAATCCTGGGAAGCTGCCATCTCTGACCAGGAGGCAACCTGTCCAACAACTCCGGGACCCTCCACCATGAATTCTCTCCCTGACTTAGGTACCAAAGCAAGCCAGGTAAGTGGCCCATCCTTCATCTTCCAGTAGTATTTTTTTAAAACAAAAAGTAGGGAAAAACCCCACAGAAAAGACAGTAACGGACTGTCTGCCTGATTTGGTGAAGGAACCTTAAACCTGCATCCCGTGGGATGGCTTTAATGACCTGTTTTGATTTCACACAATACATTTTCTTCTATTTCAGATTAGGAAAATTCAAAATTAGGAAGAAAATACATTTAGTAGAAAAATCTAGCATTACATGATTGTAAACATCCTAATAGTAATAGCAGAGGCTATTTTGAGAATGTTATTCAACTATATTCCTGCTTGAAACAATTTCTGCATCAAACCCTATCTAAAACAAGAACACAGCGAACAAAGCAAAACAGAAGCTCTCCCTAATTTGCATTCAAAGTGGTTAATTTGCTGGATTGACTAATGGATTGCTTTTTATTGTAAACTTCATGCAACCACATCAATACTCATTTCTCATCTGAAGAAATACCCAACAGTCGTGCTAGATTCCTACCCGCACACTGCATCCCTGTGAACATCTACAGTGCCTCAGTAGCAGCAACACACCGTATTTTAAATAAAAGCAAAGCTGTGCTTGCCTAACATTAAACGTATGGTCTTGAACTGTCCATCTTCAAAAATTCCTCTCTCTTTGCCCTTACTCAAGGACAGAGACATTTCCCCCATCTTTAGGACAGCTCAAAATGCTGTTCTCGGCCGTTCGGTGCTCGGTGCATATGGTGCTCCCCATGCCATTTCCCACCGCAATCTTTCTGCCACTTTCCTCGCTGGCCTCGGGCTTTCTGTACAGGTGCTGCAGCAGACTGCTTCTTTACTGCTGATTTGTGCTGTCGTTATTCACTTGCTCTCCTCTTCTCCTTGGCTCGAGTCATGCTGTTTTCTTCTATGCTGGATTGTTAAACCAAAGTATGAACAGCATCCTTCCAAAAACAAAGGGTAGTGTTAAATCAGTTAAGCTTTTCTTTCGACCTTCCATAGGGTCAAAATAAGTTGAAGGTTTTTTCACCTGTATCTAAACACTTTTCATTGTGGGAAAGGAGTAAATTACATTACATACATCAGCAGCATGAATGAGTCTACTGCTGTGAATTTTGGAGTACAATTCCCACAGCCAGTGAGGAGAGGGACTTTGTCTCACCAGTGCATAAGACAGATTACGATTTCTTCAAACCTCGCTTTGTTTTGGTTTCTTTATTAGGATCAAGAGAGATTTCTGCATGAGGAGCTAAACTGAAGCGTCAGTGGGTGGTGTGTGTCTTGCAGGGAGGGCAGCATTTATGCCCATCTCCTCCAGGTCATGTCCTCTCAGCAGCCTTGTGACACTGGTCCAGCAGTGGCACAAGCAGGATCGCTCGTCCAGGAAGCTTAGCAGGATGGAGAAAAAGACAATTCTTCCATCATGAGTAGACAGGGAAGAGGGCAACCACGGCAGATGGCAGTGGCTTGTGCTGGATGACTAGCTGTGAGTTAGCATTTCTGGAAAAAAACCACCAGAATTGCCATATAATTACATGCATCCCTCATAATTTGTCTTTCACCCTGCACGGAGAATCCGTCTTCGCAACCTCTGGAGGACTAGAGGCACAAAAAGAAAGGTGCCGCACCAGCAAGGCGCACTGGGCAGCTTCTGACGAGAGAAATCAGCTTGTGCTGTGCTGGACCGCTGCCGGCTCCTTCGGCGGCTGCTTTCAAGGAAGCTCAGAGCTCTCTCCCCTGCCCTGCCAGCTCTCACCACGGCACATCACTCGGCCAACACCGAGCATATCTTTGAAAGCCCAGTACGCTCAAATCTTGTACTTTCAATGTCAAGGTCCAAGTTAGAGCAGAGAGTTTAGATTTTACTGTCTTTAACATCTTCTGTAAAATTAATTACTGGACATTTGACAAAATAAACTGACCTTATAATAAAGCTTCTGAAAATGCAATTAGTGTAATTCTTTAAAATTACTTTCTGTACACAGTAACAAGTTCTTTCCTGCCTTACACCTCCCCTAATGCTGTACTCGGTGAATATAAGGCAGGGAAGAATTTAAGCTCTAATATATAAGTGGCATACACTTATTGCCCTAGGGAACTGACCCGATCTAGAGCATTGGCTATTTATAACACATTCAAAAATAAATTGTAACAAAAATAAAGGCTAGAAAGGCTGTCTTAAAGGCTATACTTGTTGATAAAACTAGAAAACATAATACAGCTGTGGATTCCTACACAAAGTTACCTTCACAGTATGCTGTAAATTTTAAATTGTTAGAAAACCCATGCGTTACCCACAACTAAGGCAACTCCCCACAACGGGCACAGCAATGCCGCGTGGTCGGAGCAAACCGCCCGGGTTGTACGCTCATCAGCCCAACCTTGAACAATCTTTTCCCTCTTTGGCCTATGGGATTTGAGGGCTTTGCTCAGGCCTAGCTCCCTCGTGAGTGAGATGGCCTCATCCGCACCGCGCACCTACTGGGACCCCTAAGGCAATCCTCCGGCAGAACGGCGCCAGGGGTCCAAGATAGCCGAGATGATACCAGAGATGTTTCACAGCTCATCAGAGCTGTGAGACAGCGTGATGATGAGAATACGCATTGCATCCGTGGCAGCAGCCCTGGAGAGTTTCCTCTTGGAGGAAAACTAGCTGGTTCACTTCAAAACAGCATCTAGTGCGGACAGTCAGATGGCAAAGACCAGGAGCAAACAACGGAGTGAAGTTATTTGGCAACACAGATGGGCCCTGAGTCATTTCTTGGATCTGGTCTTCAAACACAGTGTGACAGTCAGAGCTACAGTCAGGCTTCGGAAGAGCTTTGCAAGGAGCAGACAGTGGATAAATGCGCAAATATCCTCTTACCTTCTAACTGTCCCGTCTTCCCATTGCTTAGTCTTGCCTGTTGCTGCAGTTGCTGTCAGCCGACCACGTGGTACTATGCAGCAGCGCTGGAGACAACTTTGTTATTTTGGTGGGGTGAGGGCACTGGAGAGTTTTTACTCAAAAAAATCTAGGCTAGTTGAGGAAAGCTTACGCTGACTCTACTGGATAATCTTTCTGAATAACATCTGCATTTGGCCTGGAGCAGAGGAAAGATTAGAAATTTTTGATCATTAATACTCATGAATACAGATTTTCAAGCGTTCCTCACAAGCCCAGAGCATCACTTGCTAATGAAACTACTTTTCACTCTGCCACGTTCAAAGCAGGCAATCGCAGAAGGCGGTCGTGGGCAACATTTGCCCACGGCGATGCATCTCGGCGTCTTGGAGTCGGTAGGTGCATGAATCGTGGGGCACACACTTCGGGCTTGCAGGGACTCCTGCAGCCAGAAGGGAAGAGATGTCGTTTCAAAAAGAACTGAAATTCTTTCATTCTCTCCTTGTTTTTCCGGATAGCTATGAGTATTTGTCCCTTTTCATTCCCCTTGCTAACTTTTACCAGCAGAGAAAACCATCAAAGAATGACACTTTAAGAAAGACACAGCTTACCTGCGCCAGCAAAGTGAGACTTAAAGTCTCTGTACTGACCTCTTATGATGAAATATTGATAGAAAATACTGTAACACAAGAAGAAGTTTAAAATCACTCAGTCCTTTGTATACAAATCTTTTTTTGTTCAACAGTAGCCTAGCAGTACCAGATCACTTCTCTAACTTATATATGACTAAAATCAACTTTTCAAAAAGGCAACCGTATCTTGTGAGAAATTTCAAAATAAATTATTTTTTTCAGTTTGCAATTTTTACATTTTTTTTCCTATTTGTAATTTTCAGCGGTACATTGTGAAACAAAGGGTATAGGAAAATGTTTTTTTATTCTGAAGACATTATAACTTTTCAGTCCTCTGTTCTTTTTCCTTTGGCAAAAAGGAAAAGGAAATAAAATAAATTGGAAGAAGAATTTTCTTGCACCACAATTAGCCAAAACCATGATCGATGTTCTTCTAACAGGAAAATCTGAAGAAATCAAAAAGGTTTTCTTGAAACATTCATTGAAACAATATGCTGACAAAATAGTTTTTCAGTCAAAACTTTTCACTGGGTCTACTCAACTACCTACACGTGGTATGGGTATGGTCAAAAACTTGTTTCCAGTGTGCCAGAAGGCCAGAGGGTTTTGTCTCAATTAGCTACTTTTTTCGGAATAAACTTTACATATCTCTTGAGGTCTTTGCAATCGCTTTATGGGGCTACATAAACTTTTTGCTTCTCTTAGATGTGCTGAATCAACTCGATGTACCCTAACCGTAGGGCCATGGGGGAGCCCAGCCTCCAGCCTGCAGAGCCTTCTCGGCCGCACAGCGATGGGCACAACGTGCTACTGACCTTTCTAGCTCAACCTCCAAGTAACCACGAGAAGTCCCTCCGTGACCAGAAATCCCATTTCTACTCAACCAAGTAGAGCCAGCCAAGGCTCCTGTTCTGTACACCACTGCTGCAGGAGACCAGGACTTCCAAACACCTTTGCGAAGCAGATGTTTCGCTCCACCACTCAACACCTACTGGTATGACGGATTTTGAAACTATTGCATGCTGATCATTAACAAAATTTGCTGTAACTATATAATGACCGTGGTGAAAGAAATCAAGTGGCATCCCAGGAGCCATCAACTAATTATTTGGTATCTAATTAATGACACAATTTATTTGTTGACCTCCTTGTCAAACTGTTTGGAGTTCTAATTAATTGCTAAAAAGCTGAAACTACCAAGGGTGTGCTGAAGTTTTGTTTGGTCAACTTTGACACAGAAGTGGCTCGTACATTGTCCCTGGCACGTTGTGTAGAGTTTAGTGACACAGACTGAGAGGAACCAGATCATGAAATGCTGCTGAGATGGACTTGGCAAGATGATGTGAGTAAAATATCATTGCCTGAAGCCATGCCACCTTGCTGGGATAACATCCAGTCTCTCATGCCAAGCTACATAAACCGGGGTAAGGAGTGAGGAGCACCTACATGGCCCAGGAAGGGGCACTCATTAGTCAGCATGTAGCATGCTGTCACCTTGGTCAGAGGCGCACTGATTTCTAGCCAGGAAGGGACAACTTGCCTTTGCACAAGTGCCTTTTGGATGAGTGGCAAAACCCAAAGGACAGCTAAAACAATTACTGATCCTGTTGTGGAAGTTTCTCACACCTGTGTTCTCATGGTGTGAATATAGCTCAGAGACTCGAGAGCCCTTTTGGGCTCTTCCGGAATAAATGAAACCTTATATCAGCCTCTAAGGTGTTTCAAGAGAAAAAAAAGCTGTGTGTATGTTGCAACCACACCATGCAGCCTGCAATCGAAAGGAGAGACAGGGTGGCCGAAGTGGAAGACATCTTGCCGTACAGAATACACTCACTTCTTCCCTTGAGCTCTCTCTTTCTCAATTGCACCTTTTATTGACAGATGCAAAGCAAGACTAATGAACTATTGATAATCCTGGTACAAAGGATTATTAGACAAAGCAATTCTATTTTGTGGGCATTGATTTATATGTCACAACCACAGTACAAATGAAAATGCTAGTTTAGATAGATGAACTTGAATGCTAAACAGGTGGCCATCCTATTTTTCCTAATACTTGGCCTAAATGCACTTATACATTTACAAGTACCTCTGTATACTCTCTATATTTATAGATACGCTTGCAGATTTTCTAGATAATTAATGGTATTTAGAGAGAAACCTAAAGCAACCCAAACATTAAAACAGGGATGCTGTTTTGAAGGGCATGAACAACAAGACATCATACAGAATAGTTTTAATTTGAACCAGTGACTCCCAAACACAAAAAAAAAAGAGATGTCCAGGCACAGAGGGAATCCACAAGTAAAAATACGTGAAAAGAAGGGGCTTGTCCTAGAACACCTTAAGCAGCCTGTAAGAAGTATGAAATTTGCTGGCCTGCGAAACAGAAACGCTGAAACAGAAGGACGGGTTTTACCATTTTACTGCAGGCACACAACCACAGACCCGTCTACCATCAGCCTGTGGCGACATCCAGAAACTCTGTCCACGGCCTCTTGGAGAGCTGGAGCCCGTCCAGAGCCAGCGGAGCTGCTGATTATCATCTGTGAGGAAATAAACTCTGATCCTGAGAACCAGGCAGACGCAGCATCTGAATTTTAATTCTCATCTTCTGTGGCATTCGTCTGACATTTAATTTGATGGCAACTGCTGCGTTAAGGACTGTCTTAACCCAGATGGAATTATGAAAACAGTAGTAAAATTTGTTCTCTTACCCTGGTGAATCTAGAGGGAAATTTCAAAGACTAAGACATACAGACCTAATTTTGCTGGCTTTCCAATGGCAAATAGGTAGTCAGCACCCATTTTTTGTGTTTAAAAGCTTCCTCTAGCTCTCCTGGTGAGTAATCAATCATCTCTTAAAAAGACCTGCCATTGGCCTCTCCGCTGTCGTGATTAATACTCAAATCCCTTCAGATCACAAGCTCAGATAAAACAATATGAAGGGCACGTATACAAGAAGTGATCCAACGATGCTAAGGCAAAAACAATCCCCAGGATTTCCAAGAGAAGGCTGTTCCACTGGCAGTTTCAGTCTGGAAAAGAGTAAAATAAAACTGTACTTCAATGAACTTTCAGAGGAGAAAAGGTTTAGTCTTTTTTAATACAAGCCACAACAACAGGACACTTTCTCTACCTTAGGCTCTGTTAAACATGACACTCAAAAGCCATCTCCAGTAGTCCAGGGATGAAATTATTTTCTGAAAGCCAATTCGTTCCTGTCGTTATTACTGGTACAAAGCTGTGAGTTTTTTTGCTCCCCCCCCCACCCTTTCTGCCAGTGCTAGAAATAGATTAAACTAGCACTTCAGGATGCTGAGCTGCAGTTTCAGCTCAGCTCTGTGGTTCACAGAGATTTATCAAAAATGACAAGATTCAACATCTAGGAGATGTCTCATAGTGCCCAGGAGCTCAAAGAAGATGCAGCAGTTCCAACAGTAACCAGCGAGAAATAAGGGAAGTGTTAGAAAAAGAACCGTGTGCTCCTTGAAAATCAGAGGTCTGACACGAGTGGGAAGATGCTGTGCTGATCAGCACTGTCCATTAGTGGCCAGGAAAAGTCACTGCCTGCCTCCTCAAAGTGAAAAAGCAGGGAAAGCTGCCCTTCATTTCAGCTCCAAGGGCTGTTATAAACTTCCTCGCGGATACCTGTCAGAGCCTCCACGATGCAGAGGTTTTCTCCTGTGCCATTTGCAAACAGCGTGGTATTAGCTGGAAAGTGATGAGTGTCTATTTGTGATCGCTTCGTCTAAGTTAAGCTATCACTGGAATAGTAAAATGTAACATTCCATAAGCGCATTCCCTTTTTCACACACGTGCATGTAAAGCAAATTATGATATGTTTGAAAAAGGCTGAGAAAAAATTGGAATGTCTGGACAGTAAATACTTATGAACCACAAAATCATCTCCTCTGCATAATCAGCCTTCACTCGGATAACCCACCCTGTCTAAACTAATACTTATGATTGAGAACCACCTCGCACCCTGATGGCATCATTTCTACTAAAATTAATATAACGCAGGTGGAACGGAGGCACTGACAGAGACTGGATTTCACCATATCAGAAGCAGCGGCAGTCCTTCCCTGCGCCGGAACAGGACCGAACGCACCCCGCGCTCTGCTGCTGCAGAAGCCCTTCTCACGCAGAAATAAAATACAGAAAGCCCAGGGCTATTGCCAAGTCACACCGTGAGCCCGGTAGGATTCTGCAGAGAGAGACTGGCTGCCTTTTTCCTCTTGATTCCTAGAATGAAAGTGAAGGGAAAAGTTAAGGATCTGTACAATGGAAGTTAAGTTAATCGGAAACACCAACATGTGGTGCTCTGTATTACCTCTCTGTCTAATTTTTTCTTCAGCGGCGTCGGTCTCTTGCATGCACGTGGCAGGCGTCTGCGTTGTCTCTCGATGTCACTGCCTGTACTGTGCTTTCCCCTTGGACAGACTGCCCTTTCAGCACATCAGGTATCCTCACACGCCTGTCTGCAGTCAAGGGAACGCGGCTCTTCGTTACACTTCTTGCATCTACCTTTCATTTACGTGTATTTTAGAAAGGGTTTATTCCAAGGCTGTACACAATAACAAAGAGACAACATTAAAAAAATTCAGTAGCATAGTACATAAACTCAACCACCTCAAGTCTGCTCCAAAATTTCATTATTTCACATGCATAAACTGAACTGAAGTAACCAGAGCTGTAGACAAGGGCAGCAAGTATAACCACAGCAAAGTATGAGGGCACAGGCTTCTTCTAATAAATAATGATTATAATAACCCCTACAAGAGACACCCATTACAAAGCAATAAGCTTGCATAGCAAAAAGGAATCTGAAAAAGAAAGCTCCACAGTAAGAGAAGTCCTGCACTCAGGTAGGACGTTGTAGGTCTCCTAATTCCTTTACACAAGTCAAAGGAAAATTCCTGCACGAAGAAACAACACGCTGGCCATCCGCCCCCTCCCCTCCCATGTGCCAAGACCTTCTCCTTTCCAGATTTGGAAATAGCCTGCAGGAGTTAGGCTAATCCAGAGGAAAGTGAAATGGAAGTAACTCCCATAAGGCCTTTGGGAAAGCTTAACCCAACCTTCTCTTGTGAACTAGATACTATTCCTCTTTCACTTGCCTTCAGTGGTGATAAACTGCAGACAAAAGAGATAAGGGACTCACACACCTCACATTTAACCACTCGTAGTAAATACACTTCTCGCTTTTGCTTATCTTACAGCCTAGTATGGATTTCCTTTTAGTAACCTCCTGAATTACAATCAAATTATACTTTCAGGGCCATTGAATTGCATGACTTGCAATACCTTAATGGGTTCTGTTCCGGCTCTTCGGGAAGGGCTTGTAATCCCTGTCGTCTTCTATATTTCAGCGAGACTTAAGGATGTGCTTCACTGCTATGCAGAACAGCACATACCCTAAATTTACCAGAGTCAATTCTGTGCAAACAGCGCATGGGCGAGTGAACTGCATCTTATACGACAAAGTTTAATAGCGTATGTTTCTTATTTTGCCTTACAGTGACAGTACAGGGTTTGAATGGTACACTAATTCCAAAAACTCTTTCAGACATTTATCCAGTTTGATGTAATGGCGCACAGCCTACATGCCAGGTGTCGGCTGCTCTGCAAACTGTTTGAAAATAAATGAAAGCATTAATGCCCAGAAATGGTGCAGCGTGCCACATTCCTCTTGACACCACTGACAGCATATTTCTTAGATGTGCTTTCATCCTATAACAAAGAAATTGTTGCTTTGTTAGTTATGGGCTACGTAGCAAAGAAAATACTGTATCTGGCCTATTGCTTTGCTGTGCTGAAATCAATTTTTTGAATTATATAAACGTTGAGGTAATTGAAATAAGAGAGAGAGGGAGAATAAACGCAATCTAAAAGTCCTAAAGAGACCTCTTGTCAGGACTGATTGCTCTCCCCTGAATTTTGAAGGTCAGGCGGGTGTCCAAGGTAAATGTGCTGATTTGTCAGAAGTCAGTTCAGATGCACAGCTGCTCTCCCCTCCTCTCGGCTCCCCCACTATCCAACATGGAAAGCAGAAAACATTTATATATTTATATTACGCACACAGGACTAAGCGAAGAGCTTACAGCTCTGTGCATCGCCTCTCCCGTACGGACACAGCAAGAAGTACGTTCTCTCGTCCATGCTTGCAGCCAGAGCACCCTGTCACCTCGTAGGGATGCCCTGGCCAAGGTTTTCAGTCCTCGGTGTGGCCGGTTACTTCTTCAACGGGGCAGACTCGCGGGGAGAGGCACTCGGCTGGCTTTGGAAATCAGCTGTTTTAGGGTGTTTTATGCTGACTCCCTGATGAGTTTCGATAAAACCGACAAGTTACTTTTCCCTCTTCCTCCCCCAATATATAGATACTACCCTGAAATTATACCGAGTAATAAAATACCTGGTGAGAACTTCTCTTTTCAACAAGGTATTTCCCAATACAGCTCAATGAATACATGAATAAGCAAGTATAGCAGTAGATTAAGGGATTATTGACATAATGGAGTAAGAAATAAAACAAGGTATTGATATTTTGAGATTATACTTCATCTCCTCCACCAATCCATTGGAGGGGACAGCCCGCACCTCTCACAAGGTGACGATGGGGACCTTCCTCCATGTGCCAGCGCAGCGACCTTGGGAAGCCGGTGCCCCATGGCACTCATGCTTTTCAGCTAAGTACTTAATCACCAGGTCGGCCAAGAAAAGTTGCATACTCCGGAGATAATCAGAGTAGGAACTTCCTCTGTCTGCAACTACTAGGTGGGAGATATGAATCTCTCTTCTCCCTTTATTCAATCATGCTTTTTTTAAAGCGTTATCATGGTTTTTCCAATTGTATTCCCAATAAGCCGTCAGGTAAGAAATAGTGTTTGCCAGCCCCAAAAAGAAGTGATCTCTGCTGGTAACATCATTTATCAGGATAGGGAAAAATATGTTCAAATAACATGTAGGTGGAAATTTCCCCGTAAGACAACTGAAGAGCTGTCGACGGGCACCAGGTGAATGGAGAGAAGCGACGCCGCGTGCCAAGCAGAGAAGAGAGGGAATGGTTTTCAGCAGCACTGGTTTAAAATGGAAAATGAATTTCTTTCTGACTGGGTCCAAAGCGCTTTTCATCCTCACCTTCCTGGAAACACCTCGGGATACGAGTCTGCTGAGTGCAGTGTGTGATGAGAAGCGATACGCCAAAGCGGGACATTTCCGAACGCGTCCCATACAGCCCCGGCTCAGCTCCTATGGCACCTGCGGGGTCACGGCGGCCCTTCCAACATCCACACACTGTGTATATTCAACCATCATATTCATTATTTGTGCCACTCAGCTCGGGGAGGAAGACAACCTCCGCGATTTATGGGTTTCTTTAAGGCCTCAGTCAGGCAGCAGGATTTCTGCTGGCCAAATCTCGCACTAGTTTTTCCCAACATTAATGTTTCTGACAACAAAACAAATCACCACAGATGTATTCTACCTTAAAACAGACACGCTGCAGTCACATGAGCAGAAAATGGGTGAATACTAAAATATGCACCATGAATATTCAACTACATTGGCAAATGAAGAGACCTCAACTGTGTCTTCGTCCTTTGTGGGTTTTCCACAAATATTGAAAAGCGAACTTTCCTGGGAGAAACATTCATCAGAACATAAAGTTTTTAAGAAGTAACTCACTCAAGTTACAGCAAATATTCACAAAACAGATACATTAAATCGGCGTGTATTCGCTCGCAGGAGAAAGTTGATTCTGGGAACCTCCAATTAGGCAGCAGAAACTTTCCCTACGGCGTCCTCGGAAAAGAACTAAAGAAAGAAAAGGCTTATTTTGATAAATTATTCAGCGAAGATTTTTGAAATGGCAAATATGAATGTGAGAAAAAGACAAACTTCATCCGCAAATTATTCACTCAGCATTGTGAGGGGAGGAAATGCCACAGCAAGCCAAGCTAAAAGCAGCAGCCACGCGTAAGTCCATGAACTGTGTGCAACCAGCAGCTGCACAGCTAGCGTATACTGACTTCCCCGAGAGCTCTACATCGCGGTGCAGCCCAAGAATCTTCCCCATTAGAGTAATTTCCGATAACCTAATCTGGCATCTTGACGCACAGCGGCGTGTCAGGGCGGTGGGTTTCTGTGCACGAAACCCCATGGCCACCAACTCCAGCCGCCTCCATCCCCTACCTTTAACCAAGGTAGCCACGTTTCAGCTTTAAAATAGACAGAATCATCCCTTTGCCTTTCCTAAGTGCTTGCACTGTGATCACTTCCGAGGATGCTGTTGTTATGTCAGTACCGATGATAAGACGCCTCCAAACCCTAACAGTATCTAAAGCGTTAGCAACAACACATAGTTAGCCTTTCACTTTAATCACGATAATAAAGGGGCATGAAAAGTTGTCCATGTAATTCCACCTGGAGGCTTTCTTCTCCACACCAGCATTGTACAATTCTCCAGTTTTGTTAGATTTCCTCAAGTAGATGTCTAATAACCTTCTAATAACCTTCAAACAAAGCAAATCCATAGTATTACCAGACATGTTTGGGTTTTTTTTCATGGGAATATGGCACGAAAGGTCTACGGATAGGAGGTAACAACAAACACAAACAAGAACAAGTACTGTTCTGCTGGTTTGAAAGAGGAGCTTCAAATATCCTGGCCTGTCTCTGAATTTTATTTAACTTACAAAATGTTTTTTGTTTACAAAATGGCTTGACAAGGATAATTAGACTAGAAGCATGCCTGACTATTTGAAATGCTCTCTGCCAAGCATATAGGCTAACACCTGTTTTTATTAATTCTCTGTTTTTCAGGGGAGATACAATTGTATTAGAAGCAGTATGTAGGTGGCTCATTTTTCCCTCCTCACATTCCCTTTGACAGTAGTTTGAAATAACATTCATCAAACAGTATAAAAAAGCTGAAAGAAATTCATTAAGCAACCTAGGAGGAAAAAATAAGATGTCTTTTCAACAGTACGTGGATTATTCAGTCTCATTGCTGCATATTGTCATTTTCTGAGCAGAAAAGGCAGAATAATCCGTGATGACGTCACATTTTGAACATCACTTTTGGTAAAGTAAGTTCTTGTCCCTTGGTCCTTGCAGCAGGACCTCTCACGGCCAGCACGGCTCAGCGCAGCCCAGCAAACATCCGCTGAAATTCCTGCGTCGCGGCAGCTCCCCTGCGGCAGGAACCGAGGTTTTCAGGTCCTCCCAACATTCTTCCTGCCTTTTGGCATGAAGGGGTTGAGAGCAGAGATGGTAATGCCACTTTTCAGTTCAATCTTATCAGATTAACAAAACCCCATTCTTTTAAAAATCACTGTTGTTGAATAGCGTTTAAATTACTATCGTCCAATTTTTGTCCAGCAGCCACATGTATGTGCTGCAGTCTGTTTCCAGCTCTCCACCCGTAATGAGGATTAACCACGTGCGATATATTTTATTGCATACGCTCCCATTTCCACTCCGTGTACTTCTACAGGCTCCTCTGCCTGGTTTGGCTTCTCCAACTACAGCGAGCTCACTAACTTAGCCACGAGGCCAGCACTCTCCTTATCCCAAGCTCTTATTTAATTAAACCACTACCACCAGCAGCAGAAGTGGCACAGTGAATTAATTTGTGGCATTCCCAGCAAAAGCCAGAGGTGCAGTCCTCCCCGTGCTGAGCTGAGCAGGCAAGAAGTTGTTCAGCAATTTTACTCCACTGGACCGCAGCCGGCTCTCGCTTCGGGAACACCAAACTCCGGCTGCCCTGCTCGGTTCCCGGTGCCACGGCATGCGCTGCGCCAAGGGACGGGGCACGGCCACACCGCTGCCCTCCCTGCGTCCAGCCAAAATAACCAGACCGGACCTGACACTCACATCAAACCTCCGATGTACATGGTCTAAAGGAATCCTAACGTAATTGGAGACTATTCACCAAATTAATTTCCATGTATCTAAACCAAATAACTACTTAAGTCCAAAAAAATGGTTATGGAAGTCCAAAAAAATGGTTATGGAAGACCAAAAAAATGGTTATGAAAACATGCACGTAAAGACCCTCGTATCTATTTCTGATTGCTGGGAGACTCCCAGCTACTTTATTGAACACAATCCTCAGGTAATTCTTAATTTCATGTTCGTATTATCAGTTCCTCAAGGTAATAACAAAGGAAAGACCACAGATATAATGACACCGGGTTCCGTTAGTCACAAAGAATCTGCTCGGTACTAAGAAGCCATGAGGAAGGGATTAAGTGCGACTTACACAAGCAGCTTGCCAAACACATAGTTAATCTTTCTCATCGGATGGTGTTTTTACATGAGCAATGACTTGAGCATCTATCTGTCTTCCCTTCTACCTGGCTTAAGGGCTTCTAACCCTTACCAGCATCATTCAAGAACAGAAGTGAACTTGTCAGCAGCAGTCCATCACCCTGACTGAATCTAACTCGCACTCGAGGACAGGACCAAACGCAGGAAATACGGATTCTCCTTTTCTGCCTCTGCTGCTATGTTACCTTGGGCAAGTCTGCTGAAGCCAGATTACCAGCGGAGCAACCTCCCTCCTGCCCTGCATGGAGGTGGGTGCTGGAATTCAGCACGTTGCAGACCAGGATCTGATCCTCTCCAATGCTCTGCTTCTCTCTGTAAAGCGGGGTAGGAAATGCTCCTTCCAAGAGGCTCTGGAAGACTTAATCTGTAATTGCTTGTAAACCACTTAAGTGGTAAGCGATACAGAAATCCAAAGTGGTAATTGTAATAGACGCTTGAGATTAATCTATTTTTGGCATGTTGGACATACTTATGGACTTGATTCAAGGCAGTTACTGAAAACTGTGAAGTGTCCAAAAAGTGATAGAAAAAAATAGTTTGATTAAAACCATTCCAGAGGTAAATCCAATCTTCAAAACACTCTCTGAAACCTATTGTTATGGCCTGCAGATGAAGTGCTCTTGAACATTTTCTGGTCACAATAGGAGACAGAGACCTGGGAAGAGCCACGATAAGTTTTACATCAAATAAAAGGTGCTCCAGCTTTGGATTCCTGGCAAAGTAAGTGACGAGAGGATGCGTTTCCTCTCCTGCTTATCCCCAGAGCAAAACTGTGCTAGGAAAGTCAGTGAACAGAGGCAATGGGAGTGTGGCAAGAGGTGATAAGGTCCCCAGTGCTAAGCTTTTCATCATCCAGGATCCAGGGCTCAGATCACTGAAGAACAGCTAGCAGGTTGTATTTGGCTCACCTGCCCCCAAGTGAGCGGTGACTAAGAGAAGACATTAATTAGCGACCATGGCATGGAAACCACGGGCAGAGTGGTATTACTCGGTCTTATTCTCCACACGACACAGTGAAACCGGCAGCGCACTAATACACCATTTGGTGCGGGTGAAGGACCTATAAACTCTTGGTTTATCTCTTTATCCCCCAGAGACAGGTAGCACCAGTTTGCTATTAGGTACTAGAAACATCCTCTTTCCCCAGAAAGCTGCAACTTTTCCAAACTTTCCACCAACTTTCACTTTATGTAGCCTCAAGGTCAAGATTACCCTTTATTAAAAAAAAAAAAAAAAAATTCAATCATTTCCTTCCCATTTACTTTGGACTAGTGGGTGTTGTGTCAATAAGGACAAATGAAATTTGCAGGCCAATATAAACTCTTGCTGCAGTATGAATGGTACTTTCTTATACCGGCTTTCTATGAAATAAAAAGTGACTGATGCCACAATATGTTTTAATTATTTTCTTCATAAACTACCAAATTAAATTTTAAGAAGCTGGAGACGTTATCTCTTATTAAATTGAGACTGAACTCGGAGACGTAACTTTTAATGAAACTTTCCACACCAGAAAGCTTTTCTGTAATTTTAATCATTTTCAGCAGCCTGCCACATACAATATCTTCCCAAATTTTCTTATTTTCACATTAGTGCAATGGACTCCCATTTCATGTGAACCAGTAAGAATTTCCCTGCCTGCAAGCTCTTCACTCGGCTGCAGTCCAGCCCTCCGGGTGGAAATATCAGCGATTCGCGGCCGTGCATCGCCGCGCTCAGACATCCCATCGGCACGGCGGGCGGGAGGCTGTCGCAGGCAGCCCTTGAGCCCTTGGGCACCAAGCACCGCTACCGCCCGAGTCCAGCCCAGCTGCTCTATATACAGCAGCAGGAGCAATATTTAGCCCTTCTGAGCCACATCGTTAAACAAAGGCTCCACTATTTTATCCGGGATTTTCTACTCACTGTATCATGAAGTACGGTCCCAAAGAGCGGCGCTGAGTATCTCAGCGATGAGCACTGCAGCGCCAGGTAAGCCACAGCATACCTGGAAAACACATACATTAATCAACACTTATTGTATTCAAGGGAAAAGTGTTTTCACTCATTTAAGCAGCAATACAGTCTCAAATTAGCAGAGAAGAGAAGCTGGTCCACAAGTATTTGGCTTGTAAAACTTAACGATCAAAACATGGCATGTTTTGGGGCCAAGCAGAAAAATATAAAATCCGCAGAAGCCACTGGATCATATTTTTGGATCGTGCCTTAAGGGGAGAGGAGGAGAAACAGAGATGAAAATGCAGCAGCTGGTAAGAACACGAAAAACCATAAAGAAGAATAAGATAGCAAAGCAGAGAGAAGAGGAAATACTGAAGTTGCCGGGAGAAAAAGGAAAGGAACAAAGAAATGGAAAAAAGACTCTCAGCCTGCCAAAGTTTTCACAATTTCATATAATGCATTAATGTAGCAGAGAGAAAGGGAAAATAATCTATGAAACGGTTTCTGCCTCGAATAGGAGTGGAGTGTACAGGTTATTTATTTTCTTATTTCAAGCTCTGCCAGTCAGCACAGTTCACCCCGGCGAGTCCCTGACCTCCCTCCTGTGCACCCTTGTGCAACTCATTACAGCTGATCTGGTGACCGCGATCTTTTTGGTCACACAGTGACGGTCCCAGGGGCTCAATTTCCATGTCCTCCTTTGGGCCAATAACACCTAAATCAGCTCCCTAACAAACCATCACTCATCAAGTCATGGATGTAAACACTAATTTTTTCCAAAGGGTAACTTCTTTGTTTTAAGTGGCCAAACACCGGTGTACTTTTATTTCTTTTGTAATTTTATTCATGAGCTGAAGTGACTTTGGGCAGCCACAAACCAATTTTTCACTGTGCTGTGAACAGATGGTTGTTCCGAGAATACCAGCATCCTGGCAGTGTCAAACAGACTTGACCTTCCCAAGCAGCACTGCAGACTTTTTATTAAAAGCAAAGAAATAAAGAACCACTCGCCCATTTCCAAATTTTTCAGGATTATTAAGACACAGCCCATGGCGGTGGACAATGCAGGAACATGCTGCATTCAAGGAAAACCTGAAATTGGAAGAAAGAAGGGCTTCCGGAGTTATTGTGCTTTTTTGGTGGGGCAAAGCCAAGTCCAACGTCGCGTCAGACCCGCTTTGCGGAAGCAGCGCAGAGGAGGGACGTGGTGCGATCCCCTCCACACCCGCTCCCCAGCTCATCCTGCCCTAAGGAGAGCTGCTGCGACGGGCTTTGCACGCCCCAAAGCAAAACCTTCCACCCGCCCACAAACCAGCCCAGTCCTAAAGCTCGGGGTTTATTCAGCAAGGGTCCGGTTATAATTTCTCAATTATAAATAGCTGAACTTAACCGTAGGTCGTTGGCTAGCGCAGCCTGGGGACCTTTGCTGGTGGAGCCTTCAGAGGGGAGGCAGCTCATTTTTTCCTGCTTTTTAATTTTTTGTAGAAATAACCCTATCTTTAAGATCATTTAAATATCATCTGTGCTTACTTTTCCAGAAGCCACACAAAAAATCTAAGTTGATTTTACTGCAGTGTTCTTTTTTTAAATCTCTAAGGCCTTAATCTCAAGGAAGAGAGAGGCCCGTTGTCTTCCTGGAGACAGTTTTACTTTTGTAGCATACATGAAATACTTTGTACCTGATTGTTGTCTATAAAGAAATAAAAAGTTTGGGGGACAGCGCCCAGGGAGCAACTCCTGCCAGTAGATCAATACCTCATTATATATTAAACACAAAAGTTAAGCCATCCTTAGCTTCCAGTTGACGAAGAGTGGCATAAATACCCACACTGTCGTTTGGGGGATTTTGTGCAAATTACTCACTTGACCTCCTTCTAAGAGCAAATGAAAAGATGTCACCCTTCCAGCAAGCACTGCCTTTTGCCTCTGAGCTAGAAAATATCACAGAGGGTTTTCGAAACGAGTCCAGCGCTAGCCAGAGGAAGCAAACGCAATAATCTCAGCTGGTGTCCCCTTGGATGGTAAGATGAGGATTGCAAGTCAGATGGAGTCAAATAGCTGAAGCTCTATTGCATTTTCAAGACAACCATGTGTGAAAACCGGCTGGACTAAACCAGTCGCACTGAAGCACCACTTTAATGCAGGAGGCAATTACAGACTTAGGAGGCGCGAGCGCTTCTGAGCGAAATCCCTGCCATTTTGAAGACAACAGCGTGTGAAGTGACAGACCATCTTGGAAAAGACAAATCCGGCGCTTGAGCGTAAAGTGTGCTGCTTCACGCAAGTCGCCCTGGGTACTCTCTGGCTTTTAATGCTATTGAGAACCACTCATTATTCCTCCGACTCAGAGGTTTAACTAATTCAGAGCAAAGCTTTGCAACCGGGGAAGCAGGCACGGAGAAGAAAGCCCTACTCAGAAGGTCTGTAATATGCCTCCAGCAGAACGTCTTCACCGTGGGCGGAGAAACCCGTTATCTTCTCTTTTACGTACGGCACGGAAAGAGCATTATGGAAAACCAAAAGGCACTTCTGCTGAGGGGCCATGGGGGGCACAGGGAGAAAACAAAACAAGTTATTTAGGTTCAGAAACACTTAGCAGACCAAACTGTAGAAGTTTCTCATTCTCAAATCGGGAGGCATATGGGCAGGGTGCACGCTAACCCCATGTTCAAATATCGGGTATTCTGGTTCATGCGGCTACCTCTCTCCGAGTTAGACAAGTCAGTAAAACTGCAGCCCAGCAAATGCAGTACCAACAATCCACCCTATCCCTAAAAACCCAGCGATTTTCCTTCGCTGGTGTCCCCAGTTTACCACCATTTAACACTGAATGCTATTTTCATCTCTTCATTGTTTAATGAGTGGTGGAAAAGCAGAGAAACGATGAACCTCTCACCCAGTGCGCAGGATAATGAAACCATCGAAGCAATGATCCAAACTCAACTAAGTGGAAATTTGGCCCTGAAAGTATTCATCGTATTTTTTTTCTGACTTCACAATTTTACTTCAGCTGTCAGAGCAGCGATATGAAATAACATCGTATATTCATAGTGCCATCTGTATTACAGCACAAAAGCTCCTACCAATCAATGCAAGTGTCCAAAGAACACTTCCAATTTGTCACAATAACCTTCAAAACTTGACAGAAAATCACACAAATTATTTCTTTTGGATCTCTGCATATCTTGTGATTATTTATACTCTGCCAATATAATTCTAAACGTTTTCATTTGGGTTTCCTGTAAAAGAACGGTGGAATTGAGAGATTAAACTTACCATAGGTTTATTTTGCACTTTGTGCCCCTGTTTTGTATTTTTGGACATTTAAAAAACACCGGTATGACCGCACTTGGAGAATTACTAAGAAAATCAGTGTGTTAAAAGGCTTTAAACTGGCATGTCTCAGAACATTGATAATCAAGCTGCTTGGCTCATTTCCACATATTTTTTTCTCTTTTATAACGAATTTTAGATTTTAGTGGGAACAATTACACTAAAAAAGTACAGTATTTTTTTTTAGTCGTCGAGCATGATAACCCCATAAACTTCAGTTTTAGCCTTTAAAAAAAAAAAACCTTTTAAGGAAAAAAATATCAACTGCCAGAGCTCTGGGTTCCCTGAACAAGGTGCTCACTGGTTTTATGAGTCAGGAGAGAAGCTCGTAAGCTGGTTACTGCGGAGGCTGTTACTGGCACTGAGCTCGCTGCTAAGGCCCCCCGCGTGTGTTTTCACACCAGCCGGCGACACCTCTCCTCCCTCTGTGAACATCTGGCCAGCTGCAGGTCCCCCAGCTGTGTGCTGGGGCTTACCTGCATGCCGGAGCACCGCAGTGCCCGGGCATCTGCCGCTCGTGCCGTTTGCCAGTTCCTTTAGCGAAGATCGATCCCAGTTAGAAGGCGTTAAAGCTTATGGGAGAAATAGATTCAAACTTGTAAACAGACTCACCAGCTGGTTACAGCCAGCTCCCAAGCAGGAATCCGAGCGAGAGCCTGATCTGCTGAGCTCTGCCGGCAATATGGACCACAGCAACTTGCTTGGCTTTGCAAGGCAGGAGAAAGCAGGTCCCTGAGCTTCAAAAAACAAAGGCAATTTGCTCGCAGCGCAGAGCATTTTCCAAATGCATTCAGTACTGGGAAATGCAGATTACATTGCAAGTCTATAAAAAGCTCGGTTTAAATAACAACCATAGAGCTTCGCAGGAGACAGTTTTCTAGGACAATGGGCAGACTGCTGGGATGCACTTGTAAAGGTCGTGCCATAAGCAACTGTCTGCACAAATTTTATGACTGGAAGCTAATAAACAAAAAAAGTGAAGGAAGTAGTCAATACCCATTACCGACCAGAAAAACAGACCACATGGACTGTAAAAAGAATTTAAAAAAATCATTAGTGGTGGATGTGCTACGAAACCCATCGGAGGGTTCGCAGAACTTTGAGAACGAATCCAGTCGCTGCTGCTTTAAATCAGAATTCTGCGTTTGCATTAAAAATATATCAGAGTATTTATAGCCAAGCTAAAAATAAAAAAAAAAAAGGAAAAAAAAACCCCATTGGTGTTAACAACCTGTTGCCAATGGTTATATTGGGCAACACCTTTTCTGAGAGCTCCTGTTCTGGGTGATGGAAATGAACTGTTGAGAGCCTGGAGTGCTGTTACACGAGGTGCTGCTGGCAGATGCTCCCGGCTGAGCTGGTGCAGCGTGCTGCAATGCAGCTCTTGTATAACCACCCTCTGCGCTGGATCTCTGCAGCAGCTCTTCTCGCTGGCAGGCCACGATACAGCGCGCAGGCAGGTAGACCCGTGGGCGGGACGGGAATGCCCGCGGCATGTGCTCCCCTGCTTTGGTAAAATGAGCAATCCTGTTAAGTGGAGATATTCTGCCCTTCTTTGAGATGAACGGGGCCAAACGCCACCGTGCAGTAAGACACGGTGACTTGACCCAACTGAAACAGTTACTGCCATTTGGCCTTTGGCCGGTCAAACACTAAATAAAAACCTCTAATACGACCAGTAAAATAAATACTCTGAAGAGTGACGCAGACTCAGGGCTGGTCCCTGGAGCTGGCCCGCGTGGCTGGTACCGTGCGTGCATCTACAGCTCGCACTCCTGGAGAACCTTCTGGGAAGCAGAAGTTGCAAATGTCAAACGTATAGGAGAAACTTGCCATTTATTCAAAGACAATATACAAAAAAAGAAAGGTAGGTGGCATTTGTCAAATTAATTACGCTCTACAAATCATCTCCTCGCTCTCTTCCCTCAAGAATGTCAATGGCGTTGCAGCCGTTGCTTCCTGACCTCACCGCGTCAAGGACCGCTCTGCCTAGAAGAGGCTGCGAGCTTCCGCCACGCTCAACAGATCTGCAGGAAGGACAGACGGAGATTTCTTTTGGGTCTGTTCCTGCCACTCAGCAATATATTTGGACTTTACCTTGGCATACGTCAGTGATAAGGCAACATCAATCACAGGGAACGTGCCTAAGATTTTTTTTTTTAATGTGGCTAAAAAAAGCCAGTGTGATTTCTCACTATTTGAGGCGCACAGTGTCAAACCCAAAGACAAGCAGTGCAGAGGACTTTTGACTTCAGGCAGTTAGTTTGGAGGCCAAAAGATAACTTTGTGAATAAAAGGTGAACTTTGATATAGCTATTTAATTTCTCATCTATTTACTGAGAGAATTAGAAAAGTAAGAGAAGAACAGTGGTCTGTGAAATGAGCAGAATAAGACCTCCTGATTTTCAAGGTGTTCTGCTTAGTTCTGGCTGACTTCTCACAGAGTATCCCTTACATTAATTAATTTTTATCCGTTTAATTGTTGTTATAAATGAATGTTATTGACAACAATTGCTAGGAAGAGGTTAGAGCCCACCCAAGCACTGTAAAAAATTTCTCTACTCAGCTCTGCCCATTGCATAGCGATGTTGTCCTTTGATTACGAGGCCGCTAAGATTTGAAGCTTAAGCTTCTCTAGAGCAGAAATGATTCCAGCTGCCCAGAACTGTTCCAGATGTGGGTTTCCACACATCTTCATTCCCTAACTAGGCCTGCACCAACAGAAATGTAGTATAGCAGCTAAATTACCAACAGTTATAACACAGCAGGATATACAGTTTTCTAACTGAATACACTAAGATACAACCAATCAATAAAATAAAGAGTACACTTAGAATAAATAAAAAGATACCTTTGCATAAAATATATTCTCATTAGAAGAAATGATGACTGCTACCAAAAAAAAATCACTGAGATGCTTTTGTGACTGGCAATTTTTAACCAAAGACAGTTCTATGCAAATTAAGGAAAGTAAATCCCTAAAGAAATAATAAAGTCTGGCTTAACAGTCCTATCATTTTTACTGTATAGGTACTATGGATGCTGTGTTATAATTGGCGCTATATGGTGTCTTCTAAAGCTTGTTGCATACGTTTTCCAAAGCAAGAACTTAACCTCCACCCCCCCCAAAACCCCAAAAACCAAATGAACAAAAAACCACAACAAAAGGAATCGCTACTAGAAAATTTAGCTTTTGAGACATTTCACAGAATGACATTTCAAATTATTATTTTATGTATAAGACTATACGTAGTCTTTTTTCTAGAAATGTAAGTCTAATTAATGATCAATGCAAAATGCTCGGTTAGGGGCTTAAAACTGTGGACTCCCATCAGTTGTAGTATGTAAAATTTTAGGGGATCTGTTGGTCGTGATAATCTGCATGCAGTGTATATCCTGATCGAACAACTACTGCAGTCAAGAGCGGCTCTTGGCTAAGGTCCACACCACCTACTGCAGTTGAAGCAAGCTTGACCCGAAGCATTAAAACAACTCAGTGTGATCGGGACAAGTATTTCTGGCCAAAGACACACAAGTTTTGAGTGGTCATAAAAGATACACATTGGAAAACGGGTGTGCATGTGTGTTTATCTGACACTTCCCTGTGATTAGGTGCGTAAAGACACATATTTGGGGATGCCTGCAGGGTCAGAAGCTACAGAGGTGAACACTTAATGAACACTTAATTTTCGCCCCTTGCATTTTTCAGCTGCCTATTTGCATCAGTTTATGGGACTGATTGCACCAGCGTCGCAGCGCGTTTGGTCCCGTTCTCTGCTGCCTTGCCCACCAGCGAGGCCAGGACAACCCATCACGCAAGGCACTGCACCAGGATAATGAGGTGGGAAATTGATTCTCCTCTTTCCAACACCACACCTGCTGCAAGATTCTTCAAAGCAACTTTTCTTAGCTCTCACAAATTGCTTAAGAACTGCTTCCAAATGTGCATTGATATGTTACTCAAGCTTTCTATACCTTTATATAATAACACATCACTTACCAGCGAAGGGCTCAGCAGCACCCCACCCAGCCCAGCCCGCGCTGTCCAACTGTGCTTCAAACTTCTTCTCAGTTTTTAAGTATATATAATCAACATGCAAATTTATTCTCAAACTGACATAAAGCACTAATGAATTTAGTAACCACCTGGAAATTAACTATGGCGCTTTGATGTTACATGTCTCAAATGAGAGCAGTTGTCTCAGGTACTGTGTGTTCTCGGAGTGGGGAAGGATTAATCTTTATTACACAGCTCACCAGTTTCATTTCAATTACTTTAGCAATTTACTACTGTATATGGGACCTTTGGGGAAACGATGAAAATATTTGCGGTGTTTTTTCAAGTTCACCTTCAAGTTTTAGAAAATGGGGTTCCTGATTTTCCTCACTGGGAAAGAATTTACAATTTTAGGAAAAATATTCCAGTGTACCATGGTGATCCACAGCTCTTCCAAGTTGTTACGACAACAGCCCTATTCTCCAAGGCTGGTCAGACTATCAAAGTAGTGGAAAGAAAAATTTAACCAGTTAACCAAATTTAACCACTCCATTTCAGAAATGATGCAACTCTGCCACCAGCGCTGGGTCTCCCTTCTACCAAAACGCCCTTGGCACAAACCTTGAAGAATAACTGCAATGACAAACCAAGCCCAGCCTAAGCAGGATACACTATTAGGAGACAAAGGAAAAAATGCCCAAATATTTTTTTTTTTTACCAAAGCTCTATGTTTTAAGCAGTGTCAAACTCTCAGCCATTAAACGACACAGAAATGAAGAGTGGGGATGCAACGAAGCACGGACACAACGAAGTGCCACCACGTGGGAACTGTGGTATCTCAGCACAGCTCCCTCACGCCCAGATCGCACAGAGCTGTAATAACACACGGGATTTAAGGACAAACCAACAGCAGGCGGAGGGTTCGGAGGACGGAGGCAGCAGGCCAGGAGGAACCCAACACCGTGCATGGAAACCTGGGGCCACTGGAGCTAGCGAGCCTTGTCGTGGACTCGGGAGAGCCCACAAAGCCATCGACCCTTCGGAGAGACTTCTCGGGGACGCAGTGGGAAGGGCAGACTGGGCTCCGTGCTCCTCCTGCACACACAGAAACCAGTAACAGATTGCTTTACATAGTTTAGTAAAGGCAAAGTATGTAAGTGGAGCTCAATTTGAATAAATCTGCAGCTATTCTTTCAGTCAAGGTTTCCCTGTTTCTATTTAATACCACCTAGCTCTTCAGGCATCATTCCTAGCTCTTGAGGCATCGTTCCCATTGTGTTTCAGTCTAAATGTAAAGTTTTTGTAACTTCATTTCTAAGATTGAGATGTTGTTGGGACCAGTGGGTGTATAAACCAGTCAAGACAAATGCATTTTAATAATTAATAATGGGTGAGGATTTCAGAAGGAGGGGTTTCTTTTCTGTTCTAAATGAAGTCTTGCCTGATTAATGGTGTTACCTGGGAGGAGATGGCAAGCTTATTGGTTTTGCTTTTCAGATGCCTCCAAACTGGTGACATACCTTACCTATTAAATAGCAATCATCATCTTCATTTTTTTGGCACAGATGGCTGCATGTCAACATAGTCTTATCAGGACAATGTAAATTGAAAAGTATTGAAAATACTTTCAGTAAAACACTTGAGAAAACAGTGCACATTGGGACAGCGAATTTAAATACCGTACTTGGATTTGTCCTCCGATTTACTGTAAAGTTTATTTTAAAGTTAGCAGTCTATTTTGAGTTATGATTAATGGTTTCGAAAAGGCTTTCTTCAGCTGCACATACCAACAAAGGGTTTAGAATTAATTCACATCTTCTAACTTCTTCCTTAATGGATTTTTAAGGTCCACTGCAAAGAATCAATCAATACCAGGCTGAAAGCTCTGGTGTGTAATGCATCCTGCCGCGTCAGAAGGCTTCTGTGTGAAGCCGGGTGAATTATGATAGTCTGAATTAATTAGAATTATTTGCAGTTATTAAGAAAAGCAAAATAATCATTTGCATTAATTTAATTCCAGGATACAAAGATAGCAACTCAGCCTGACTTAAAAAAAAGTGCCAAAAGTTGGGTGTGTTGGTACTCAGAAAAGTATTTCGTGAATCTTCCCTCAAAAAATTAAATGCTGATGCACTGAATATTTTCTTGTCAGGAACCATTTCATTTCCAGGGCATTATTTTCAGGACAAAGTGACATTTGCACACTAATTTGATACCTTGCGTGACTGCACATAACATTAATGTAGCTGGCAAGTAGAACAAGTAAATTAAAGCATTTCCATGTATTTTCTATTTCTTTTTTTTTCCCCGCTATTGATTGCTTTCTTTAATTGACAGCACATTTCGTTAACTCAGTTTCACTGTTTTTTTCATAAATCGTACGAAAACTTTAAAAAATGCTCAGCTGTGGTGTGCACAGAGAAGTTGCCACTGACTGAGCTAGAACGGGGCCAGGGCAGCGATGAAAATTCTTCCCAAGTACGTAGGTGAGCATCAGGAATACCACCAGAAAGGGGCTGGACAAGTTGCAAATGCCTTTTTACAACACTATTCCTCTGGAAACAGGAACTTTTTAAAACTTTTCAGTTACCAAAAGAAATAAGAAGAAACTGTCATGGCAATGGCACTAAATGACAAGATCACCGTCCAGAATAAAGACAGCAAATTTGTAAAATTCTGAAAAATAATTGGGTTCTAAAATAACAAGAATTTGGAGAACTCTTGAGATAAAAAAAAGGAACGACTTGTTCATTTTGATTTCCAGTGGAAGCCACAGGCTACTTTTCATTGACTTCATTGCTTTAGGCAAACACAACATCAAGCTGTAAAACTACACTTTAAAATTGGAACCACAAAACTCCGAAAGTCAATTTTTTCTCCGATTACCCAAAGAAGTGACAAGAACTCCTAACCTCGTAGTGCCAAAAACCTTTTATGAGAAAAGGACCGAATCCACCTACTGGCAGCAAGTCACCAAGCCCCACTGAATATAGCATATATATAATTTACTTTTACATTTTACCTACTCTTTTTGCATTTTATTTATTATGATCTCCACATTTTATTACTTTCTGTTGGGTGAGATACAGGCAAGAGTCTCCATGTGAAAAGATCAGTTCAGTGTAACATTTGGAAGTTAATTCATCTCAAAAAATAGCTATGCCCTGAAAGATACATTGAGTTACTGATCTTAAACATCCTAGAGAGGGCACAGATCAACTGTGCCGTGTCCAAGGAATCAAAAAATAATATCAGATATTTCATGTGGGCAGTATCCAAGATTTATCTCTTGCAGCAACAATAAAATAGGTTGGTATGTGGACAGGATCAAGGTAAAGGTCTGATCTGAAAAATACAAACCTTTAGGGGAAAGAGTAAAAAAATTCAATTATTGCAAAAATTAGTTTCTTCTTGAAACTCAGTCAGTATGTGCAAATATGGTTTTTGTTTTAACATCTTGGAGTTTGTTTCTGTTATTGCTCAGGGATGTTAAGGTGAAATGCATTCAACATACAGGCAAATATCTTCTCCCTGCCTCCTCAGGAACACAGAAGCCTTGCTATGAGCCCTGAAAATCACATTCATTTTCTTTCTGGTTCATGCAACAGCTTGAGAAATAAGATTTTTTGGCCTAAGTTGCCCATTTTTGCAAAAATTTATAGAACAGTTACTGATCTCAAAATATTTACGGCATCTAAATATTCTTTAATTTGTTCCTTTTCTCTGCTGACCTACATGCTTGTCTGCTTGTTAAAATTAATTAAATATCTGCAGAACACAATTAGCCTTTTTGAGAAGATTGAAACAAAGAAACAAAAGGGCCTTGCATATCAGCCTTTGCTGGGTTATCTGCATTTGTCCTCTCTCCCCATTCAGGCTGCACTTCCCCCTGTTTTGTCTATAATGCATAAAAAAATCTGTGTAGGTCATATGGCTGTTAAGCAGAATATAGGCAGGTAATATATCAAGAACATGGTAAACTATTAAAGCCAAGAGGTGCTTATCAAGCAGGACCAATCTTGACACTTGCGCAAGTTCAATTTTTCTCCCTCACTCCATTATTTACAGTGCAACATTAGTATAAAAGACTTTTTTGAAAATCATAAGAACATTTCACATAGAGGAGATGGGACAAGTAATGCTGCAATAAAAATTCATCGTATTTTGCTACCTTAGCTATTCCTATTACTCTGACATAACTTTCACCCCAATACTTCAGCAAATAAAAATCCACACATCAGTTTTTGCTGAAAGGATCATATGGCATAAAATTAGACTTAAGAAAAAAGAAATAGATTGTCTATTTTCCTGCTGTTTGTACTCATCTACGTAACAGATTATCATTAAAACACCCTACGATACGGATACCCCGTAGGCATTTTGGAATGCGTTTCGGAAGGAGTCTGTATGTTTTAAACACCACTCCAGTTACTTTACAGAAGATTAATTGTCTATCGTGTTTATGTAAATAGGCAGCGAAGATTCCTGTGCATCCTTATTCATAAATTAAAAACAATGCTTTCCTACAGTTATCTCTATAAAGGGGAAATAGACCTTGACTAGACGTAATGAGGCATTTGTGTTCGCCATAACTATAATTTACTCTTACTGCTTGAAGAGCCATCAGTTCTTGTTTAGTCTGTTAAGTGACAATAAGTGCGGCTAAAATAAATTCTAATGAACACTCTTGGGTCACCTTACTGAATTTATGGGGCATAATACAGCATTATTTGAAACAACCATAATCTTGGGCGCTGAGTGCATTAGTTTGAAGCACTGGTTTGATTTTTCAGGCCATATCTACGCATATACGCCGACACGTGAGGTGCCTGACTTTTGGAAGGATGACCTCTGACTGGGCGTTGGCTCTCTGGAAAGCACCATGCAAGGTTATTCGAGTGAGTGCTCACAAGTGAATCATGAAGCCGCTGGTGTGTCTCGTCTCAGAGCAGCATATTCAGCAATAACGGAGGTGACCGGCCGCCGCGTGTCGGCAGCGCAGGGGCTTGCCAGGGCAGGGAGGATGGAGGACCCCAGCCCTCCACTGGTGCCATTGCCTCCACCTCCCCAAGCAGTCGCCTTTACCCTCACAGCATTTTGCATGCGATTGCTCTTCCTCTAAAGAGATAAATTCAGAAACAATCCTAGAGGGCAAGAAGAAAGATGGCTGCAGAAGAAGGGTTGGCACAATCAAATACATGGTGTGCCAGTCAGGTCCACAGAGACAGTGACACCAAACCATGCCTACGCTTACAGAAGAGGTCGTGAGAACTCCCCTGTCCTCCTCATTCTCCCACAAAGACATCGAGATATCTCTCCTGAAAGACAAAATTTTGGAGGGAAAAATATTTCTTCAAAATTTCAGGTCATTATTTGAAAAGTAGGTTTGGGGTTTTTTTTTATGTTTTATAGTAAATGGAATAAAGAGGAAAAAGGAGAAGGGAGAAAGAAAACATCAACCAGAAAAAAAAAAAAGAACCCTAATATTTTTAAGAAAATATTAAGCAAGAAAGCACGGGGTTTCTTGATAGCTGCTGTGGGAAAATAATTCCCGTGATTAAAAATCAAACACAACCCCCTATCTCACTTCTTGCCTTATTTACAAACACACACACAGTGGATCTTCTCCTAACATATTTCACTGAACAAAATAATCACATGCATGTGCTACATAAAGCGCTCCATGGTTTGTTGCCAGAAAAATGCTAAATAGATAAGAGAGATTTTTATAAGGAAGCAGACCAGGCTGTGATTTCTCCTGTGCTTTGGGCAAGAAGAGCGGTTCCTCTTTCCAGCAGCGGCCACGAGGGACACGAGCACTTTGAGAAAGCCCCGGTGGCCTTCCTGGGCCTGTCTGGCTTCAGGAAAGATGCTGCTGTGAAAAACTTCTTTAACCCAGCAAGGGACTTGTCTCTGTGCTGCAACGCTCGGGACATGGTGACATTGGGAGCACTGCACGGAAGACGCTCCGCTCCAGCACCGCACCGGCGCAGATGCTGCTGCGACCACCTTGCAATGAGGAGGAGGAGGAGAAGGAGGAGGAACATCTGTGCCCAAGCCAGGGCTGACAGAGGCCACTTAGCGCCAGCAAAACAGCTTTTTGGAAGATCTCCAATTCAAGCAGATCCCTCCAAAGACTGAGCTATCTACTGTCTGCAGCTTGTCTTCCAAAAATATGCTGAGCAGAAGCTAACAAGTGCATCTGGTGACCATCTTTTGAGTCAAAGATGGCCAATGAAGAAACAGCAGCCTCACTTAGATCAAAATGCTGAAAATTGAGGAGCGAAATCCAAAGTCTAATTTAAGTAAGTGAAAAAATCCTATTGCCTTCAATGAGGCAAGACAGCCTATATATGGAGATGACAGCAAGCCCTCGCTTTTTGTATTCCCTTGCAGTCCGTGACACAAGCTGTTCCCAGGAAATGTAAGGACATTTTGCATTTCAATTAAAATAATGTACTTACATAATGTTACTGCTTTTCACTCGATTGTGCCTGGTCTTCTCTTCAGGAGCTTATCACTGTGATCCAGGTTTCTTTATCCACCTTTGTTGCTTATTCCAAGGGAGTTTGACAGCATGCCAATACAGAACTGGAGTTATTCTTTAGAAATACTTTTCCAGCCCCATTACGTATCTGAAGGGAGGGTATATGGCGGAAATTATTGTCATGTTGCCCTCCGTCTTAGAATCATAGAATCATAGAATCGTTTAGGTTGGAAAAGCCCTTTAAGATCATCCAGTCCAACCATTAACCTACACTACCAAGTCTACTCTAAGCCAATCAAGGGTAGACTAGACTAAACCATGTCCCCAAGTGCCATGTCTGCCCATCTTCCTTAAGTATAAAATATAAAAATGTTTGAACACAGTTTTAACCTATTTTTGAGGGAAATAAAAGTCTGAGCACTCTATGGTGCCCAAAGACTAATCTTGAAATCATGAGAAAGACTCTTCATTCTTCTGCTGTTAAGGGCGTGGGAAAATAACAGGCAGTGAAACGTACTTCATCATATGAGCTTTCACTATGGAACGTGCTCTCATATTTATTAAAAATAATATTAACACTACCTCCTATTTATTTAATGCTTTTCCTCTTCAAAGCACTTTTTAGACATTAGCTAATTAATTTAATGACTTGTGATATTTCAAGTGTGCCTCTCCTAGGCAAAGCTGAAAAAATGGCTTCGCTCAGAGGCAGGGAAAGAGTGTTTACAGATGGTTTTTGCACAACTGTGGTCTCTCAAAGGCAGGTCAGTACCTCTAGCACCATTAGCCTCTTCAGAGGAGCAAGAGTGAAAGCAGGGCCATGTCTTTTTGGCCCTCGAGCATCTTTCTGGTGCAGCAGAGTGAAGGAAATGCTTCTCAGAGTACGGCGCAACCACTTGCAACCTTCACCTCCCCGAGACGCAGCTACCGCAAGATCTCCCACTTCGGGAATATGCTTTGGCAGAGCTCCAAGAGGTAAAAGCCCAGCAAAGCCATCAGAGAGCTGCTCTCCGCTGAGGGCAACACCTCCTTAAAGGATCAGCTCAGTGCCAGCGGAGGCCAGTTCAAACTGCGCGGACCCAGCCAGCTCCCGACACGGCTCCCTCGTAAGCCAATGCCGTTTTGCACACAAGGTTCTCAATAAGCCGTTAAACTGTTTGAGATTTACTTGTCCTTGTGACAGCTGTGCTCGAGGCTCCTACGTACCAACGCACTCACGTTCAAACTCCGCAGACAGAGCAGCTAACGGCACGAAAACCTACAGCCCTCCGTCCCCGAGCGGTGGCTGCTTAAATGCCGCCCGGCCTCCTCTCCAGGGAGCGTTCGCATCACCTCCCTGTGTTAATTACAGCAACGCCTTACGGTCACCAGTGGGATATAAGGGAACTCGGACTGTTCAGCCTGGAGAAGAGGAGGCTGAGGGGAGACCTTATTGCTCTCTACAACTGCCTGACAGGAGGGGGCAGGGAGGGGGTGTTGGGCTCTTCTCCCATGCAGTTAGCGATAGGACGAGAGGAAATGGGCTCAAGCTGCACCAGGGGAGGGTTAGGTTGGAAATTAGGAAAAATTTCTTCACGGAAAGGGTGGTCAAGCATTGGACCGGGCTGCCCAGAGAGGTGGTGGAGTCCCCATCCCTGGAAGTGTTCAAAAAACGGGCAGAGGTGGCACTTGGGGACATGGTTTAGTCTGGTCTACCCTTGATTGGTTTAGTGTGGACTTGGTAGTGTAGGTTAATGGTTGGACTGGATGATCTTAAAGGGCTTTTCCAACCTAACCGATTTGATGATTATGATTCTATAAGGACATGCAGTATGCTTTAACTGCCCCTCGATGCAATGCAGTAGCTGGAGCAGGAGCCGTGCCGGGCACACCGGTCAGCGCTCTACAGAGCACGGCTGGGAAACTGCGGCTGCACTACACCGGCTCACATGCCATACCGCCCAGGAATGTAAGAGTACATTAGACTAAAGTCAGTGTTTCTAAACACAGTGCTCTGCACATGCAATATTGCACAGACCAGACGATAATGCAATCCCTTGTAAAACTACCTGTGTTGTTAATAACAAGGTGACATTTATGGAACTAATAAACTGTTAACTCCATTATGCTTTACTGCAATTTCTCAAACACGATCTCTGTAATGTATTCATTTACTGAAACCATTTGAGTCATTTAAATACCATTAAACCATGAAGGAATTAGTTCTCCCCCTGCAGAGACAGGTGTACCATGGCAAAGCTGTCTTAGCCTCAGTCACGGCAGGGAGTTTCCCCCTCTTTCCCTAGAGCTGCGTGCTGTTACCTACGGCACAGGGACATAGTCTGGAGAGTCCACCAAGATTCCGGCAAACGAGCAGGGACGGAGTGAGGAAAGCCGTGCAGACACAACCATGGAGCAGCCAGCGCAGCTGGGTGCCACCGACCAGGGAGGTGATGCTTCTGAAGCATCAGGAGTCTGCCAAGGAAGCTGTATTTTAAGTGTATTTGAGACATGGATGGTGTATTCAAAACATTTCTTATAAAATAGGGTTTGGTTATAGGAAAATTTTCAGTGAAACAAAAAAACTTATCCTGCTAAGAGTTACATCAGTCAGAACCCAAACTTACATAAAATGTCTTTTTTTAAAAAAAACCAAAAACCCAAACCCAAACCAGTCACATGGGACCGGGTCTGTGGACAATTATCATTGTATATGCAAAGGGAAGGCTTTTTTCAAACTAGCTGTAATGCTAGAAAAGGTGAAATTTTGCTTTAAATTATGCCCCACACAATAAAGTAAGAAGCGTGCATGTTTTAGGAACTGCATTCAAGTGCCCAATTTGTTGAAATATAAAGCTTTCTTCCAGGCAAGCCTTTTGAATGGCAATTAGAATTAGCATGAACTTGGTCTAGCGGGGTTTGCTCGTGTCCTTGGACTCTCCCAGGATTTACAGACCCTGACGGACTGCAGTGCGGATGATGCTGTCTGGCGTCGGGGACCGAACTCTCCGGGGATGCAGCCTGATATCACTGGGGCTACTCTGAGCTGAGCCACCTCGGGACCGCGCCGGTAAGTGAACTGTTCAGCACGTCACTCAAACCAGGACCTCACAAAATACCCTCTGAAAGGGTCGTACCGCACGCTTCATTCTCGTGTGTTCCCGTAACAGATAACAACCACTCAAACTCCCTCTTGGGCATCTCCCTCTTCATCTCAATCAGGGTCCGACTGCAAACCAGCTGCCAGCAGAATAATTTCCAGGTATCCTTCACATAGAAGTGATCTGCTGAAAGAGTATTTTGGCAGTTCAATTCAAATTTCAGTATGCTATTTTTTTTTTTCCATTGTAGAAGTGACAGTAGTAGTAGCACAGGACATAAGGGAGCCTCCTTCTTGCTTCCATTCCTCTAAGTTAAACAAACAGAAAGATTTCGGCTGGCTTCTGTCACAGAGAATTTGACTCCTAAACAGTTTTACTCCCCCGCAAATTATCTTTTCTGAATGGGAAATAAAATAAAATGAGGCACTTTCAGCATGCAACCATTTAAAATCGTCTACTTTCCTTATTGTTGCCAGCACTGAAGGCGCTGGCAGCAGCAACCCAAGGGAAAACCCTGTTTCCAAACAGCATCCTGCAACCCCTAACTGCCCCGAGCATCCCCTCTCTCCCCAGCTCCTCTGAGAGCAGGTAGGGGGAAAAAAACCCAAGGCATTTCTGGTAAAATGTGTGTTTCTAGATAACTTTCAGTCTCCAGCTTTTAAAAAGGAACATTTTTATTTCTTCAAAATGTCTTGCTATTGCAATTTATTTAGGGAACGTTTGATTTTTTTTTTTTTAATTCTTCTTTTTGTATCCTTGCAAGGATGGAAGGAAGCAAAAGACCTGGAAGAAAATTTTACTGGGGGGGTGGACTATTTTGGACAGAAAAGTCCTTCAAAGCCATTTTTTTAATTACCAAAGAAAAAGTGACAAGGTCTATATAGTTGCAGTTGAGCTAGATGATCGTTGTAGGTCCCTTCTGACTGAACTGTTGTGTTCTATTTTAAATATGATCAGCCCAAGCCATGTCCACTGCTGGTACCAGCGGGTTTCCCTGGAGGTCCGTGAAGCAACGGGGATGAAATCTCAGTGGTTGTTAGAGCACAAATGCCATTGGGAGTTCCTGTTATTAAAGCCAGGGTTACATTAGAAAAATTGCAGGGCTGCTGTGCTGAATTATTTTCTCTACCGCACACGCAGCACTTGGTGCAATCAGATACGCAGGCGGAAGAGCTGACCAGGCTCCGGAGAGCAGATAACAACACAACGCACACATTTACTCTGCTGCAGCTTTCCAGTACATCACCTAATGTTGTCCCAGCCTTTCTTCAAAAATTCTTGGCAGGGCTCTGCCAGCCACTGGCGCTTGCCCATGGTCAGTCCCATTCTTCCAATTCAATTCTAATTGGTTTAGTGTGAACTTGGTAGTGTTGGGTTAATGGTTGGACTGATGGATGATCTTAAAGGTCTTTTCCAACCTAAACGATTCTATGATTCTATTCTCCAGTCCCCTGTGCTTACACAGGACCGATCAGGCACGTAAAACATGTCTCAGAATACTCCTGCTTTGATGCCTCGTTAGGCTTCTCTTCCCATTGCCCACCCAAAATTTCTTTCAGCGTCAGTTAACACAAAAGCCCTGTTTTGCTCCCCTTTATGAACGAGCTCACTGACCTTTCCAAGGGTAGCATCTGTTTTGTAGCAGAGTTCGCCAGGAATCATTTTTACAAGCTAAGCCTTCTCCCAGTCTCTTATTTGTTTTGCTTTCACTCAAACTTCACTTGCTGAGCAGGAGGAAGAAGCAATAGGACCTTTACGTTGAGCTCAACCCTTGCTTTCACAGTCGCAAAGGACAAAGAATCAGCAAAGTCCTGGCTCGTCATAAGAAGCCACCAGTGATGGTTTGCATCAATATTGCCTTCCTGCAATAACGTGAAGTAAACTGACAACTGCAATGAGGGATTCAGGCACAAGGAAAATCATCATTCTTTTGACAGCTCCCAAAACCTACATGTCCTTTATTGTTGTAATTGATAGCTCGCCAAAGACATTGGAAGACCTCGCTCTCTGTGTATCACCTGTCTGGGAATCGCTTTGCAGTCACTAAAGACATAAAAATGTGAGTGTACTGGTGAGGACTGCTCCTGCAATTCTGAATACAATTTCCTAATACCTGTATCACTTTTATATAAAATCATTCATATAGATTGAAATCCATCTGACAACATGTACCCAAGCCATTTGCTTTTCTGTCACGTCCTTTACAGAAGTTCCCGCACAATCACCTCTATCAGTTACCTGCAGGCCAACTGCCGTGTCAAGTGCCAGCCAGGTTTGAAGCCTTCATTAAGACACTGCACGAGCTCTCAGAACATTTACATTCATTTTTAGGGTCTCCGTGATCTCGGTACAACTCACAGATTAGCCTGGCCCAGCGAAGTCTTTTCCCTATACGTCTTGGAGTCTGTGAACAGAGCTAATGAATTCAGCACTGCATAAAGCACCTCTGCAAACCGTTGGAGGATCAAAGTCTTAATCTCTGTTTTTCCTCTCTAAAAGGTCCTCCTTGCCTATTTAGGCTACAGCTCTTTGGGCACTGACCACCTCCAGGTTTGTTTTCACCGTGCCCACGCAACAGGAGTTACATACCCATAGGTGAGACACCAACAGCCATCTCCCCTCCCAGTGCAAACATTTCCACCTCACCCAGAGAAGGTTCAGGATGATCACTTGCCCCCATTCCAGGGGCAGACATGTCTCGTCTTGGCTCCTCACCATGCCACTTCTCCTCTTGAACACGCAACGTCAAGCTTTAGTTTAACCTTTGTACCAGCCTGAGAGCTTCGCTGGACTGAGTTTTCTTTCATCCTGTAGAGCAGCACACGTGGCAATATTTATGTTACAAAACCACAATGAGGGTAAGTTGCCTTCAAAAATATTTGTATAAAATGTACAAATGTTCTCACCTCCATCTGTATAATTAACAATAATGTAACTTAATACGGCACTACCACTTTGCAAAACACATCTACAGACCACCTTCTAATACTGCAGTTTTGCGGTATCATTTTTTTCCCCAAACCTGACTCGGTGCCTTGAAACGAAAATAATGAACTACGACTCTTAACAGCGGCACTGTCATCATCACTAGTTTACAGTATAATTTCTTTGGACACTTCTGGTACCTACACGCTTTTCATTCTGCATATCTTAATTAGTCTAATCGGGCCTTCCAGTAGGATACTGGAAGATTCACAAGATAATGACAAAATAATCAGTACATGATCAAAAGCCTAAAATGCAAGTCATAGCCTCAAGCTACGGTGGAAGGCAACTCCAAAAACCACCAGCCATTCAGTCATCCTGCAATTAATTCATCGCAGACCTGGCTCTGAAGTCAGTAACTGGGAGTAAGATCACACCGAAGATGAAAGAGATTATTTTGGATTAGAAGTTGAGGCTTCTGTGCCCCCTTGGCCCCGGCTAATATTAAACATGAAAGCTGCCATGCAGATTAGAAGGTTAATTTGAAGAAGTCTGGTTTAGGGCCTGCTGGGATGCAGATCTGTTACTTTCACCCCTTTGGATTTGTTCCTGGGTCTCAGTTGTTGTTTCTTCTTTTCCACTACAGAAACTCCATCAGACTAAGATCCAAGTTATTTTTTTAAACCTGTATCAACACATGTTTGTTTCATGATTTTAACAGTGTATTCCTGGACCGTGATTATGTTTTTGGCACCACCACAATGCCAGTAATACAGAAAGCATCATTTTTAGGCCTCTGTGAACCGCCATAATGAACTACTGCTACTACGAAATGAAGAACGTCTCAAACTCGGAAAAAGCCATTCTACTCATCATGGTCGCTTTAATGTCTATTGCTACCATTTTCCGCGAAAATTAAGTGAAGCCAGACCCCAGCAATACAGGGAAAACACCAACCATGTGAGAAATTAGATCATGAAGCAAAATTTTGCTTCAATGAGCCACGAGTAGCTAATGAGATTCCGTGTCCTCAGACAAGCCGACTGCTGGCACAGCCACGGAGGGATCATCAGCTGGAATACCTCTCCTTGCTTCCTACGTTCGGATGAGGCTTTAATCTGCTCGTGCACACCGGCCCCTCGGTATAATCTCAGTATCCAAAGGGATGCAGGAATCCACTTATTTAGCACATGAAGGTATTCCTACATGTCAGTGCCCTTCAGCAAGGAAGATTTATAGAGCTGTCGCCTGGACAGCCCGAAGCTGGAGACGGAATGCAGCTCGGGAGCCGGGGATCAGCAGAGCCGCTGCGGACCCCGCGCCCCGAGCAGCCTGCGAAGGGGTTAACACAGCTTCACGGCCGCGTCTCGGACCCCAGGCGAGGTTCTGACCGTCCGCATCAGCGCTACCTGCGTGCAGCTTCAGCCCGTCGGCGGGGACAGTTGGTGGCCCCAAACCTCCCCGGAGGGACAGCGACGAGCATCTGGAGCGGCTGTGGGAGCATATGGTCTGCAGCTTCCAGGACGGCGTCCTCCCCGTAAATCCCGAGAACCAGGCGGTCCCCGGGAAGTTTCAAAGCGGAATCTGCCCGTTTCTGTGAAGAAAGGGCACAGCATCCCCCCGGGTGGGGCAGAAGGCCCTTCTCCCAGAAACTGCTGAGCTAACTGATTGCTAATTGCTCCCTGCTCGTTACCACTGAAGATAAAACTATGGAAACATAAACCACATCATTAAAGCAAGCGATTGTGGAAGCCAGGCTACGCAAATCCTATTCTATAATCAGATATTTGAAAGTGCGTCTGTCGTGGTTCAGCCCCAGGCAGCAGCTCAGCACCGTGCAGCTGCTCGCTCACTGCCCCTACCCCGATGGGATGGGGGAGAGAATCGGAGGAGTAAGAGTGAGAAACGCTCCTGGGCTGAGATAAGAACAGTTTAATAATTGAAATAAAGTAAAATAGTAATGCTAATAGTAACAGTATAATAATGATAATAATAATAATGATACACGAAGCAAGTGATGCCCAATGCAATTGCTCACCACCCACCGACCGATACCCAGACAGTTCCCGAGCAGCGATCGCTGCTCCCCGGCCAACCCCCCCCCAGTTTATATACTGAGCATGACGTCATATGGTATGGAATGGCCCTTGGGGCTGTTGGGATCAACTCTTCTGGCTGTGCCCCCTCCCAGCTTCTTGTGCCCCTGGCAGAGCATGGGAAGCTGAAAAAGTCCTTGCCTGGCATAAGCAGTGCTGAGCAACAACTAAACCATCAGCGTGTTATCAGCATTCTTCTCCTCCTAAATCCAAACCACAGCGCTGTGCCTGCTGCTAGAAAGAAAATTAACTCTATCCCAGCCGAAACCAGGACAGCGCCCAAAGAGAGTTTCTCCCCACTGCAAGAAGCGGCGGGTGGGAAGGTTGCTTAATGGATTATCATGGATAATCCCGTATCCCCCAAGACCGTCTTCAGCTCTCGGTCACCAAAATGAAACCGGTGGGCTCACACAAACTCCACAAGGCAGAGTTTGGTAATTACTTCGCTCTGGTAACAAAGCAAAGAAACATATGGGGAAAAAAAAACCCTCCAAAATCCCTCCCAGGCAGACAAAAAGAGAAATTACTTCCAGAGGAAACGGTGAGCCAAGATGTAGCTCGGGGGCATCCCCCCTACACGACAGAAAGAAACCTCCCTAGGCATAGCGGGTGCGCAAGAAGGCAGAACCAGCAGCTGGTTGAACATCTGGGGCCATTCCTATGCATTCCTACACATTCCTGTGCACACGAGAAGGCGCAAGCTGGAAAGGACGTCTTGGAGGTGAGGAAGGCTCCAGCTGACAGTCCCACTCCAGAGTCTCCCTCCAGGTCTTTTCTCTCTACTCGAAGAAAATGAGACAATATTTTCCCCTGTAACTCAGCGAGGCGCATTCTGCTCCACTTCAAAACAATGTGCCACCCCCCCCCCCCAGTGTTGATACTGATCTAAAAATATTTAAATTGAAAAACAATATAATTACGCTCCTTTCTTGTCTTCTATGTTTATACTCCCAGGCTTTTAGAGAAAAATTTTAGATATATCAAAGTATGTGGAAATGCGCTGATTATTTCAATGGAAGCGAAGATTTTCACATGACGATATGAACCCAATTGGCAAAGTAATCATAATTACCAAGATTACTAGAAAATAAAATCAGCAACACTTCAAGGCTCTGTGGGCTTTGGTTAGCAAATATTTTTACAGTTGTTCATTCATTGCAAAAGGCTACTTATTATTCTTGTAAGTAAAGCTGCACCAATTTAACGGGCAATCTAAATGACCTCAGGCCTCTCCTATATCTCCATTAGTGGGAAACCTCTGAGTGAATGAAAACACCCCAGATTTTATAGTTAGATTATTTTGACTTGATTGTGACCTGTTCTGAAATCCTGCAGCTGCGTTTTCTTTTTCTTCGTTTTTCAAGCAAATTCTGGGTTTCAGAAACCTTGGGTATGGATGTTAAAAAGCTAAGAAAGCGAAAGGATTTCACTTATTTCAGTTTCTGCTGAAAATCCTCCCTTTCGGAGAACTGAAGGGATATCACTGGCATCTTTTCTTACTTTTGTGAGCTGTAATGTTTGCTTTTTCTTTTTTTTTTTTTTTTTTTTAAAAAAAAGGACCACAAAATATTTAGACCCATGCTTAAACTAAGATTTATTACTCTTTCTTCTCTACCGGGGTTGTTATGCATTTCACAATTATATTTACTTCTGGCTTTGAAGCGCTGTGGGATTTCCCTTCCATTTTGGGAGCACCTCCTGGGGTTACAGTATCTTTGCTTCCCATCCATGAAACAGAATCATAGAATCATCAAATCGTTTAGGTTGGAAAAGCCCTTTAAGATCATCCAGTCCAACCATTAACCTACACTACCAAGTCCACACTAAACCAATCAAGGGTAGACTGGACTAAACCATGTCCCCAAGTGCCACCTCTGCCCGTTTTTTGAACGCTTCCAGGGATGGGGACTCCCCTACCTCTCTGGGCAGCCTGTTCCAATGCTTGACCACCCTTTCCGTGAAGACATTTTTCCTAATTTCCAACCTAAACCTCCCCTGGCGCAGCTTGAGCCCATTTCCTCTCGTCCTATCACTAACTACAGCAGTGCTACGTCTCAAAAATGTCACGGTGATGAGTAGCTGCTGCTCGAAGTAAGGGAAAATGCCTCTGCGCTGGCAACAGGACTACAGCATCAAAGGAGCCGAGAGCCCATCAGGGCCGAGGGGTGCTGAGCACGCAGCTGGCATCGCCCCCGAGCCCGGGGACGGGAGGTGGCACAGGGGAGGCGGGAGCGATGGAGCATCTCCTCTGCCTTCCCGCGGCTCAGCAGGAGCCGCTGCCACCGCCACCCAAGGCATCAGAGTTAGAAGCCCTGACGAAACATTGCCTTTGACGATAAAATAACTGACAGGGATGAAAAAAAAAAAAAAAAGAAAAAAAGAAGAAAAAAGTCAAAGACAGGCAGTACCTGCGGTATGACAACCTGAACGCTGACAGCCTCGGCAGGGAGCAGAGCACCTCCCGCGCCAGGACCTGACCTACCTGCCGAAGCTCTGTCGCCGCACAGCCACGCCGACGTCTCCTAAGGACACGGAGCTGCCAAAAAAAAGAGTATTTGCTCTTTTGCTCCTAATATCCCATACTTTCGACAAAATAGGCACTAACAGTTTTTTTCCCCTTTGGCTATGGACAGTGTTCAATGGCCTTCAGAGTCAGCAGGACAGCCGCACGCCACATTTAATCACCGGTGGTGTCTGAAGCATGGCCATTCACTGCGGTTCCGAAGGACCGGCGTCAACACGGGAATTAGCGTCTCACTTTCCAGTACCGCCTATCTGCCTCGCTCCTTAATGCCAAATCCAATTAGAAATTTAAATAATAATCAAGTGAAAATCTTTTAAATCTTGACTCATGTATTCCACAGTTTTGGCCTTTCTTTTGTGCGCCTGTCTGTTAAGCTTTCTTGGCCATGGCTTCTTCTTACCAGTATACATCAGGCTTAGTATTAGGTGATGAAGCATAAAACACTATTTAAATACTATAATTTCAAGAGCAATCAAAGAACATTGCATTTATCTTCACTAACCTTGAATATGCCTGTCCCATCTAATGAAAAAAGTGATTGAAGGGACTTATTTTAGCTTACTATCCCAAGGCCCCCATAAAAACTGAATGGTAATTTAATTAGTTTCCTTTCTGGCGATTAACTAGGAATTTCTGATCATTTAATCTGAGCGCACTTTGATTCATTAAGTATCTGCTTCCATTTTTTTTATGAGGTTATTAAATAACCCTGCCCAGGTAACTGTGGTCATTGGTATGCAGGACCGCCAAGTATTTTGTACGAATCAGATAGGAAATATGCGTGATGCGAACTGGAGTTTGAAACCTATTTGGGACTCACCTGACTAGATGATAAATTAGCAGTTAATTTATTCTGGCAGGACTTGCACACGGTGAGTCAGATCCTGCGATGAAGAAAATCGACCAACCTTTGCACCGAACCAGCGGTGAGGGCTCCTGCAAAACCGGAGCGATTAAAGCTCCGGGGATTCTTCCGCCCGGGAACAGCACGAGCAGGAGCTCTTCCGCTTCAGCGACATTTCTCCTGACCACAGCAAGTCACTCGGTCTCCGGATATATCATCTCTCCCTTCGGTAACAGGGAGGCAGTAACTGCTCGCCTAGCTCATAAAGGATGATTAAATAAATCTATTAAAGTGCTATGAAGACTTAGAGTGCTATATACGTAACTTTTTATTTAGATTTAAAGCGTATTATAAAGACTGTACATGCTCTCCAGGCACCCATACAAAAAAAAGGAAACTTACAATCCGTTAAAATGTTGCTTAGCAGCATAATGTAATAAGAAAAGTTAAATTATCAGCCAGCTAATACTGCAGAAAAATATATTTCATCAGCTCCACCCAAAACTTTCCCCTTGCAGCTCTAGCAAATAGCATGAATGAAAAGCACGTTGGAAGGCAGACACGAAGGTCGGCTTCTCCTTTATCACGTAATTGAAAATGAAGAGAAAATGTAAGTATCCGTATCAGACAAAAGATACCAGGGCAGATTTCTGAGCACAGATACACTGCGATTTATTTATATCCATTATGCCAGAACAGTAAGATAGGATTTGGTTCCTTGTATGAAAAGACAAAATAAAAAAAACCCCAGCGGCTGAATTCTCTTCTCAATTCCCTTTTCATTTGTTTTGATTCGCAGATAAGATGGAGATGAGGACGCCTGAGCATCCTGAATGGATTCCAGGGACTAACTCCAAGTACAGCCGTACCCACCTCCAGCACGGCGCTGCCGCCCCTCGAAACCCAAACAGCAGCACTGCGGGGAAGAACAGAAAATATTGACATCTGTCCTCCCACTTCTTCCAGCGCTTACAATGCTCTCTCATACAACAAGGGGAAAGTGCCTACACCAGCCGTCCACCATGCCCTGAAGGTCAACAGCTTTGAGCTGGTTGTACAAGCTATTTGTCTGCATCCGAAGCCCGCGGCGAGCAGGGGTAACCCTCCGTGCGCCGGAAGGCTGCTCGCCTCGGCTGCAGTCAGGGCATGCACAAGCTCTGCGCGAGGAGCGCGCTCTCCACCGCAGCCTTGAGGAAAGTTGCGTGCGGTTCCTTCTACTGAGATTTGCATGGTTTCTGAGTCTGTACCTTGTAAGAAATGTTTTACAGGTCACCAGGAGAAGCACGCTACATATTCTCGTTGGCATTTTACATTAATGGTGATAACGCATTCCAGTTTTAAGAATAAAGGAAGGTTTTTAAGGGCTGTAAAAATAGGGTGGAAACCTGAACATCCCAATTAGTGTGGAGCCACCTAATAAATGCTGCCTTATTAACGGTAAAGACTTCTGGGACTTAAAATTGGACATAAAACTCATTTCACTAAGAACTCTTGACATTCAGACAGAGGCTGCAAAGTGGTACCCAAGGTGTGCCCCAATGCCAGCTGCCAGCCCTAGGCAGCCAAAAACCAGGCACAAGGCTGTTTCCCTCCCAGCCCTCGCAAATTCTAAGATTGCTTTAATCACCACAAGAGGTTTTTATTCCTTTTTAATTAGTCACACTGTCTTTATCTGTCTTTGGGATTCTGAGACACCTTTCCTCCCCACCCTCAACAACTGCAAGGAACAGAAACTCAGGTTTATCTTTAAGTGGAAGCCAAAACACCCGTATAACATCACATTTTACAGGACTATGACAAAATCTTTCAACTCTAACAGGTTAGGAAAAGCGCTGGGCTTTGGGACCCTGCCGATTTCACTTATTGCCAGCCCAGCCCTGCATCCCAGCAGGAGCCAGCTGCCTCCACGGCGGCGGCGCAGGATCGCATGGGCTGCATTTGTCACCCTTACCAATAATTAATCCATTTCTCTGCCTGAAATCGTATGAAAGGCAACGGAGCAACTCAAGGAGAAAGGTGACAGCCTTACACCAACAGATCATGAAGTGTTTTCATTTTCTTGAAGCACGGTTTCCTAAATCACCGTTTCCCTCTCCAGTGCTGGAAATGCAAGATGAATCTGCATGAGGCACAAAAGGAAAACTGACAACAAATAAGGAATGTGCCCTACTTCTACAGCCTGATGTACAGCCCAACCTGCCGGCACGATTTGCCTTAAAAACAACTCATTCTGTAACACTATTACTTGCCACGACGAAGAGCCAGAATTTTGTTTTTTCGAAGGAAGTCTGGCTTTTTAATTATATTGAATGCTTTTCAGAGGATAACGTAAAAGGTGTTATAATTGCGCATCAAGAAAAAGTGTCACGATAGTAAAGATGTATCAGCTGATATTCAGTAGAACAATACCAAGATGGGAGTGTGAAGGAAAGCCTGCAATTATTCAATGTAAGCTGAGATAGTTAATCATTTAGTTGGACTGGAGAAAGATTGCTGTTTTGAATTTTAAAGCAAGCTCCTGTCTATCCTTTTCGCAACGTGTCATTTTGTAGGAAGGGAGCCACAAGTTATTATCTTTGTCTCTGCAAATGAAGTTAAAACCAAGCACAAATCCAACCATATCCCCACAGCAAATGTTAGCAGGTCATCAGCCAGATCTTCAAGGAAAGGCCCCGAGGATGAACCACACGTACCAACCGCATTCACAGCTTGCAGTGTGCACACCGATGCCGCGAGGACTAAGTGTCGTGGTGTAGCCCCAGGCAGCAGCTCAGCACCACGCAGCCATCGCTCACTGCCCCTGCCCCCCTGGGATGGGGGAGAGAATCGGAGGAGTGAGAGTGAGAAACACTCCTGGGCTGAGATAAGAACAGTCTCATAATTGAAATAAAGTAAAATAGTAATGATAATAATAACAATATAATAATGATGATGATGATAATACTATACAAAGCAAGTGATGCCCAATGCGATTCCTCACCACCCGCCGACCGATGCTCAGCCAGTTCCCAGCAGCGATCGCTGCTCCCCGGCCAACCCCCCCAGTTTCTATACTGCCCATGACGCCGTATGCTATGGAATGGCCCTTGGGGCAGTTGGGATCAACTCTTCTGGCTGTGCCCCCTCCCAGCTCCTTGTGCCCCTGGCAGAGCATGGGAAGCTGAAAAGTCCTTGCCTGGCATAAGCAGCACTGAGCAACAACTAAACCATCAGCGTGTTATCAGCATTCTTCTCCTACTAAATCCAAACCACAGCGCTGTGCCTGCTACTGGGAAGAAAATTAACTCTATCCCAGCCGAAACCAGGACACTAAGCAAGGGGGTAATATTCACGGGTTTATCAAGTAGACCATTGTATCCACTGAATCAAGTGCAGAACCAGCTGTTCTTGCTGACTGCCTCAAAAAACCAAAATAAAACAAACCCCCTTGAGGGGCAGCAGTCGCAGCCTTTGCGAACAGGCAGTTTGCAGTCTTTGGGGAACAAGATATTAGAAGGAGATCAAGAAACTAGAAACCGTACGATATGAGGTCTAGGCAGGCTCTGGTGCTGAGGCTGTGCTGCGTTCAGCTGAGGAACCCAAAGGTAGGCTCTGACACCGGCTGGAGGGAAACATAACCAGAGGGCAATGGTTAAACGCGTTTGCCAGAGGCATATACTTGCATGAATTTGGCTTAGGACTGGTGTCTGCGGTAGAAAATGATGCGGAGGTAAAACTATCACCACTGGTAAAGAAAAACTCTTGAGAAAATTGATTTAGAGTGGAAAGCGAATGACTCGCAAAACATGGCAGATGACTGGAGGCAACGGCCAACGCGGCCCAACCCTGGCGCCAACAAACCCCGGCCCTCGCGGTACCAACCGAACGCCGAGCCGTGCCGTCACAGCTACGCCGAGGCCCGTGCAGCCGACAACTCCCCGCGCAACGAGAGGGCACCCACATAGGAACAATTTAGGAAGGATTCAACATCATAACGCATAGAGCCTTGCGTCTGAAGCAGCACTCCTCTGGATGAGCGTTTCTGGTGGCACTGCACCCCGTGCCCTGGGCCCACGGAGGAGCGCTGGGGTGGGATTGCAGAGAGCAGGTTAGAGCAACGCAGGGTTTATGGCAGCGCCTGGGGCCGTTTGGCCACTCTGCTCTGCAGACACTGTCAGAGAAAATCAAATTAAATTCAAATGCTCTATTAGCCTCTCAAAGAGAGTGACCCGTGACCGGTAGGGATCTCCCCTGAGCAGCTCCAGCACAACTGCATCATCACTCAGCGTAAAGCTGCCCAACCGGGAAAACACAATTTAAAGCGTGGGTGGGAAGAGAATATTGCGTTGGGCCTTCCGTGCTCAGGCACCATTTCCTTCGCATTCATACGTGCACGTGGCAAATGGCATTACACGTAGTATGCCCAAACTGTACGCGCAGGCTGGCTACCCACGGAGAAGGATTTCCGCTTGTATTAATAGCGGCATCTCTTGCGGAGCTCCTGCCGAAGCACACGGCTGAGCTCAGGCCAGGGGCGGGAGCTTCGAGGAACAGTGCTGCTATAAATGATGTTTCAGAATACCCCAGTATGAAGTTAGATGAGGATACAGCAGGAGAAGATGAAGGCGAGAAAGAAATTACAGCAGGGATGCATTGTTCCACAACCCATAAATCCCTTTTGGGTCATAGTCCACTTGCCGTTACCGTATGCACATTACTGGAATACACGTGAGAAAACGCAAGAAAAAGATTAAAATGTTCAATCATTTGCAAACGCTCCCCAGATGAATATGAGTATGTGTTGGAAGAACAGCTCTAATACAAAACACTGCGCCGCGGTCTAATCTTGCTGGAAACGCAAAATGAATTATGTGGATGAACGCACCCGGGGGTTTATCTGGCTACGGAAGCGCATTCCCATAGCCAGCCCGCGCGGGCTCCCGTCCCAGCCTCCGCCATCTCCAGCCTGGCCCAGCGGTACCTGCGGCATCGGAGGTGCCCGGGTGCCACACACGGCACTGGCATGGTCCCACAGAGCTGGGAGGTACAGCCTACCCCAAATTACAGCCAAAACTGACTTAGGCGGTCATCAACCACCACCTGGTGACACCATGGGACGTGCGGGACTCCGCACGGCCTCAGGGCATCAGAGATGCCACACGTGTCTGGTGACCTGCCGTCACCCGGCGAGATCTGGTTGTGGTGGGATGGTGATGGAGAGGCAATTTTGCTGTCAGATATTTTTGGCCAGAAAAATACATAACCTGTGAGAGAGCGCGTTTTGTTAGCGTGGTGGCATCTGGTACAACATTCATCCTCTTGTGCAGCTTTAACGAACAGAAAACTCATTTCAAAGCCGGGTATGCAAAATTGCGTCGCCGACCTGTGATCACCCAGGCAAATTTCAGCAAGGCAACGCTCAGCCTCTTACCTAAGCACCCCGACTCGCTCCCACATCTCCAAGCGTTACAGAAATAACCCGCGGGGGAAACGGGGAGAGGCTCAAGCCCCAAAGAATTCGGGCAGGAGACCCTCTTTCTGTTTCTCTTTTGCTGTAGCGATTTTTGAGAAGAGGGTTTAGCCTAAGGATCAAAGTAATACTAGACAAAAGACAGCCCACCACATGCAAACACTACTTGCTTGATTTTATTACAGATAAGAAGTTTGTATTAAAACTGTGGAAAAGTCTTGCCTGACTGGCGCAGAAGGAAACGGCTAACGCGGCTTTAACCAAAACCCTCCCGTTTGATGGGAGCAACGTGAAAATGGATGATAAAACGCCGAGGCTTTGTGGGAAGCTGACTGATGGGTTCTGTGAGCGCTTACATTTTAGGATCATTTCTTTCACGGATACCACATCATTGGCATACTAGAATCTGTATTTGGTTATATTTCCATGATTTTATGCCGGTTTTTCACTTCATCTGTGCTCCTGCAAAGCAAATGCATACTACACTGTTATGTGATGTTATAGAGGGATTATTTTTTTTACTCAATTTTTTTTTCTATTGTATTGCTTTTAAAAAAAAAAAAAAAAAAAAAGGAAATTACCTGGGATACAAAAGAACTTGCAAAATCCCACCTGCTGCAGCCTGCAAGATCCCCGGTCAGAAATACTAACCCGTACCCGGTGGGGAACGTCCGTACCACGGCTCCCACGCACCGCCTGCTCCGAAGGGCCCCCTCAGCTCAGCCCTGCGTCGCTGCACGGGCTAAGGCACCATTTCTAAAGCCTGAATTCTCCAGCTGCAAAAATCTGGCCCTGCCGTGGCCGGCTTATCAAACAGGAATTGCAGTTTGCAAGCCCCAGCGCGTGGGAAACACGCCGTTCACGTCCTTCTAAGCAGATTTTGCATGTTTTATCCTTGCATGAGCAACGCCTTGCCCGAGCGGCCGCTCTTGCCTGCCCGGTCCTTGCCGGCTGGCCCTATGCAAAGCGCACACCCTCTGCGTTTCCGTCCCCCGTGAAGCTACAGCAGCATTTAACGTTGCAGCATTAATGTCAGCAGAAATTCTATCTGCCAGCAGCGATTCCTCCAGTTTTCACCCAGGCTGGGCTGCAGGACTTCTTGGACAGAGCTGTGTCTCCACCCGAGCTCGGCCACAGCCATGCTCTGCTGAAGAGCGTAACCTGAAGCGATACAAAAAGTGTTTGATAGCGCTCCATAAAAAGTCCCCGTTAACTGTCTAATGAAAAAATGTGGCTACAGTTAGATGCCGACATTACCAAAAGCTAAACTAATAAGAAGGGGAAAAAACCATAATCAGTGTTCCTTCAGAAAATTCTGCACTGAAAACCTTCTGCAGTGCCGTGAGTGAAAAATTTCCACCGATATTAACTCATTTCATGTCCATTGATTTTTTTTTACCAGTTGGAAACTAACCATCCTGCACTTCTGCTTCCCACCTTTCAAATAATCTCTGATTGCTGGACATATCCTAAGAAAGGTATTTGCTTTGTACTTAGGAAGCATCGCTACTTTTCCCTGAAAGTTTATTGCTCTGTAAGTGAGGATCCAACACCAAAAGCCTGCTTTTATTTTCACCGTGACAGAGCTGAAACGGCAGTGGTAACAAAGCCAAGAGCGAGGCACTTGCCCTTTCTCATTTTCCATAGAGAAACACCTAATAGTGTCTCTTTAAAACCTTTCCTTAACGAAAACTTTACTGATCAGATGATTTTGTTTACTAATTTCCTGGGATGAGACACGGGAAGTTTGCAGAGGCCGTTCCCTCAAATGACGGAGAAATCACAGTCGCAAGCTGCCCGCAACGCTCCGCGCCGTAGCCCAAGGCGCTGCCTGCGCTGGGCAGAGCCCTCCCAGCCCCGGAGCCAAGAAACCGGTGAAATCCCAATAAACCGTGCCCGCTGCCTGAAGAGCCGTGGGAATTGCGTATTTGGAGGCGCCAGATGGGAAAATCAAGGCGTTAGTACTTATTTCCCAACCTTGGTTGTAGAGCTTACATCAAACTCCCTGCACCTGACACTGACTTCCATGGCCGGTGCTGTAAGAAGCGGCAGTTTAAGCAATTACATCGTACGCTGTTAACGCTCACGGGTTAAACCCGGCGACCCTCACAAATGGCTGTGTTTCTTGAGGAGAAAGCAAAGCCAACCTTTGGCAATGAAGACTTTTGCTAGTCGACCTCTCCGGAACACGACCAAACGCACACTCACTCAATTTTCAACCACGACAGTGCACACCTACCGTTTATTCTTGCGGTCATGAGGACCAGAGACAAAACATCTGTGGGACATGCAGGTCTCCTCCTGAGCCCAAAGACAAGAAGATCACTGCAGGAGCGGCCAGGGTGTTGCATTCCATGGCTAGCAGGGTTTTGATCATCTTTTCCTTTACAAGAAACGTTAACGTAGCACTCTGGCACCTAGAAAACTAACAAAGATGCACAAAGCCTCTTTCAATTAAAAAGGTCGCTTCCCTCCACATGCTTTTCCTTTTTTTCTGGAGAGAGAGGAACGGGAGTGGCAAACCAATGAACTAAATTAAAAACTCTTACAATTTACATAGTATAACTTTTTCCTGGTGACTGCCGACACACAGCAATACTTGCTCCGCAGATCAACCCTCGGCAGAAGCAGCCAGCACCGTTTCTGTTCTTGTACCAAACCAAAGTCACCGTAAAGCATCTTTCTTCCAGACTTTTGGAAAACTTTTGGTACTTTCAGATTTTTAGCATTTCTGTGTTAAGGGATGCAGTGAATTTAAATTATTTAAACCACATCTGTTTAATCACAGATGCCTTTTTAAAGATTCGCTAGCTTGAAATACCATTTCAGCTTTTCTGCTGGTTTTTTTTCCCCACTCTCCCACACACAGTATGCCAGCAAGAATAACATCTTCCCACACTTCGGAGGGACGCAGCCCAGGACCTGCTACACACTCATCTTCAAACACACGGATAAAGTCTAGCAAAAAGGTTGTGAGACAGGTTTGCGTTGGTTTTGTTTGCCGCGCAGCAAGAAAACATGATTCACGTAGCGGAGAGCCCAGAAAACGGGCCGATCGTCGAGACCAGGCTGTAGCGGCATCCGCAGCCTTGCGATTTCACATCATCATCCCCAAATTTGGGAATGCTGCTTTAAGAAATGCAATGGATATGCAGGAAACAACTTTCTTCAGCTCTTTTACGGCACGACTTGATTTCTACCTATGAAATCACCTTCTCCTTAAACCAACTGCTGTGTATTTAAAAATAAGAGAACAGAGAACTGTACCTTCTCTCTAAAGGAGTGCCACCGCAGACTAAAAAACCCAGAGAGATATTGCAGAGCTTTAGCAGCCAAGAGGAAGCTGAAACCCAGCTCCTTCCACGGCACCCACAGCCTGTATTGTGTACCCATACTGCATACCTTTACAATTATTTTTCCCACAATTCCCATTACTATCGCTATTATTGTCACTCCCATCGCTATTGTAATTATTATTATTGTTACTTACAACCACTAAAACCCCACCTTTCTAAAGGTAATTCCCCTTCCCAGCTGAGGGACAGACAAAAATATTTTCCTCTCCATAAGCGAGTGCCAGAAAAGCTTTTCAACGCGACTCTAATACGGAACTTGCCACCTCTCAGCATCAAAGAATCATAGAATCATCAAATCGTTTAGGTTGGAAAAGCCCTTTAAGATCATCCAGTCCAACCATTAACCTACACTACCAAGTCCACACTAAACCAGTCAAGGGTAGACCAGACTAAACCATGTCCCCAAGTGCCACCTCTGCCCGTTTTTTGAACGCTTCCAGGGATGGGGACTCCCCCACCTCTCTGGGCAGCCTGTTCCAATGCTTGACCACCCTTTCCATGAAGAAATTTTTCCTAATTTCCAACCTAAACCTCCCCTGGCGCAGCTTGAGCCCATTGCTTGAGGAGCACTTACCAGCCTCGATGCATACGGGGCTGGGATTTTTTAAGGACATTTCCCAGGCCAGCAGCCTCTTGCTCTGAAAGCCGGGCAGAGGCGGACGACGCTCGCCCTGCAATCACCCTGGACACAGCTAAGTCAGAGGATGCAAAATAATGCAAAATAAAACGCAGCTGACACAATGATAGCTGTTATTGTCACCTGAAGTGATATCCCGAGATTGCAAAAGGTAGTGCAGGATACAAGCCAGCACTGATTCCCTAACAATCTGAGGAAATAAAGGGAAACTAAAATATATGAAGTAATGAATTTTAAAGCTGATGGCTTTTTTTTTTTTTTTTGACACCCACTGAAATTGGTGGTAAACTCCTTACAAAATTATTACTTAAAAATCTCTTTTCAGCCAAAGGCAAGGTTTTTATAGCCTCCTACTGGATATTACTTGTGTGTCACACAAGGCAGTAAAATAAAGCTGCACTCTATAGCATCAGTAGTTACTCGATTCTTCGCTTTTGTCCTAAAATGTCTTAGTGGCATGTTCCCAAAATCTTTTTCTATCTAACAATATCATCATAGATTTGCCTTCTGCTTTCCAAAGAAATGAAATGCAGAACTACACCTCGCTGGGTGACAGCACAAAGCGCTGCTCCTCTACGAGCCGGTTTTTTTGCTTTTCGACGGCACTTCAGCACCTATTTCAGCAGCACCCGGAGGACGCCGGGTTTCTCCTACCTCTCTCATCGAGCCTGTGTTCAGAACACCAGAACCCCAGAAACATCCCTGTGTGGAACAAAAGTGAATTATCTGTTGGGTAGGAAAAAAAAAAAAAAAATACATTGAACGATGAAAGTGCCTTTTCTAGTAGATATATGCTGATCCCGGCACGTCGGGGGAAAGCCCCGACGCGTACCCCGAGCACATTAAATCCAGATTCCCCGAGGCAGCACCAAGAGAACATCAAAATCCTTCATTTCCAGTGCATTTGTTGAGTAGGTATTTCAGGCCACTGGAGCTTTTTTCTCAGTCTCACTCCTTCATATTAACGCTCCCAGGGATATAGTTATAGTACTAAAATGTCATTTAACAAGTTGATACTATAAGGGAATCCGAAATGACCTCAGCCCACCTGCCTGATCCCAACCAGCTAAAAAAGCTCTTCTGGCACAATTTTTCAGGTTATTCATCTTTTATCCAGGTGTATGCAAGTAGCACTGAGTCATGCACCACGAACAGATGGAAAGTATCTTATATTTATGACCTGCCATCTTTTTTTTTTTTCCTATAAATTAATTTTTAATTAAATCACTTTGAAAATCTTTGAATTAACTTAACGACTTCATTCAGGGAGGAAAGATAACCTAAACCAGGCAGTTTCTAAGAAAACTACAACACGGTTGACTATCTGTGCTCAAGCAATTAGCAAACTGACCCTCCGGATAATAAACAACACGACAGCCAAAGAGTGGGGAAAATATCCAAGGCAGATGCGGCATTACCACTTTTTATCAAATTTGTTTTCCTTGTCTCTGCTTCCTTCTGTGGGGAGCAATGCCCCGCTGCCTCATTTTATGTGATGAATTGCTGCAGATACTTTATAAACATGAATATTAAAAAAAACCAGATACTGGCTGTCACAGGGAAGGTACAGAATCACAGAATCGTTTAGGTTGGAAAAGACCTTTAAGATCATCCAGTCCAACCATTAACCTAACATTACCAAGTCCACAACTAAACCAATTAAGGGGAGAGGAATAATTAATTTCCTGTGTCCTGGCTTGGTGGCTGGATTTTTTTTAATGAAAGTAAAACTAGGAAACATTAAGGTTGGAAAGGATCTCCAAGATCATCAGTCCAACCGTCAACCCAACACCCCCATGCCCACTAGACCATGTCCCCAAGTGCCACCTCTGCCCGTTTTTTGAACACTTCCAGGGATGGGGACTCCCCCACCTCTCTGGGCAGCCTGTTCCAATGCTTGACCACTCTTTCCATGAAGAAATTTCTCCCAATACCCAATCTAAACCTCCCCTGGCGCAACTTGAGCCCATTTCCTCTCATCCTATCACTAAGTACTTGGGAGAAGAGACCAACAGGGGAATATCCCAGGGACTGTCACCCCCCTGAGGCATATTGCCAAGAAATTGGTTCTTCCTTCCCTTGGCCAGAGGAAGCGAGCCCTGCTTGTGGCCACGGAGCCTGGGGAAACTCCTGACCCCAGAAGAGGGGTTTTTCCAGCTGTAACCCACCTGAGATGCACCAGTGTGCTACATCCCAAGAGATTTTGCAAATTACAGATGAGAACGTAATACTTCAGAGCACAAAATTTAAGTTTGTGGGGGGTGCTTTGTCAAAAGATTTATAGGTTTTGAGTGTTTCAGGTGTTTAAGTGCACGTAAAGTGCACTTGATGTGAACTTCAATTGCCTCGGAATAGCTGGGAGCACAGCACAAGCTCCAATTGTTCGCGGCAGGCTGCTGGGAGCAACCCTGTTGTATAGTTATATTAAAAAAGAAAACAACAATTAAAAAGAACGAACAGAAAGACGTATTTCTGAAACAACTAGAAGTTAGTTCAAGGGAGATTGGTTTTGCCGAGTCCCACCCCAGTGCATGGGGGAATGCATGCGGTGCCATCATTAAGGCTTGCGTGGACGCAGCAGCAATGCCGCGGCAGCGGTACCAGCCCCTGCTCACGGGACGAAACACCCAGGGTATAAACCAAGCGCGTTCCTGCTACTGCATATACTGAACTGTGCTTTTCCAAGCCTTTAAAAAAAAAAAAAAAAAAAAAAAAAAAAAAAAAATTGCACACACAAAAGGCACTGCTAAAAGTAGACTATTTATACAGCAAAGTCAGGTAACCTCATAAATTAAGAAATACCAGAAATAAAATAACTTCCGCTCGGTCTCAGCAAAGGCGTTTTAATTGCACGACCGCATACGAGTTTTTCTTCTTCATTATTTCTCATTCAGTGAGTTAGATGAAAGGGTAAAATTAAGGCTGTTCAGGCAACCTGAATTCTGACATTTAGAGAGGCGGTGAACTTCTCAGATCAGGAAACACTTAATACGTAACCCGCATGGATAATATATGCACAAATTATGCATGAGGATAGGCGTATAGACACTTGACAGTGCATCTACATATACCGTGTATAGATACATATATAGATAGATAGATATATATATCAAAAGGCCAAATTTGTCCTTTGACAAAACAGAGCAGGTCTTTTAGCTCCACTGACAAGGACAGAAAGGGGCCAGAGGAAACAATTTAGTCCTAAATATTTTCCTTGTTGGCTTTACACACTCACTGGAGCCCTGCTATTTATATGCATGAATGATTTATTTCTCTATTACCAGTTACCTCCTTTGATTAAATATATTAGTGCCTTTTAAGTTATTTCAAGGCTACAATCATTTGAAAATTAAATGATCCTTCGAATACCCTTCGGGAACTGCACACTAAACTGGCATTTCCATAATGCAAAAAAATTGCAGTTGTGCTGATTTTATTTAATTAAAGTGTACTCTTTATCACGTAAACCGAAGGGGGGAACATTCACCATATTTTTTTTACTTCTAGAGAACCAGTAAAATAGCATACCAGAGGGTCTTTATTGTCATGGTCAAATTTTGTCGGTTTTCAAACAGTTGACAGCTTAAACTGTCGCATTACGCCAGCTGTAACTTCATTCGGCTTCAGCAAAGGTCCCCAAAAGAACATTTCTGTGGTTTACCCTGCTAACGATTGATTATGTCCAAGTAGGAAACTTTTTAAAAACTTTTCTCCCTTTAAGCTTTGCAACAGATCTGAATTTAAATGGCACATTTAAGGCGCTCAGTTTTCTGTCTCTCCAGAGCCCGAGTAGCACCAGCAGCCCCACTTTTGAAGAGCGCACAAAAATACTTCTGGCCAGAACGAAAGGAACGAAGTTACAAAAAGAGGAAGATAAAAGCAATTTCAAGTCCCAAACCTACAGAATCCCCTCCGTCTTGGCCTATTCTTTAGAACTAAACCTCGTTTTGCAAATCAAAGGACCAGCTGCTAAACTTGCCTTAAAAAAAGAGGTAGGATGTGAATGCAAGGCTAAGAAAGTCCGGGGGATGCCGCCCCGCTATCAATCAGTCCCTCGCGTCCTCTCGCTCCGACCAGGAGTCTCCCCGTCCCTGGAGCGAGCCGGAGCCCTGACGCCCGCAGACGTCTCCCACCGTCGGGTCGATGAGACGGAGCCGAAATCTCACCAGGAGGCATCGCTGCCCGCCCGACCGCGGGGTCTTCGCCCTCACGAAGGCGGCTCAGCCCTTCCAGAGGATGCGCTGCCCCCCGGGCTGGACGAAGCTCGCGGCTGCTTGAACCCTGCAGAGATAGCAGAGCGTGCGGCTGACGGCCGGTACACCCCTTGTATCGCAGCAAAAAAGCCAAACGCAGCCGGTGTTCAGAGAAAGCAGGGCGTATCCCCTCGTATGAAACGAGATGTTACTGGGAAAGGGACAAAATCGGGGGGGAAAAGCATTTTCTCTTTGGGTAAAACTTCTAAAAATCCAAAATTTCACACAGAAGCCTTGAAAGTAGATTAAAAATAATCCTCAAAACATTTTTAGCTTTCACTAGCAATTAACACCACATTTCCCTATACAAAAAGACACTTCAAATTGTATTTGTAGTCCTCTCTGTTTTATTTCCCTTTGTGATCTAAGTGATTGCTGCTTTGTAAAACTTACCCTGGGCAATTAATAGATCAGGCAGAGAACCACGTAACTTCTTTTCCCAGCAGAGGTTTTGGCAGCTCTGGGTTGCAGTGGGAGCTCCTGCCACACGCTGAGCCCGTAGGTCTCAGCCCTCTAAAAGTTATCAAGCAGCACTGCCCACGGACGTCACAAAATTAAGGTAAAAGTGATTTAGTGAGAATGAACATGTGACTCTACCCACTCAAAGACAACACACGTAACACCTGATAAAAATCTCTGCTTTCGATCCCGAAACAACAGGTGTTTCGGGGATAAAAGTCAAGACAAAAGTGCTAAAGCCTTTCACATACTTTCTCCAATTTCTACAGCAACGGAGCTTTGACAGAGGGCTTCTGACTGCTCAATTTGATGGCCAGGCGAACTTATAAAAGCTGAAGCGCCGAGTTTCCTAGGGGAAGACATAATGAAATAAATGCACTCATGAATATGTATGGCAGGAGGCGGCCATCTGTTCTCCACCAACATCTTTTCTTAAAACAAGTTTCAAATATTTCGGCAGAGAAGTCGTATCTTTATTTCCATGTATAAAATTAGACCTTGAATTTTCACCATCTCTGGTCATTAAGTGCTATTGTTATGGAAATTAGTTGGTTGGTTTTCCCCCCCCCCCCCCCCAATGATAATCAAAAGATTGAGCGATAATATAGTTTTCCAAAGTTCAGGTGGAGATTTCAGCGCGTCTGCGTAGAAGCTTCAAAATTTTGATAGTCAGGGCACGCGTCGCGTAATGTAAATATAACTTGCCCTGTCCTCCTTCAGAGAACAAGAGCCTATGATGCGCTGCCCTCATTTGTATCCTACACCCATCTGATTTCCCTTTCGTTTCGAGAGGAAGCATCATAAGGCAGTTTTGTTCAGTATTCACGAAGTCGGTGCTGGCGTGGACCCTGATTTGCATGGGGGGAGCGGGGCACGAGCGGAGGAGCTGCTCTCCCCCAAGCCCTGGCTGCAGGTGGGAGCCATCCGGGAGCTCACCCGCGCCCCGGGATGCTCCTGGGCTTTGCCAGGAAAGCCGAGGGGATCCCGGGCTGCCTTTATCCGCGCTTGCATGCCCTCCTCAGTGCTGCACTGCGGGGATGCCGAGCCTGAACCAGCCTGTCAAGGACAAAGCCGGTTTGCCCTAAATATCAGACGTTTCCATTTGTTATATTAAATCTTGTGGACAATGCAACAAACCTTCCCCGTGAGAGCACGCGTGCACGGTTTATACCCACCGCCCATCTCGGGGCCCGGCAGCAGGTCTCCGGCCACGTGGCAGGGCTGCGGCAAGGGCTCCAGAGCCTCGGCACGGCGGGGAGCGAGGGGGGCACGGGGTGACTTTGGTCAACCAGCGACCGAGCTGGGCCCAGCAATTCATCCCTCCTCGGGACGCGGCAGCCAGACCACTGCTTTTGGGTGGATATTGAGGATTTCCCTGAATACCAAGGAAGAACAAGGCATGCCCACTTCAAAGTCGCATTTACAAAATATTCATAGAATCATAGAATCATGGAAGCGTTTAGGTTGGAAAAGCCCTTTAAGATCACCCAGTCCAACCATTAACCTACACTACCAAGTCCACACTAAACCAGTCAAGGGTAGACTGGACTGAGCCATGTCCCCAAGTGCCACCTCTGCCCGTTTTTTGAACACTTCCAGGGATGGGGACTCCACCACCTCTCTGGGCAGCCTGTTCCAATGCTTGACCACCCTTTCCATGAAGAAATTTTTCCTAATTTCCAACCTAACCCTCCCCTGGTGCAGCTTGAGCCCATTTCCTCTCGTCCTATCGCTAACTGCTTGGGAGCAGAGCCCAGCACCCCCTCCCTGCCCCCTCCTGCCAGGAGCTGCAGAGCGATCAGGTCTCCCCTCAGCCTCCTCTTCTCCAGGCTGAACACCCCCAGCTCCCTCAGCCGCTCCCCACCAGCCCTGTGCTCCAGACCCTGCCCCAGCTCCGCTGCCCTTCCATGGACACGCTCAGCCCTGCCGAAAGCCTGCAGGCATGAGCCCTCCTGCGAGCGGAGCCGGCAGCAGAGCCAGCGTGCAATCACACCCCCCTAGCAGGGCACAGCGGCGCGGGCACCGCAGCGTTGGCACCGCCGGGCAATTGCCGGTGCGCTTTGAGAGGACCTGGGAGCAGCGGAAGCCAAGATGTGGGGATAGAAAACCCTGGGATGCACCACCTCCATTCGCGACAGACCCGAATCACTGTAAATCACAAACTGTGCGGCAAGAGGAGTAGAGCTGAAGTCTCTCGTAGGAAAAACACATCTAAAGCATGTTGCTGTCTGTCACTCTGGATCCCCAGGAGCAGCACAGGGTCTCCAGCACGTCTGCACCGGGAGTCGCGGCGCTCACCCCTCAGCCGCTTCGCAGGGGCAGCTGCAATTGCTGGTAGCAGCAGAACGACATTCAGGAACTGGATTTTACACTTGGTGGGAAGTTTAGTTTCAAAATGGAGCAGATGTACATGAGATGTCCTGCGCTGAACTCTGCAAAAAGGGGGAAGGAAAAAAAAAAAAAGTTTGGGGTTTGTTTGAACATTTCAGTCTCGTAACCCAAAACTTTCCTTTGCGTTTCAGCCTGTTGAAAGTTGCCCTGGTTTCAGCTGGGATAGAGTTAATTTTCTTCCCAGTAGCAGGCACAGCGCTGTGGTTTGGATTTAGTAGGAGAAGAATGCTGATAACACACTGATGGTTTAGTTGTTGCTCAGCGCTGCTTATGCCAGGCAAGGACTTTTCAGCTTCCCATGCTCTGCCAGGGGCACAAGGAGCTGGGAGGGGGCACAGCCAGGAGAGTTGATCCCAACTGGCCCAAGGGCCATTCCATAGCATACGGCGTCATGGGCAGTATGGAAACTGGGGGGGTTGGCCGGGGAGCAGCGACCGCTGCTCGGGAACTGGCTGGGCATCGGTCGGCGGGTGGTGAGCAATTGCATTGGGCAGCACTTGCTTTGGATATTATTATTACATTGTTATTATTATTATTTTACTTTTTTTTATTTCAATTATTAGAGTGTTCTTATCTCAGCCCAGGAGTGTTTCTCCCTCTCACTCCTCCGATTCTCTCCCCCATCCCATCGGGGCAGGGGCAGTGAGCGAGCGGCTGCGTGGTGCTGAGCTGCTGCCTGGGGCTGAACCACGACAAAAAGTATTTACGCATCTATTTAAAAAAAAAAAACAACCAAACAAAACCAAACCTAAACAAAAAGATGCGGCAGTAAAAGCATTAAAATTCAACATCACCTAAAGAGTCAGGATTTTTCAAAACAAACCTCGAAATATCAATACTGGCCCAAACCTTTCCCATTCACTAGAGTTTTTAATCAAAAAAAAAAGCCACAACAGGACTTTCCCACCAGCCCTTCCCAGGCAGTAAGAGCAAGCAGCGATGCCACAGCACAAGCTTAGAACTGCAGCGCGGTTATTTCAGACACGGCCTCGGCGCAAGCTACAAGCTCTTCGTCCAGCCCGGCCACGCCGCTCTCGGTGCTCGGCTTAAAGGATCGGTCTCTGAGCACAAAGAGACCCTGACAGACCCGAGACAGGCCTCCAAAATCAGGGCGGCTCAGCGGGAGAGCCCCCGCGATCTCTCAGCCCCTCGGCTGAAGCCGTTAATTAGCCAAGCCGCCTGGAACGAGCACGCCCCGTGAGCTGCTATCGCAGCCCCGCGGTGGGTTTGATCCATTTATTGCCCCATCCACGCTCTTCAATTAAAAGGCAGGAGTCGAACCCTGCGGCAGACCCTGCGAGAGCTGTGCCGTACAGCGAGTTAGAGAGCTCGTCTCCACAATCACACAGGACATTAACCCTCGTGCTCTCAGCGCCGCGCACTTACCAGCTCCCCTCCGGAAGCGTGGCCTGCTCGTTGGTAACGGCGAGCGGGGAAGCGCCTGCGGGAAACGGCCGGGCTCACTCGCCAGCCCCTCGACCCCGGCCACCGTCACGCCTGGAGATCACAGAATCGTAGAGTCACAGAATCGGTTAGGTTGGAAAAGACCTTTAAGATCATCCAGTCCAACCATTAACCTACACTACCAAGTCCACACTAAACCAATCAAGGGTAGACCAGACTGAACCATGTCCCCAAGTGCCACCTCTGCCCGTTTTTTTGAACACTTCCAGGGATGGGGACTCCCCCACCTCTCTGGGCAGCCTGTTCCAATGCTTGACCACCCTTTCCATGAAGAAATTTCTCCTAATTTCCAACCTAACCCTCCCCTGGCGCAGCTTGAGCCCATTCCCTCTCATCCTATTGCTAACTACTTGGGAGACCAACACGGAGAAAAGGTCGGGCCGATTTCTGGCTTTGATCTCCCCAGTTAATTTCTGCAGCTGATCTTGAGCACGGGCAACCTGGGCAGGTTACACCGAAACAGCGTTTCCATTTGCATCCAAAATTTGGGCATTCTGCTCAACCTGCTCATCCACTTCCATTCAAAGGTGCAGATTACTAAATTTGCATAATAACTATCTACGAGTAATTATCCACATTGGTTCATGGAAACTGCCGCTTTCTGTAGGGCTTAAAATTACCATAAACCATGCATAAGAATCAAGAAAACACCGATTTATCTTATTAATGGTTGCAAGGAGTTTACGCGTTAATTAGCAGCATATTACTTTGAAAATGCATTAAAGCGCTCTAAGGACCAGTTCACTTGACATCCCTGAAGCATTTTTCAGGATGCTGCAAGGCCAGCGCTGATGCAGAAGAAAATCAGAAGCTCTAAGAGCAGCCGGTGACGCGAGGGGAGCGCACGGGGACTCGGCCATCCTGGCCATTTCTGTTTGGCACAACAGGCACGTACTGTGCGGACACCACAAAGTTGCAGAAACCTCTCTGAAAGTTCCTTAAAAGGGATGTAAAAGTGAGATAAAAGTAACTGCTTGCAAAGAAAATCCCAAACGACACAAGAGCAGCAGCGCGTACGTGAGCGTGGCAAGCGTCCTGTTCAGAGAAAATTGGCAGTAAGATTTGTTTTCTGCATTTTTTAACATACTGTTGGACATATTTCTAACAAGGTGCACAACTGAGGTCCTGGCATCTTAAATGACCTGACGGTATTCTCAGCACTGCAGTGCTTAGTACGCAACTGCTGCAAGGCCTCCCCCTTCTAGAAGCTGTCCCAGAGCAGTTCCCATAATATTCATTGAGGCTTCTTTTTTTTTTTTTCCAGCAGCAGGTGGTACAATTTCTGTATCTGCAAACGATAAACATCCAAATCAAGATTCTCCTGGTTAATAGCTGTTATCCAACTGCAAAGCGTTATCGCTCCTACACGTTTTTAATACCCTCAGTAAAACCTGAAGTAAGAACTTGTGTTTGAGAAAAAGACATTCCCGTGAACCTGTAAGAGAGGTTTTTGCTCTGGGAGAAGATTACAGCAATACAGCCTCTAAAATACAGACCCATTTGCTCCCGGTTTTTTCCTATGCTCCAGAGACGTCCCCCTTAATTGGTACTGAGGCGATTGCCGAAGGCACCTAGGCTACGCGGATGCTCTGAATTGGACAAACTCCTTACGTGGCTTGGAAACTTCCAGCCAAAAATAAAAATTCAAGTGAGGCATCGTTGCCCCTCGTGCCACCGGCAGCGCCCAGCGCTTCGGTACCAAATTCCTGACTGCGGGAGAACGCCGGAGTGGGTGGGAGGGATGCTACGGGAGTCGCGTGCTGAGTGGTTCTGTGCCCGTATGTGCTGCTGTAGGCAGGGCCACAACCACGTTGGCTTTCAGAAGGGAAAGAATCGGGCTCTGCTGCTCCGCATCAGGAGGCAGAAAGGGAAAGTCGGTGATTGACATGTGTCAGGAACTCATCCGGTGTCTGTGCCTCATTCTCGTACCCCAAATCTTTCCCACTTCCAAGAACAACCCCAAGAATACAGAGAACAAATGAGAAACAGACTGCAACAAACAGTTTTCATTTAAAAGACCCCAAACCCAAACCCTTTACTTTGTACTGGTACAAAGAACAGAAATGTAAAACCCAAACCAAAATAATTATTTGCTGCCTTTCTGTTAAAGCAGACGATAACGTTTAATGGAAATGGTCTGCTTTCAAACAAACACCCATGTGCCATACCTAATTTTCACAGAAGATAGGTCTACTATCCAACCCCTTCTGCTATGGATTTTGAACACAACGCTTTCTCCAATGAAGCCATGAGAGCATGGAATCTGGTTCACATAACACAAACTGCACGACTATAAATCTTTATTTCATGGTGGCGTGATGGATTTAGTAAGAGGATGGATTTAACAATTCCTTTCTGTCAACCATTTCCTTAATTTCTTCGTAAAGGAATTCCTGGGTTTGAGGCATGGTTTAAGGAACTAATTTTGCTTTAGCGATCCTGAAAAGAGCTATAGTGTAATTGCCAGGTAGCTAATCTAGTCATTGTGCGTATTTTTGTTCTTCACTTTCCCAAGCACAATTTGAACCTTCCAGACGGATAGCAAAGAAAAGAACAACAAAGGCATCTTTTACAGCCCATCAGGTGAGATCCTCATCATACACCAACCCCACGCAGCTAAAAATTAAATTGCAAAACCTGCATCAGCTGCTCTCCAAAGTTGTTTTCCACGTCAATGAAGTAGCGAGTCATAAATAAATAATAATGCGCAATGGCCAGAAGCGTCCCTTGCTTTTCTGCAGTCTGCTGGGATTTGTCCTGGCTGCACGTGAGGGCATAACATTTAGGCTTGATTTCTTCCCACATCCACGCTATCATCTCCCTCTCCTTTCATCACGCGCTTCCCGAGAGCGGCGTCCCCTGATTTCTTCCGCGCAGCAGCCCCTGCCCAGGCGCGCACGCTGCCGCCGCCATCACTCGCGGCCGCGTTTCCTCCGAGGGCCGCTAAAACACGCGCAGGCTGTGCGCGCAGCCGACGGCAGCGCACTCGCGCACGGGCTCCCTCACCTTCGCTAGGGACCTACCCGAATGCCTGCACACCGGTGGGGCGAATGGAGCAACAGCTCCCTGGTTTTCATGCAAAAAAAAAAAAGGGTTTTTAAAATGCAAACCAGGTACCCATCCCATCCTCCTCGGGCAGTCTTTTTAATAGGGAAAGGTGGTCACACAGGACGCCTGGTCTGGGGGTGGCTGCGCACCCGCAATGCAGATTAGAGAAATCCGAGCATTTTTCGCAGATGGCCGAGTACTTTTTGCAAGGAATGTTTTTAGCCACAAGGTTGATTTTGATCTTGACGACTAAAGAAACATCAAAGGGAAATATACCTGTGGGTATACGGTAGCGCTCTTAGAACAAGCGCGGGCTCATGAATACCAGTTTATAAATATTCAGTACAAATATTGTAGCATCTCCGTGCAGGCTACGCTAATAGCTCACCTTACCCCAGCTCCTCTCACCTCGCAGCCCCACAGACGCTCGCTACCGTCAGACCTTGGGCTTCACGACGCCCAGGCTGAAGCCGACATTCCGTGAACTGCTCCGGGTCGTGTCTCATCCGGTGGCTCCTTTCCATGGGGACCTGCAGTTTTGCTGCTGAGTTAAGGCTCGGCTGCGAAATCATGTTTATAGGTGATTTTAAGGCGGTGATGGGTTTTTAAAGGTAGCGCTGGGCGTGTGAGGCAGAGGGAGACCGAGGCTGCGAGCAAGATACTTGCAGCAAAAATTATCCGAAGCCCAGGATGAAACCAAAAGGACAGTTACTGAAAATGGTTATCAGTACTTAATTTCTCAGCAAAACGTGCAGCAAAATAGAAAGCCTGAAAGAGCGAATCTTGAATGCACAAGGCTCTGCATAAGCTTCCCATTAAGAATTTCCCACGGTGTGCAAAATTAATTTTGATTTATCTCCTACGTTGTTGTTTTTAGAAGCAACTGAAGAACAGAGGAGGCTGTATAATTTCATTTAAAAATCCGCTCTTTCAGGCTAGCACCCACCAGCTTTGAAAAGCTGTTTACATCCCTGTTCTCCAAGTTCGCCTTTAAACCAGCATTCTTTCTCATCTCACCCGGAGAAAACGTTTGCGAATCTGCTAAATGACTCAAACGTGAATTTGCAGTCTTCTCACTATCAGCTTGCAGAATCGCTATATCAAATAGTTTCTCTGCCCAGCTAGATTTTAAAAGCAAGTTTATAAAATGAGGGTCCATTGACGATCTAGTAGGTCTATGAAGAAGTATTTCTGGTTTTATACAGAATGCTGGGAAAATGCTGAAACTTTTAAACAAGCAGGAGATGTGACGGCAGCAATCGGTCTCTGTTAACAGCTAAATACAAAGGGAAGGAAAATATTAGTGGAAAAACTGTATCTGCGCATATATAATATAGTTTTTGTAGTCAGGAGCTTTCATGAGATGCAGAAGTTTGACTCACTGTTGTAATTAAAATGTTCTGTAACGGTAGTAATTACCACATCAGGTAAGGCACAATGGATTGCAGCACATACCTACAATATGACTGTTATTTAAAAGTTTCATTTCAATTTTTGTAGCTTTTTCAGATTTTAAGCAACTTCCTACTGCCTGGGGCGCATGAATTTTTAAAGCGGTACAAGGCGTAACAGCGCAGCCCAAGCACCTTTGCAGAATATATCAATATTTTTGTTCCTACTCTCCCGAGCACTTAATGACCTACAGAGAACAGACCGACAGTGTTTTTATAAAATGCAGGGTTTTTTTAGGAGCGCTAGTTATAATAAACAAAGTGATCAAATTAAACCCCATCTGGGCACACCTTGACGTTGGCAGCAGCTACGCATGTTGCAGACGGCGTAAGGGGAGAGGTGTTAAGCAGAGGTCCCTCACAGCCCTCCCACACCGCTGAGCATCTCTGCCTTCAGACGCAAACTCACTTCTGGAAACCAACCCAGAATATCCCAACCGCTCCTGAAACGACAAAGCCCCATCCCTTTGCACATGGTTTTGAGGCGCGTTGACCTCAGGGATGCTAAAGTTTATTTTTTTAGAGGGAAGAGTGGGGTGTTACAACCTATATTAAACCAAAGTAACATAAAGCACCAGATTTTTTCCTGCAATTCAGAGAATTCTGTGGTTTGGAGACTTTGCAGAGCATTTTCAGTACTAGAGGAACATGAATTACCCCTCGTTTCTTGTATCAAATCCTGATGTTCTGCCTGGAAAAACTCTAAACCCTGTCAATTCTCTCCATCTTCCCCAGTTTCAATCAGTCCTTTGCAAACTCTTCCAGCAACAAAATAAACCCTTTTGCTTTGGAAAGGGGCAATAAAGATGATGGATGCTTTTGGGAGTCTATTTTCGATGTGTCCATAAACATTCCCCTAATAGCTTATCACAGCCGATGAGGAGCTTTGCAAAGCCAACTGCTGTTGAGTGAAAATATCTGACAGGTTTTTTTTTTCAAGTACGCTGTACAGAAGGAATTATTTATATTTGAATAGCACTTTCCTGTGATCATCAAATATACATATTTGTCATCGTTAATGCCAGGACCAGCGACGCAGGCACTGTTAATGAGCTTTTATTAAGAAATCTTATTTTAGTCCCTCTCAACTCTAGTCCCTTCCTCCAGGGAGGCAGCGTGCGGCTCTAGATGCTTATCTGGCACAGTTCATTTTCCCCTACACACTAAGATAATTAAATCACTGGACCAAATTTAAGGCAAGAGCTGAGGTGTCACCCATTGGATTTTCTCTCTGCAGACCTAAGGACCACGCTATGACCAGGATGTTCCCAAAGGCAAAATAATTCAGCCCTGAATTCCTCCTCTCCTTGCTAAGGACCACAGGAATGACGCCACATTGCTTTAACACAGGCCTAATTTGGAAGCTGCTTCTGGATTATTTTTTTTTTTTTCATTATTATTCTATTTTTTAAGACGTGCACTGCTATCTTTCTGCCTCTAAAGAACATCATACTAGAGAGAGAAAATGAAACATACCCAGATTTTGATGGTCAAGAGGCACTTTAGAGGGAGAAATAGGTGCATCACTTAGAAATACCATCATTTATAGCGATACCTGGATTTCTGGGAGTGAAACAAAACTGAAAAACAGCAGGACGCTGAAAAATGTTTCTGAGCAACTTCCAGCACAGCCTGTCTATTTTCAGAAGGACAAGACGAGCGCGCAGCCTGGTAAAAGCGCCATTTCCCAGCTCTGCCCTCCGGAGCATCCCCTCGCTGGAAGGGGCACGGTCCACACAGGGAGCTCTGAAGGGCTGCACTGCCCCTTCCTCCGCCGGCCGCCCTCAGAGCAACCTGCACCGACATGGAGGTCGAGCCTTTATGTGAGCTGAAATGTGCATTTTTTTTTTTCCCCCCAAGTAAGAATAAGGTATTTAATACCTCTGAATTTTACTATGCCCTTAACGATTCATTTCCTTGCTTTTAGGAGCTGGGTTTAGTAAGTAAAGCAAAAGGCAAGCACGCTGCTGTCACTTAGCAACCTAAAATGGGTTTTGGAACAAAGATCTTTATTTCTGGAACCACTGAATAGCGGTGGCTGACGAGGGCTGAGGTGTTTGGGGACGGCGCGAGCCCGAACCCCTCTCGCTGCTGATCCTCTCCGGGCCGGCCTCGGTGTCTGCAGCTTTTTACCCTCACTTAAAACTCCTCAACTTTATCGTAAAGAGCAGGAAGGACAGGAAGAAAATTTTAATAACAAGGCAGCCAATTGGCATTATTTTGTGAATGTGTTTTAGCTAATTTACTACAGTCTGCTTAAGGCCAGGAGACTGGTAAAAGCAGAGCACAGCTCGCTTTATGCCTACACGTACAGATCCTATCAGCTACTCTTCCTTTTACAGAACATCCTCGAATCTCTTCAGGTCTCTACGTTTGCGGCAGTGCCCAAGAACAGAGTGGAAAATCCTGCGGAGTATTTGCAGGTGGCGGAGCCTGAAGCACATCGTGAAGGCTGCTACGGGCAGCCCTGGCACGGGGTTTTGCCGGTACCTCCTGTTCCATCAGGCTTCCTCATCCGTAATCCAAACCTATGGATGAAAACTGAAAATACCCAAGACAAAATCAACCGGAAGGTCCAACTGCTGTGCGCCTCGAGCCGTGCCCGGCTCTGCTCCAGCCTCTGTCTCCGCCAGAAGAAGGGGGATCTTGCACCTACACACGAACGCTGGCTCCCTCCGGGTCCTGTCCTGTGTTCCCACCAAGTGGGAGAGCCAAGAGCCTCTGCCGATTACAGCGGATCTTCCTCTTGCTTAAGCTAGGACACGCTTAATTACTGCCAGCTTTAATTACTGTCCCAGCTTCCCAGAGGGCTCTCAACCCATCTCAGTTTTCACATCTCATCCCTACTAGCTCATTGCTGCTCTGTCGTGCGCGGTGGCGGCTGCAGAAGCTCCCCGACACCTCCAGGCTGGAGCAGAAAGAACAGAGAATTCACATAAAAGGGAATGAAGTTGAACCTCGTTAAACTGGAAATTTGTGTGTGCTCTCTGCTCACCCCCATGGATGAATACTGCTTTAATGGGCAATATAAAACCAAGCATCCACCATAAATTTGTCGTTGATCACGTGCTAGAAAGAAATGCTGCTGCACGCTGCTTGCCCTTTTCTGCTTGTATCCTCTTGTCACTGTATACACGAGGTCATCTTGTTTAGCTATATCCCTGGTAAATCAAGATACCTTGGTAAAAAATTAGCGTGGGCAGAAGAGTATGAAATACAAAGAGAAAAATGAAAAAGGGAACTAAAGAATCCACAGCAATTATAATAGCTAAAAAGTCAGATTTACCTTCTGAATATTCTTCTTCAGGGAAACAGATTCAAGATGACTTTTAGCTCTTAAGCCCCATTAACCAAACTGAACTGTTCGAAGAGCAATGACAGAATGTAAAATAAATGCCATAATGTGACAGAGCAAAACGTGTGAACCTTAACTGCAAGACACTGCCTCTAATCAAAGCCTAATATTCTAATTCAAAGTATTACTATTATTACAGCCAAGTTTCTCCGACTGTTTTGGAAAAACGATTTTTGCTTATGCATCTAACAATTTCTGTTAAGGACAATCAAAGATATGACATACATCTACATATCAAAAATAAGCCTAAGTTTAGGAGTTTGCATTTAAAATAATTTCACTAGTAAGCATTAGCTCACTGCATTTTGTCAAGTCATAATAAAGGTAAATTTTAAGATAAAGTTTTCTCACACACATATCTAGATACACTGCATGGCAAACCCAGAATTTATTGTTGGACTCATTTTATAATGAAACAGTGTCAGATATAAGCTACCCAAAACACTGAGAGCTCTGACATCAATTTTCATGCTTTATATGCGTTATATGAGTTAAGCACTTGGACGAGAACCTGGAAAGAGGCACCAGAGCAGGACAATGCAACCACAAAACCAAACCTGGAGCACAAGGCAAATGAGCGAAGTTATTGTTAGAAATGTTAGCCAGTCCATTCCCAAATATCATTTTATTTTTGCAGTTTTATCAGTGGGGTTTTACATGTCCATTAACTCCTGTAACTGACAGAGGATTTTGCGACCCTTTGAGATAAAGCGCTCTGTCCATGCGTAGAGATGACCTAGCCCAAGGATAGCTTTCCTAGGAATCAGCATTAATCACAAAGGTGACCCATTTTTAAATGCACAGCAGGAAGCGGTTTCCCTTCCAACAACATTAGTCAGGACATGTGCAAGTTGTCTTTAGCGAAGTTCTCATTAAGTAAGATTCAAGCCCCTTTGAAATCAATAGGAGTCTTTCTATTGACTTTGGTGGCCGTTGGATGAGGCTCGTGCCGCTGCTGCCACACTGAAACAGAGTGAAAACGCGGGTTCATCGAACCAATTTATATTGCTTAAATTAATTTGCCCCACCATAACTATGAAGATCTGCAGAGAACTCTACTCATTCCTGTCCTAATTAAATCTTGTGCACATTTTCCTTGGTGAAAACGTGTAAACCGCTACGGCATTTCACGGGCTCAGCCAAACCACCGGCTGGCATGCCTTACAGGTTTGACCGATGGTCTCCTGACGCCACTGTTGGAAAACTCCCTAAACATAAAGTCGGGAAGAAATCACAGGTCAAAAATTAGACAGCTTACAATTTATTCTTACCTCCTATTCACTTTTGCCCTTCAAAAGAACTCAGCCCTGGGGAGCTGACAAATAAAGATAAATTACCCTTCTACAGTGTTCTCTCTAACTAAGCCATTGTAGTGATTAAATGAACCTTAGAAGCCAAATTCAGCTTTGATAGCTAAAATTGGGTGGAATTTTTTGCCTTTTTTTACAAATACAAAGCTTGCGGCTTCCTGGTATAAAGGGCCGAATGCAAGAAATTTTCCTGCTTTAGCATTTTGGACAAGTTAGCTGCATGTTCATTTTAATGGACTCAGTCACGCATAGTAGGTACCTAGACAATTTACGGATACATCTCTAAATACTATTCCGTACATACGTATATCTAAATATATTCCCGTGCATGAGCTGTCGAGGCCTCCCCGTCCCCAAGCCAAGTCATCTCCCAGCGCAGCGCGTCCCTGCGGCAAAGCCACCGGCTGCGCGCCAGAGCAGAGACGGGGACCCATATGTAGCATTAAGGACACCAACACCGCTACAGGGTAGCATTCGTTCCTCTTCCTCAATGTTTAAGAAAAACCTGAACAACTGAAAAACACCGAAAAAGGGTTCAAGGGCTGGCAGAGAGAAACTGGAGAAAGTTCAGCCTAGTTTAGCAAGAAGAAGACTTAGAGATGGCTTGATTACAGTACACCACCTTGATTATTTTTCAGGAAAAAAGCAGCACTGGAGGGTTCTTCAATCTCACACTGAAAGGTGCAAGAGGAATAAATGACTGGATGCAGAAAAATTCAAATGAGGATGTCCAAACAAACTTAATCAGCACGGGTAACACCAAGCTGAGAAGCAGCGAGTCCATCATCACTACACGTTTCGGAATCAAGACTGGATGCCTCTTAAGAGGAAAAGTATTTATATGTACAGGTATTTAAATATACAGGTAAATGAGGAAAGAAAGCATCGATGTTTCTTGCATTCACAGGCAAGAACGGGACGAAGCCGAGCGGTCCCCCCGAGCGCCCGTTCTGCCTCTGACAGCCACAACAGGAGATGCTCTCCTGGGAGAGCTCGTGCTCCCTCTTTTCCAGCGGGCCGTTCAGCTCTGGGTTAGGAAAAAGAGTAAAACTGCTTCAGCCTGAACACCGATTTTCCATCCTTTGCCCACAGATAACCAACTGGCTACTGAATTGACGAGTGCAGAGAAAACCTTAATTAGAGCAGAAGACTCCAGCGTGCATCAGCCAGCAAATTACAAGCAAGCTGCCAATAGCCAGGTATTTATTCTGTCTGGTTTTCGACCACTAAGTCACAGTAAGCCTGAACTTGCGTCTGCTGCTCTCCCCAAACAAATAAATGATTTAAATGTACTGAAGAATGCTAAGAAAGACAACACATCCGTAAGAAAAATATTTCTAAAAAGAAATAAAACCACCTAATATTCATGAAACAACAAAGTTACCAGAATGTGAAGTACCAGATGCATTAATTGTAGAGCATCCTTCTGTCCTACTAACATATGCATCTGTCCAAGACTTCACAGGAGGGCAGGCCATTCACCCTAAGGATCCATAGGACAGGGCCACTCCTGACACTTGATTTTAATAGAATAGAATCATTAAGGTTGGACAAGATCTCTAAGATCATCAGTCCAACCATCAACCCAACACCCCCATGCCACTAAACCATGTCCCCAAGTGCCACCTCTGCCCGTTTGTTGAACCCTCCAGGGATGGGGACTCCCCCACCTCTCTGGGCAGCCTGTTCCAGTGCTTGACCACTCTTTCCAGGAAGAAATTGCTCCCAATATCCAATCTAAACCTCCCCTGATGCAGCTTGAGGCCATTTCCTCTTGTCCTATTGCTTGTTACTTGGGAGAAGAGCCCAACACCCCCTCCCTGCCCCCTCCTGTCAGGGAGTTGTAGAGAGCGATCAGGTCTCCCCTCAGCCTCCTCTTCTCCAGGCTGAACACCCCCAGCTCCCTCAGCCGCTCCTCATTCGGATGGGCGTGAAACCTGATCCAAAGCCCGCAACAGGTTTCATGATTTCTGTATGCAAGTTATTCACAGACAATACAAACAGATTCACTTTAATGCAAGAGGAAAAAAAAAAAAGTACTTATACACAGAAGCATTTTAAGAAAAAAATAATAAATATTGTACATCTGCATGCTTCATTAAGAATGAAATGCAGCAAGGTTTAGGAGCCGTGCTAATAAAACAAGGGGGCTTCTTGTATTCCAGAAAATCAGAATTTTATCCAAGCAGTGAAAAATAGATGCTGTGCTTGCAGTTTGGGCTTTGTTAAAAGACAGGTCTAATTATCCGCCTTTTCAGCCCAAATTCTGTTGCACTCAAGAGATCAAGGTATATAGAGAAAAATATATTAAAAAAAAGAGGATATTAACCCCCCACACTTTTGCCCATTCCAGTAACTCTTATAGCTCATTAGGCAAGCTCTACTGCGCCGCTGCTGGTGATTAGGTTCAGAGTTTGTGTCACCATTGTAATGGGTTATTGATCACTGAAGTTCTCAAAGAACTTCCTAGTTCTGGGAGCTTGAAAAAAAAAACTGAGCCCCATGTAATGAGTGCTAGTATTGATAAATTTGACTTTAATTACATATTACAAGTCTTGTTACGCTTCCCAACCCTAAGCTTTCCTTTCTCCCCAGCAACAGTTTTATTTTAAGCTTTCCTTCAACAGACATCTTTGTTGGCCATTTGGTCTGGGGATTATAGTTTTCACCTGTCCCAGGATTCATGGGAAGAGCTATTTTTTACTCTTTTTTTTTTTTTTTTTTTTTTAAGAGACAGAACATGTGCCCAAGGATGCAAAAATAGGCTGGGTAATGGTGTCAGCTGCCAGAGCCGCACTGGTGGTCTGCAGACATGGGAGACCACCCTGTTTACGCCGTCCTGTCTTCCATATATGTGTCTGCTCCTTTCTTGTCCTTGCTTTATTTATACTAATTTTAGACCGGTGCAGCTCCTTGGATGCCAGCAGCGTGAACTCTTCACTTCTATCGGCAGGAGGACGCGCCGTGCTGAGCATGGAGGACTCGTGGTCTCCAAGACTCGCGGACACCGACCAACACATGGCACGACTGTGCCGGAGAGCCAGCGATGAAACAGCTCCGCACCACCTGGAAACCCCCCTGGGACCCAGGCTGGCCTGTTCCCCCTCCTCGGCAGCGCCGGGGCGGGATGCCGGGGAGCGAGAGGGGCCGCAGCCACGCCGCACGGACCCGTCCCAAGGGCTGCGAGCTCGGCACCTGCCCCTTGGGCTAAATCCATTTAAAAGACCACAAATTAGAAGGCAGGAGCTGGCCGGGATTCCCCCCATGCACGCACCCATCAATCCTCCAATTTCTCACCAGCCAAAACCTCGCAATCGCTCTCAAGAGCGAGTCAAATCCTGGTGATCTACTGCATCCAGGAAAGGGTCTGTGGCCCTTTCCGAAGCCACCGTAAATCTCTGCCTACCAAGGCACACATGCGTTATTACAGACTGCGACAGCGTGGAACGGCCACTACAGTTAATTAACGCAGTATAAATGGGCAGTTAATTATTCTTCACGTCTTTCAAGATGCAGCTCTGCCACTGCTTAAGCCGAACCGCTCTCGCCTATTAGGACCCGATCTAAGCCACGGAAGAGGGCGAAGACACCACCCTGGTGCCCTTCAGGCCTGGAAGAAGATGCTGCAAGGATGCAGAAATCAATTAAGTGCTGAAGGAAGGCAGGAATCGGGACAATTAAGGGCGAAAAAAAAAATCCCCAACAAAATTTAAAAGCTATTCCTCGTTCCCCAGCAGACTGCAATCGATACCTCACATCAAGGCTGGAGGAGGAGGAGGGCAAGAGGAGCTACTTTTGAAGGGAGAGGTTTCTCCGTAAGCGAAGGATTTTGGTTTCCCACTGCAACAATTCAATATTGCTTTATTCTAATTGCCTCCAAATATTTATGCCAAACCTGCAAGCTGCCAATACGCTAACAATAAAAGGAAAGATGAAAGCTGTTTAACTGCTACCAGAATATGCCCAGCCGGGAAGGCGTGAGCGTTGGGCAGGTGGTAACTGCACATTAAGCAAATCGAAATTTGTTGGGTTTTGGGTTTTTTGGTTTGTTTTTTTTTTTTTGTCAGCTTAATGGAAAAGAGAAAGGACTTTTTACTTTTTAATACTGCTATGACTCTTCCTTCGCTGTGACTCTTCCTGTATTTTAAAATGCCATACGTAATTATATGCGTAAGCACATTTAATCTTGCAGTTTGAATTGGGCCCAAGCTGGCGGAAAGCAGGCAGGCCATACGTGTCCAAACTATCCCAGCAACTTTAAGCACGGCTGCAATTCCCTTCTCCCAGAGCAGATCTCCTGCAGCAGAAACCAGCAGGCCAGGAGGAACCGCCCGTGCCCCGGCACGCAGCACGCCGGGCGCCCGCAGTGACCCTGCAAGAACCCGAGCCGGAGGAAGATTAAAGCCACATTAGACTTTTCTAATTACTCTTACGGCACCGACGGTGAAAAGCAGATCGATGCGCCTGCCAGGGACGGGCAGCCCCTGGCCACAGCCGCGTCTGGCCCCGCTGAAGCACGCGGAGCACCGAGGAGAGGGGTAACAGCCCGGCCAAAGGTTCACCCCTTCAGACGTGCACTACCACAAAACCAGAATATTCTTCATAAGGCACAAGGCCGTAATGGCAGCCATAAATATCAAGCCGTGCTTTTATAGCCAGGGTTATGAATGTTCAACCAGCCAGAAATAGCACAAGAAAATCTTGCTCCTAGTTTGCTCCCTCCGCGTCTCTTCGCTATCCGAACAGCATCACCCCGGAGCCCGAGGGCTTCTGGTGCAGCGGCAGCCCCGCTGCGCCCCGCCAGTACGGACACACGTCAAACCCGCGGATACTGAACAGCGACTCGTTTGGACTCAGTGAAACCTCCGACGAGATCCATTTTGGTTTGTTTCGGGCAGCAATTGTGTCTTGTTTTAACTGTTGCGTACGCAGCCATGCAGCTCAGCCATCGCATCAAAGTCCCTTAACCCACCAAAACTGTAAGAGATAAGGAATGTATTTTCTCAAACAAATAAAAAGTAATTTGTGAGCTTTGTTAGAGAGACTTTTCCCCTTTTTTTAAATCAGATAATTCTTGACTTCAGTCTGATCCAACCCAACGGTGGTACAAATATATTTAGAGACATTTTTAAATAACAAGCCAAACCTGCGCCTTACTTCTGCAATACAAATATTTTATTTCGAACAAAATATTTTACACATTTATTGCAATGCTAAAAAGATCATTCAGTTGTGGATCTTCTCTAGAAACATCTATTTGTAAGAAGCCAGAACTCACTTCTCTGAAGATATGTAGGTAAGTATTTAAGAAGTACGATTTGGAACACTAATTTACATTTGTTAATTCAAGGTTGTTCAAACTATTAGAAACATTTCAAAGAAGAATAAGAATTGAATAGCTTAAAAGCATCCTTTGAAAACTAAGATATTACTTGCCTGCAGGATTTACTCCCCCTAATCAGCCCACATAGAAGAGTTGTCACTTCTATCTAGTTCACTAGCAGATATGCTTTAGTTATTAAATATTAAATCAGAGAGAACAGAGATTCAATTCAGAAAAATATAGTTCAATCTGCCAAATTGCTACTTTCATAAATTATGTTGGGAACATATTTCAATAAAAAGGGGGTTATTTAAAGATGCAACCAAGTCTGATGATAAATGAGACCCTGTTTCAATTCAAGTCTACAAGTTTTAACTCAATAAATATAAAAGAAATCAATCTTCATGGCGCATTTTCCCTTCGTTTTTATTTTTTTTTTCTTTTGCTTTCAAGATAGATGCCTGCAATAAGAAATGGTGTTTACTGTACATAGAGATTTTGATATAATATCCACAGAGGAAACAGCTATCTGGCTGAACAGAGTAACACAGAAAAAGAGAGCAGGAGTTATTGTAAATCTTTTACTAACTAGGGCTGTGCAAATAATTCATCATGAATTATTCGGTCAACAAATGTAGCCTCTTTTTATGCTCACAAGTCATTTATACACAAACTGTGACTTCCTTGTTTTCCTTTTAGTTATCTGACTTAATTCAATAATTTCATTCTTTTAAAAACAACAGCTCCAGCGACAGACTGTGAGTGTTCTCCAGTGAAACCATGTTTCATGGTTTAATTTGCCCGGAAAAAAACCCAGCGCTTCTGCTGAAATAACACCTCTCCTGATGAGACAGACCAAAGAGAAGGAATTCAGTGTGGACAGGGGTTCACATGCCGCGGGATTCCACTGACACAGGAATATTCTGGCCTCTTTTTGCCATTTTCCATGTCGAGTCAGATCTTGGGGAGGACAAAGCTCATTAAGGCTCTGAAGCATCTTGTCATTAGCCCCTGATTTTGCTTTGAGCCAGAAGATGACTGTGCTCTAAGTAAAAGGCTTGGACATGGCGGTACTCGGGTTAAAAGCTTTAAGCCAGGGAAGACCGCAGAGGACAACGCGGAGCCAGCTCTCCACGCACCGCTGAACACCCAGGGAGGGTCTCCAACGGGAGCACCGAGGAGAGCTTCAGCTGCCGCCCGCACCGCCGTGGGCGATGTGAGCATCTCCACGATCACCTCTGGGTACTCGCTGCCTGGTCTACAAGTGTTGAGGTCACATCCCCACTGGGTGCGGAGCAAGGACATATGGGCCACTTGTCCCAAGAAAATCTGCAGCTTGGAGATGCATCTTCCATGACAGTGCAGCCCATGGAAACATGGTTCACGGTATGCTGCTCTGAGGATGGTCTCATCAGACGTTCAAAGCTGTACCGTGACCTCCCCCCGAGGAGAAGGAGCACTGCTCCTGCTTTTCCACTCGTCCTCTGGCAGCGTGACCTGATGAAGTGCCCAGCAGACACGGCACTAAGTCAGACAGCAAATCTGTATTGTGCATGCGACCAGCTCACGCTCGCTTCAAGCAGTAAGTTTTGTCTCCACAATGATGCCCCTAACTCTGCCAAAAACCCAGCCAAACGAAGAGCCACCCCTTTTCCCCACTGATCGATACCTCTACTTCTATCTCCTGCGAGAGCACCACAGCCTCTCACGCAAACAAGTAGTAGTAGCGATAAAAGTAGCGAGACAAGTAGTTAGCGATAGGACGAGAGGAAATGGGCTCAAGCTGCGCCAAGGGAGGTTTAGGTTGGATATCAGGAAAAATTTCTTCCCGGAAAGGGTAGTCAAGCATTGGAACAGGCTGCCCAGAGAGGTGGTGGAGTCCCCATCCCTGGAAGCGTTCAAAAAACGTGTAGATGTGGCACTTGGGGACATGGTTTAGTGGGCACGGTGGTGTTGGGTTGATGGTTGGACTGATGATCTTAGAGGGCCTTTCCAACCTTAATGATTCCGGGTTTTCACTTTCATTAAAAATAATCCAGCCAGCAAGCCAGGAAACACAAAATTGCTACTCTACCCTTGTTTAGTGGTGGACTTGGTAGTGTAGTTTAATGGTTGGACTGGATGATCTTAAAGGTCTTTTCCAACCTGAACAATTCTACGATTCTAAACCATCCGGTCCTTATGCGCAGGGCACCTGGCACAGCCCTTTCTGGGCAGACGTACGTGCTCCGGGGTAGCCAAAGCCCAGCAGTCCCGTTGGGCTGGTGCTGACGGGGCCGGTCACCCCGAGGGGCACCCACAGGGACCGGCTGGAGCAAAACTGCAGCTACTGGCCCAGAAAAACCACCAGCCCGATGGGTGCCTGCCCGCACAGGGCCAGGCTGCCGCGGCACGCTGCCGTGCAACGCAGGCTGTAAAAGAAAACCGTTTTCCCCTCCGCTTTTCTGCAGGATTTTACAATTCCTTCCGCAAAACTAACAGTTCTCACCCCAATAAAAGGGCATTTAACTTCTGGTTTTACACAGGCTTTTTATGCGCATTATTGCAATCAAATTTAATTCACTCCCTGCTAGTTGAACCGGCACTCATTTCAGGTTGAAGTGATATCAAATAATAACCCCTTTTCAACTGAATTGCTGAATAAAAGTCCAAATCAACTCCTGTTTAAAGCGGCTTTGCATTCGGACCGCAGTAGGCTGCCAGCGGAGAGCGTGCACACTCAGCCACCCTAACGACATCGTTAAACTTTAAATTGGTCGATCCATTTCACAAGTTCATCACCGGAATGAAAATGTCACTTTCTCATAATATTGTTTTAACTATCATCATTACCCTGTGACTTACAGCTCTACTGAATACTAGAACTTAAATTACAAATGACTTCTCTTAATTAGCCAATACGCTGATCGTTTCATTTTAATTTCAGGCCACAAGTTAAAAGAGGCCTCTCTGTAATGTTTCCAGTTTATTTCAATAAACTGTACCAAAACGGTCTTCCAAGAGACGCATAAATCTCTAGTTCGAGTCCCTTTGCTATAATATATAAATAAATTAAATGTTAATATAACGTTAAGGGCAAAATAAATTAATTCTCTCTTAATTCCACATTTACCGAAACGCTTGGTTTCCAAAGCTTTGACTCGAGAGTACGATAGCATTCCTATCATGCTTTGCAGAAAGGCAAGGAGCAGAGAAAGGACTGTAACAATAAATCCAGTGGGAATGGAAGATGAAAATTGATCAGGAACTGGTACAAACAGATACAGATCCCACGAACGTGAAGATGAGATGCTAACGAAGCTCCTGCTCCCAACTGCTCTGGACATGTGCTATGCTCCCTCTTCCCTACTACTGGTTTGAAAAAACTTTACTCCTTGAATGGCTAGCAATCACCTTATCACCTGCTAATTTTCGATCCAAATTTCTTAATTTTCAATTTATAGCTCATTTAACAGCAAACCCATATTTTCTTTTAAGAAAATACTCTTCCTCCTTGACTCTTAATCCCAAACGCCCCTACAGAGAGTCAGCCTATCCCCTCTCGACCTCCACGTTATCAGGAGGAACAAGGCAAGCTCCTGAAATACATTTTTATAAAAAAGATCCTACACTACTCTTATCATCCCAGAAGCCCTTTTCTGTACCCAATCCAAATAATTTCATCTTTTGGAACACAATTCCTGGAACCGCACAAAGTATTCCAAATGAGGTCACACCAAGGCCTTGCACAGCAGCTGTAACCTCGCTGAGTCTTTACTAAAGGACGCCTTACCTAATGCATCCTAAAAAAGAAATAAAATCACATAGGCTTTTCACAGGTGGCTCAGATACATTTTTTTGTACGATGAGCGAGGCAAGTCAGATCTTTTTCCCTCCCCATTGTTTCTAGATTACAAGTCCCCAGGTGATAGCAAAGTGTTGCTATAAAAGCATTATTTTGCATTTTCTACTATCCAGTTTCCTCTGACTTCCATTACCCTAAATCAATATTGTCATCTAACTCTCCCCATATCCCATCTAGATCTCCTTAGTATTGCCAGTTTTACTTTTGCGAGCTTAGCGAGCACATACCCTAACCCCAATGCTGCCACCCACCCCAGTAACCCCCTGGCGTATACAACGCAGTCTCCCCTTTAGCCAGCTCCTTCTCTCCTTTACCATTTTAATATTAATCACCATCATATCGACTTCAAATAATAATTTCCTGTGTGTCAGATGCTCTGCTTAAATCTAGACAGATCACATCCAACCATTATCATTGTCTAAAAAAAGAGACCTTTTATGGGGAAAAAAGATATTAAATTAGATTGCAACGCAACAGCAATAATAATGTATTTCATGTCAACTCTCCTTTCGCCTCTGTGACCACGACAACCCTCTCCTCCTGCCTCTCACACTTTGCAGAGTCCTGACCTAAAGTTGCCACTTCTCCCTTTTTAAAAGGAAAGTATTATGCGTGATAACTCTCTGGTTACAGGGTAGCACCTGCAACAGATGTGGATTCATTAAAAACCCCTGGAATTACACTTAAAATCCATAGGACAACTCTCAATAATCGGCAACTAGGGATTGCCTGGGCTGCCTGATAATGTCGTATTAAGCACTCAAGGCCCTTCTCCTGCCTTGGGTTTGTGATCTCCATTGTCCTCTGCTCATTTCCAGTGCAGAGCCCATCATCATCCTCACGTGCACCTTCATCCTCGTGAAGGACCGAGAGGCTATTCTCGCTCCCTGGCTCGGGGTGTAAGGATATATACAGGGCAAAGTACAACTATTACTATCGCAAAACGGACAGTCTACCTTGGCTTTCAAGTTCACGTGGAAGCACACCTCTAGAGAAGAAAGGGAATACAGACGTCGAGCAATAGCAGGGAAAAACCCACCCCACAACCCCGACAGCAGAGGCTGCGGCTCGCTGAGCCGGCCAGCGAAGCAGAGGCGGCTCCGTCCGAGGCAGCCACACGCCTAAGGGGCTGGACCCCGCTGCTGTCGGCCGCAGACCGTCTGTATTCAGAAAAGGAAAGCGAAGGCCGAATCTCATGCTTGAGAATACTTCAGCTGCTTCCCTAATAGACCCAAATGAATAGAAGCGTATCAGCTACAAACCCGATGAATAACCTGAGATGTGTGCGAGAAAATCTGGAAAACTCTTGACTTGAGGATGTCACAGGTCAAAAACAAGTGCTATTTAATATGTCTACTTTGAGATCATTTCTCACTAAAGCACTAATTTATCACATAAAACCCACGAGTAAAGAGGATTTGCAAAGGTCATAAAATGGAGTATTTCTGACCTGAGCTGTTATTGCACGTATTTGATTTTTCTGCAATAGTGAGTCCCTGAATGTACAAGGAAAAAAAAAAAAAAAAAGGGTGGAAGCCAGCACAACAGCTGATAGCTGCAGATAAAAAAAAAAAAAAGAAAAATAGTCAATAAAAATATTCACTGGGGTCACAATGATGTTGGAAAAAGCCACAGATCGAGATCACTGCACCTGTAAGCAATTGCTTGAAGATGTAGCTTTGAAGGAAGTGCCATATGGTGAAAATGCAGCCTATAATACCCTGCTACGTTGAAAGCAAAGCCTTGCAAATAGATTCATATGCTGCAAGTTCAGCTAAGGTAAGAAAAGCTTAAAGGTCAACCTGGAGGGCATAAATTGGGGTTTTGTAAACGATGCTGGGAGATTGCAGGAAGGAGAGATTTAGAGAAGCCCGAGGAAGTTAATCTGCTGCAGATGGCTGGGATGTTACAAGCACGGGCAGTATCTCCAGTGCTGCAGCACTGGCAGCAACTCTTCAAAACGGGATTCTGATGAGAAGTTCACTTGGAAGCAGCCAGTGCTCGTGTGCGCACCCAGCACCCGAAACAGGGCATGGAAACCCCCAGCACTGTGCTCCTTGGGAAGATAATCTGGCATCTAGGGGGAAAAAAAACCAACCCAAACATTTAAGGAGCAATAGGCCTGCTAGGGTACTGAAGGCCAACAGCACCCTGGCTTGTGTCAGGAATGGCGTGGCCAGCAGGAGCAGGGAGGTGATTGTGCCCCTGTGCTCGGCGCTGGGGAGGCCGCACCTGGAATGCTGTGTCCAGTTTTGGGCCCCTCAGCACAAGGAGGACATTGGGGTGCTGGAGCGTGTCCAGAGAAGGGCAGCGGAGCTGGGGCAGGGTCTGGAGCACAGGGCTGGTGGGGAGCGGCTGAGGGAGCTGGGGGTGTTCAGCCTGGAGAAGAGGAGGCTGAGGGGAGACCTGATCGCTCTCCACAACTGCCTGAAAGGAGGGGGCAGGGAGGGGGTGTTGGGCTCTTCTCCCAAGTAGTTAGCGATAGGACGAGAGGAAATGGGCTCAAGCTGCGCCAGGGGAGGTTTAGGTTGGAAATTAGGAAAAATGTCTTCACGGAAAGGGTGGTCAAGCATTGGAACAGGCTGCCCAGAGAGGTGGGGGAGTCCCCATCCCTGGAGGGGTTCAAAAACCGGGCAGAGGTGGCACTTGGGGACATGGTTCAGTCTGGTCTACCCTTGACTGGTTTAGTGTGGGCTTGGCAGTGTAGGTTAATGGTTGGGCTGGATGATCTTAAAGGGCTTTTCCAACCTAAACGATTCAATGATTCTATGTTATTTTATTTTACATTTCTCTGGCTGTTTGCAAATTAACCAAGACTGGGTACGTTTTTAGGGGATTAACATTTTTAGGGGATTAAACTTTATTTAATGTTTTCCAATCCAGACCACCATCCCCTCCCCGCAGGGACGGCGGTGGCCAGGGTGAGCCGTCTTTTTGGTCCGGTTGCCGCTGCAGCCCGCCTTGCTCTTGAGGGGCTTTGACTGGGGCTTTTGCTTTGCTCGTTTTGTTTTTAAACATGCAGAGGCAGCATTATTTAGATAACAAAGCCCCAAAACAACCAGCAGAGACTTCACCAGAGCACGGCAGAGGGGAGCAACTCCCGCTCCCCGTGGGAAGCACACGTGGGTCTCGCCGGCTGACGCACGCTGGCCGGGCGCTCACCGCCTCCCGGCAGCACCCCGGTAAGCCATTGCAGGGGTACTCAGAAATAAATTTTGAGGCCTTCCCTACCACTTTTCCCAATTCTCCAAGAAATTACCAAGACTCTGAACGCATCCGCTCACCAATTCACTGGCCAGCAGTAGCAAACAACAAGCCTTTACCCGCTGCAGGCGAATTCTGCGATGCCCCCCGCGTCGCGTGGGGGCACGTGCGTCTTGGTCTGGAGCAGAACAGACTGTCCTGGGGCAGGAATAACACCGGTTGTGTCTTATTACTCTGGAACAGTGCTGAAATGAATACGGGAAGGTAACCTACAGAAATGTTATAATTAATAATCATCATCATCATCTGATTCTCACCATCAGCTGCAATAAGCCAATGCTCTGTCCCTCAAAGGCCCTTGAACACAGGCTGCCGATAGCCTAAGGGAGCACGTATTTCCTAAAGACTGGGGTAAGACATAAGAGAGAGAAAACCTAAACAGTAAAGCAATCACACAGCGTGCCAGTGCCCGTCACACCACTGCTCTAATTAAGCTCCACGCTGGTAAACGTCCTGCCTGCCGTTAGCAGCCGACCGGGCTGCCCAGGCTGACCCCGTGCCCGAAGAACCATTTCCAAACAGCCTGGGCTTTACCCGCTCCTCTCCCTACCCGGCGCATGTCGTACACAACCTGACAAATTACGGTCAATATCAAGGAGCAGAAGAGCTGAGCTGTGCTGTATATTTGCACCAAGACTCGGTGTTTTTGCAGAACTGGAAATGCTGAGGGACCGGGAATATCAGCACCCGCATCTCAACTGAGACCCGCTAATCCCAGACCCGTCTGCTTGCACAGACCAAAGGATTCCCATTTTTTTCCCCACACACAGTTGAAAACTCTACGTGCACGTTCAGAAGCTTCAAAATACTCATCCTCAGCCCCGAGGAAGCAGAACCCCTCCCGCTCCCAGGAGCACACCCTGACCCTTGCTGTACTCCTCTACGACAACAAAAAGCCTGTACCTTTTCCCAAAGCTGCACGCACTCGCATGACTTTTTCTTGGGAGAGGGTCAGTATTTGCAGTCTGTCCTTAACCACTGCTTCAGCTCATCTTCCAGTGCCTCCACCCCACGCTGTCATTGGGGAGCGAGGATATCGGAATCAATAACTGAACTTTCTCTGCTGCAAAGACTTACACATTTTAAGAATTTTAAATAAAAAAATATTTGAGAGGCCTTCTCTCCCAGAGAGGGGGATATACTAGAAATACTTCTTCTTGGTAGGCAAGGTTTGCTGGGAAGCTGCTGCAGAGGAGACTCCTGGGACCATCGGGTTCCCTCCTCCGAACCTGTGAGCATCCCTGGAAACACTGTCTGCGCAGCACGAGATCGCTGCTCTCCCAACAGCCCGGTCGAGTTTGCTTCAAGGTTGGAACAGAGGATGCACCGAAAAGCAGCTCTGGTAAGACTATAATTAGTGGTGGCTCCACCAGCCATCTCCAAGCGATGGCTGTCCGTGCGTCAGCTCACACGTAAAAGCCCACAGGTCTGCCTGCCTTTGCCACCCGTCTCCACAGGTAGAGCCTGTGCGGAGACGCGTACTGAAGCGCTCGCTCCTCGCTGAGCAACGTCTCGGACAGCTGGTAATTTAGCATGCAGGAGCAGTTGGTTAAGTACAGAGACATCTAAAGAAAGACACCTCTCTGCCCCACGGCAGAATTTGTGCCTCCTATCCCGCCATAAAAACAGTGCACAGAGGTGCACTGGGCATCCAAAGATAAACAGCCAGGCTAAGTACAGGGAAGAGGCTTTTTTTTCCTTCACTTTCCTCACTTGTAAATATTTCAGCTGAATTCCTGGCGCCCGAGATGTAGACCTCCATGAGTATTGACATTAGCTCTTGTTTAGAGAGCCGGTATCAAAGGGCATCAGATCTGCTCTGGAAGCGCTGGGAGCAGCTCGCTGTGTTTGAGCAGTTACGAGGCAGCCAGAAAGTAGGAAAAAGATGTAGAAAACACGACCAAGATATTAGGAATTCAAACAGCTGAAGGGCAGATCACATGGCGGAACTACTTAAATATAACAATACCCACATTACCAAAACATCACGCTGAGTTAAAGGCCAAAAAAAACCCACTTCTATATAGAGCACACAGCTAAACACAATAGAAATCATCTCTGATGGTGAAATTTATTCGATTCCTGTCGTCTTCATTAACCAAATTCAGATCAACTTTAAATGGTTCACAGGAAGGTAAGTGGCAGTCCCAGGCTGGGCCACCCGCCTGCCCTTTTGAACACGCAACAATATTAACACGGGTTAGAGCCTCCGGAAAGTTCCTCAGCTTTAGTAAACTTGTTCAGAATCATCATACCCAGCCAAAACACTCAACAGCTCCTGGAGAGTTCCTTAACGGAGGAGCCAAAACTGGTTTATTTTGCTTCCTTTCTTTTGCATACTTGGAAATTTTGACTTTATATCAATTTCTATTTCCTCTTTTTTTCCCCTTATTATTTTTAAATCTAATAATTGCCTTTTTCATTGAGCTAGAGAAGACTTTCAGCAAAAGCTCTCATGTTTCTGGGCTGTGGAGTCACAATCATTTTAATCACCTAATAAGACTCTTTGTAAGACTTCCGAATCTCATTCACATGTTTACCTCTACAATTTTGTCTCGGTCAATTTTGCTTGCAGTTTTCCTCATCTTTGGGAAATTAGCCATTTTGAAGCACTTAAATATATATAAAACTGCGTGGGACTACTCACTATATACAACTTACTGTAGCTCCTTAGGAGATTCACGCTTTCTCTCTCAATGTCTAAATGCTCTGCAGTTCATTTTCTCCTTTAAAAAGAGAAGTCCCCAAATTCTTCTGTTTCTAACATACGAAAATTTCAGAAAAGAGCAGATCGCTCCCAAGGCAGCCGGGAAATACTCAGATAAACTCTGAATCTCCGAGAAGGTGCCAGCACATTTCTAGGTTTGCTTTACGCCTTTACAACCGCCCGCCTCATTTGAGTCACCTCACATACCCCTGACAAAAGCGGCTTTATTTGACACCCATTGCCGTGTATCTGGGCAGAACCTGCCTAGCTGACGGCAGTAACTGGGGCCATCCCAGTGCGTCTGGAGTAGGTTTTGGCCGTGTGGCAGTGCCCAGCCCAGGAGCCTCAGGCCTGTCCATCGGTAGGTAACCAGCACACCGGGACACGAGGAAAGGGAAAGCAAGAGGGATGGCACAGACCCAGCAAACGATATATTGGATCTACCACTCACTTACCAACTTCAGGCGCAATCGTTCCGGTCTAATCCCCATATCCTAATGACTCCAATACATCCAAGCACCTTAGCGTAGGGCCAGGCAGCCAGTTAAGCAATGAAGCACCTGGGCGAGGCATCTCTTGTTGACCTTCTTAAGCCATCAGCTTGTGGCCTGAACCATGAGTTTCATTAGCGTGGTTGATACAATGCCCTTTCTTAATGTTAGCAATTAATCCATCCCGGTTTCCAATGCGGTCTCTGCCTCACAGCCCACATCTTGATCTTGCGTTGCTCCAGTTTCAACGGCACGGAGCCATAACCGTGACCGCATCTGCAGCCGTTAGAAGCCCAGGGCAATTTAACAGAAGGAAAAGAAATGTCTAAGCGAGGTAGCCGCGTATCCAAGCGGGATCAGACTGGGAACAGACGTACATAACAACCTCATTAGAAAACCCAGGCCGTTCCTAACGCTCACGGAAATGCTTTGTGCCTGTTCAAAACTCTTCACTAGGAAAAACAGCTGGAAACACAATCAATTACTTTTTTGCCACTTAATTTTAAAAATACTTGTCTGGGAGTTCCTTGCAGGCTCATAAGAATTCTTGTTTGTCAGGCTACACAATAACACATGGCAATATGAGTGCTGGGCTGCTAGAGCGCTGTCCTGGTTTTGGCTGGGATAGAGTTCATTTTCTTCCCAGTAGCAGGCACAGTGCTGTGGTTTGGATTTAGTAGGAGAAGAATGCTGATAACACACTGATGGTTTAGTTGTTGCTCAGTGCTGCTTATGCCAGGCAAGGACTTTTCAGCTTCCCATGCTCTGCCAGGGGCACAAGAAGCTGGGAGGGGGCACAGCCAGAAGAGTTGATCCCAACTGCCCCAAGGGCCATTCCATACCATACGGCGTCATGGGCATTATAGAAACTGGGGGGGTTGGCTGGGGAGCAGCGATCGCTGCTGGGAACTGGCTGGGCATCGGTCGGCGGGTGGGGAGCAATTGCATTGGGCATCACTTGCTTTGTGTATTGTTATTATCATCATCATTATTATATTGTTATTATTATCATTACTATTTTACTTTATTTCAATTATTAGACTGTTCTTATCTCAGCCCAGGAGTGTTTCTCACTCTTACTCCTCCGATTCTCTCCCCCATCCCATCGGGGTAGGGGCAGTGAGCGAGCGGCTGCGTGGTGCTTAGTTGCTGGCTGGGGCTAAACCACGACAAGCGCGCAACACAGCACTGGGTAAACACCGCCTACGTAGCCATTTCTCAGCTGTAATCCACCCTGCCCTTTGTGCTGGGGAGAAGATCTGGTTTGCCTATTTTATTTTATAGCATCACATCTATTTATATTATACAAACCTCCGTTGTTCTACTAGCTCGAGCCCATCAGCAGATGTGGATTTGGGACTTGAAAAATGTGGCACAAGTCAGTGCTGCAGCTGGGTCTAGACCCACACCTGGTAGCCTTTCTCTGAAAGCACAGCAGAAGAAACCCCCATGGTGCTGAAACAGCCACGCTGTGACTATTAACGTTTCAAACTTTGGCAATGATGACCCGGCAAAAATCAATGTCATGTAAATGTTAATGTAAAGCTATACCCATCAGAAAGCATTAAACCCCAAGCTACATTTGTAACTCACAATTTAACTTAATATCATCATCATACAGGGCTGTCGGCTGTCATCTGCTAAGGGACGGCGCAATGAGCAGGTTACTCTGCATCAGCAAGACTGCTAGGGTCTGAAACTCAGCATCGTGTCCAAGGTTATGTTACATGTAGAAGCAACGGGATTTATCTGTTGGGTTTTTGGCTGGTTTTTGTTCTGGGGTTTTTTTTTTGTGGTGGGTTTTTTTTTTTTCCTCATTTGCCAGGCTGTGAGCATTGTTTCAACAGATACCTAACGTACCTGGTGAGAAACAGTATTGAACGTAAAGTGCAATCATAAGGTCTGCAGACACCAAATGCAGGAAGCAGCATGGAGATGCAACGGATCTTGCATCTTGGCGAACCTCATTAAAAACACAGAATCATCGAATCATTTAGGTTGGAAAAGACCTTTAAGATCATCCAGTCCAACCATTAACCTACACTACCAAGTCCACACTAAACCAACTAAGGGTAGACTAGACTAAACCATGTCCTGAAGTGCCATCCATCCTACCCTTCCATCTCTTCCACCCACAGAGGTGCAATGCCCATTCCTGCCTCACCGGGGTGATGAGGACAGAAGAACTCACACTTGTGATGTGCCCGCCGTTGCCGTCACGCCAGCAGCCCACGCCAGCGCCCACCGACACCGAGCCATCAGGGCCACGGCCACTGCGAACGATCATGCGAGGCAATTTGACATGTACGTTTTCAGAAATGGCATCTCAATCCAAACGCTGCTTGAGACTGCCTCCGACTCACCTGACGACTGCAAAACGCTGTCAAAGTAAATAAAAAGTTGGCACAGTGAGAGAGAGTGAAAAAAGGAAAAGAAAGTGTCTTAATGGGAGAAAAATTAAGTAATGGTCACTTAATTCCTTAACTTCAATGTTCCCAGCTTTAATTAGGATCCGGGGAAATCAAATGTTAGAAGCCCATCTGCTTAGAGGCTCCAGAAGGATGAAAACCTTCAAAAATTACATAAATAATAAATCCCCAGGCTGCCAGCATTTTATTGAGTTCCTCCCCATAGATTTCAGTATATGCCAGTATTGCAGGCATAAAATTTGTTTTAAAACGCAATTTGCGGAAAGTTAGGTTAATTCATTTAACAATTTAATACATAGGGGAAGTATGATTATTTATTAAAAATGGCATTCTCTGTTCTCCGTAGACACCACGACTGAATGCCGGCGGTACCACAAAGCAGCGCTGCCATAGGCGAGGCGCAGGATTTTATTGAAGCGCAGAGCTGCCCTACATCCCAGCGGGGATGCGCTCGCCTCGCGGCGGGTCCGAGAGCCGCGTCCGGGCTGCGAGGGGTCAAACACGTCGTCGGCTGCAGCGGGGAGCGGAACCTCGACGCAACCGCAGCTCCACATTATACACACACCCACCGTAGAGAGAGCCCGTGCCCTACAGATTTAGCTGCCAAAAAAGGTCTGATGGGTCCACGGTAGAGAACAAGGATGCAAGCTAGAGCTGGCTAAAGCCTTGTTGAAAGAGAGTTGGTTTTTTTTTTACCCATCTAAAAAACGCTGCTTTGACAAAGCTTTTTTTTTGACAAAAGCGTACTTATGCGAGAGATGCCATCAACGTTGATATTCTCCCTCATTTCAAAACAGTATTCTCAAAAGAAACCCCAGTTTTTTAAAAATGAAATTATCTTTTTTTTTTTTTTTAATTCACTCAGTATTTTGCAGCACTGATGCCTTCATAACCAGCGTTCACAGGAACCGTATGCGGCATGCACCGCGTCACGACGACGCGAGACACAACGTCACATTTGGGCACAATATCCTTGTCTAAACCTTTGGGTTTCTTGTCAGACTGCATTACCGAGCAGCTGCCCGGCATCCCGGAGAGGCAGGCAGGAGCACCGCCAACCCCTGCCCACGCAACCGGCTGCGGGGAAGCCACCGGAGACCTCCAGCCACCTCCGTCCTCTCCTTGGGAACATCCGCTGGTCAGTAAGCGAGGAGAAGGCTTCAGGAGAGTGACGCAAGGGTCGTACTGCTCCTCCTCAGGACCTTTGGCCACCTCATCGATCTACACCCACACATGCCGAGCACAGAGGCTGTGAATTACGACCAGTACTCCCAAATATCTCAGCCAAACAGATTAGCCACCGTACAGAATGATTAATCGCATTTAGCCACGTCAGAGATTTCATTTTTAACAGGACCCAAGCCCTTCCCAACCCCGCCGCCTCCCAGCTCGGGGTGGCGGTGACATCCTTTGGGTCCTGGCCCCCAGGTGATTTTATTTCTGCACAATCTTAGCTCTCTCGTCACGTAAATACACATATTTAAAGCTTTTTTCACTGGAAGAAAGAAGTTTCAAAGCACTATGTAGGTATACCCCAGAGGCTGATTCCTACCTTTTCCCCGAGACAAAATTTAATTAAATTCTAACATATTGAGACTTAAGTTAATCCTATGTTTTGTTAGGTCCCGAGACATGATTTTCAAAAGACTCGACACTGGTAATATTTCTTCCTTTTTTTATTAATTTTATTTTAATTCAAGACTTTCATTTGAAGAAAGAATAAGAAAGAGAAAATCCCCATTTTCATTCAATATTATACCTTATTATATATTTCACTCTGTTTAAACACTCCCAGAAATATGTTGTGATACGATAAAACTGACACATTTCATTTCTTTTTCAATCTTGTGTTAAATCTACCACAAAAAGACTGACCTTATTTATAGGAGATGAAAGCTAAACCTACGATGGCAGGCATTTATCACAATCATTTTAAATCTGCCATTTCTCTCTCCACAGCCCCACGCACGCCCTCATACCGACACTGCATTTCTGAAGTATCGGTTGAATTATCCATTGGAAGACACTCAATGTTACACCTTGATGGCATTTTATGGTCTATGTGGAAATTATGTTGGTTGACTTTTTTACCTTCATACTGAACAGATGTTCACAATGAACCCATACTAAATAGCTCCATTACCAGCACACTACCTGCAACATGCTTTAATCAAATTGCATCGAGTAGTGGGAGGGAACTTGTAGTGTGCTGCTTCAGGTGATGAGAAGAGGCCTTCCCACCCTTCCAGCTGCTTGGCACTTCATTAGGATAACCGACTGACCACCTGAGCCTCCCAACTCTGTCCCTCTGCAGAATATAAGCTCTGCTTTAGGATGAGAGGGATGAGAGGGAAGGGCCTCAAGTTGTGTTAGGGGAAGTTTAGATTGGATATTAGGAAAAATTTCTTCACAGAAAGGGTAGTCAAGCATTGGAACAGGCTGCCCAGAGAGGTGGGGGAGTCCCCATCCCTGGAAGTGTTCAAAAAACAGGCAGAGGTGGCACTTGGGGACATGGTTTAGTGGGCATGGGGGTGTTGGGTGGACAGTTGGACTGATGATCTTAGAGGGCCTTTCCAACCTTAACAATTCTGAGTTTTTACTTTCATTAAAAAATAATCCAGCAAGCCAGGAAACATGAAATTAATTATGACTCTACCCTTAATTGGTTTAGTGGTGGACTTGGTAGTGTTAGGCTAATGGTTGGACTGGATGATCTTAAAGGTCTTTTCCAACCTAAATGATTCTACTATAAAGCTGCCTCTGCCAGAGACTGTCAGCTCCAGAGCTAGATACTACTGCAAATATTAACATCTTCTGCCCCAAGTGTGGGGCTCTTCTTGGCTCGCCTTCTCCAAGGAAGACACTGGGAAGAAGGCACTTCTTCAAACGGTGTCCTCACGAACACCAGCAAAACACCGCACCGCACACACAGTCCAAAGGCTGTCAAGACTGGCAAACTGTCTATTACCAGTGCAGGTCCTGTTACTTAACTTTTCTCTAAATACACTATGCTTGCTGAAGCTCCACTAGAATTCTGCATTTTCTCTAGACCAGTCATTTTTCAACCTGCACTCAACAAGAAAAATTAAAGGAAAATTTAAGGTGACTTAGAGCTACAGCATGAGCTGTGCTTTCATATTTTCCTTCAAACACTAGAAATTTACCTTTTCCTTCCTTCTGAAAGACTCTGTGTTCAGCAAACCCCCTGCTGAGAGAGGCTGGCGCTTCCCGGCCATCCGAGGGAATTACCACAGGCAAGCGTGAAGCATTCGTCACATGCTAAGTGCTGGCCCGTAAAACAAGGGCTGTGCCATGGCTAACGAGCACTTGCAATCAAAGCAAGGTTAATGCTTTCTTTAAGATCCAGACTTCTTAATTTCCACAATACACTTTCATTGTCTATAGGCAGGATATTTTTTCTTTTTTAAAATGAGATTCTTCAGTCATGGTTTCTAAATATTGATGCATTCCCTAACTATCTTTCCTAATAGCCTGTGTTAGCCACGCTTCATAGAGCATCCTCGAAGAAACTGCTTGCCTCTGTTAAACCGACTGCAGGCCTGAGGTTCCTGGGCTCCTCATGTATCGGAATGAGTTTTTCTCAATTTTTTAAAAAAACTGAATTTAATTAAATATTGAGTAAAGTGCCACAGCAATCCATTCTGTGCTTTCGAAGGAGAAATTTGGTGACGCACAATTATTTTGTTCACTGATACAAGGAAGAGTCAATATTTAATGTGCCATGAAGGATTTATAAAGAATATATCTTGCAGGAGAAATAAATATGAGTAGACATCTTTATCTCTCTGGGTTGATTCGGTGTCCATCTTTGCAGATTTCAACTTCTTTAATTATGTAGATAGAACAGAAAGAGCTAGAAGTATTTCAAGTCTCTGTATGAATACCTCATGCCAGGATGAATGGTGAGCACCTCCAATAACTCCAACTAGCACAAAGATGCACAAACCATCACGGGGATCAAGACAGAACTGAAGGAGTTAATGCAGAGGAATGGTGACAAATTTGTTGTGAACCCTACACGTCTGGTTAAGTGGAAATATTATACGAGAACCAGGAATGGGAAAGGAAGGGTAGGCTTTCTCAACGTAAGTGAAATTAGACCCACCCAGAACCACTACTAGAATTGAGGTTAATTAGTGCCATTTAATTCTCTCCATATATATATATTGAAGAGGTTTTATAATAAAACAGAACAAGTAACAACTGTGTGCTTATATAGGAAATTAATGCAAATCTATAATTTGCTCAAGGGGCTCTTAATACATCATAAGCTTGGAGAGTACAATTCAGAAGATTTACGGACAGCTGCAAAGCCTCGTGAGGGACTTTAGCTGCAGGTTCCCCAGTCATATCTTGTGCTGGTAATTTGCACAATAAACTCTAATATTAAAGAGTAATTCCATGGGTAGTAAGAAAACATGCTAACTTTCAAGTTTCTAATGATTTTTCCCTCCCTTTGAACACACAGAAATAAATGCGAGAAAATACCCTTTACATTTTTGCGCATTTCCCTGTGCTTTGGCAGGCCTGGCAAAGCTCTCTGGAAATCTGTTCCCGACCAGAAATAGTCTTTGTCCATCAAAATTCTTCCCCATATCCCAATGAGTAGATCTGCTCTGGACAGAGAACAAACAGGCTTCCTCTAGGCTACAGAGCTGATTCAGCATCATTAAATTGTCAGGAGATAGCCCCTATGCTAATAAATATATTGCCGTTGGAAGGATGCAGTTGTAAGCTGCAAATTAAGTGGTACCCAGCGCTGAAGTGACACGCTATAGCCCGCAGCGGTGGCGGAGCGGAGCATGGTGTCCTACGAGACCAAAGCACGGGCAGATGCCCTCAACGCAGCAGTGCCGAGGAAGGACGGCGTTGCGAGCAGGACAGACGCCCCATCCCCAGAAGAGGTGGGAAGGCCGTTCTGCAACCCGTGGCTGATGCTACCTTATTGCTGCCTTCACGCACCGCTGTTGCGATTCCTCCTCCTCTCTGCCTTTCGGCGCTCAGGCTGTCCCCTCGACCATTACCCTTCCACCATCGCCGTCCCTCCGACCGCTCCGTGTTGTATCGCATTCACAAGCGCTACCACACAGTGATTTCAATTACTTGATGAATTTGGCGATAACAGAAAGCTGGTTTGAACCACCCGTTGCCTGCGTGCCTTCGGTGTGCGGGTGTGCACAAGCACAGACACAATTAACAGCCAATTTACCAACCTGAGGTGTCACAGAATCATAGAATCATCGAATCATTTAGGTTGGAAAAGACCTTTAAGATCATCCAGCCAACCATTAACCTACACTACCAAGTCTACTACCTACACCACCAAGTCTACTGTCATTCCTGTCTCTCCAGCCCGTCCCAACCCTCAGAGCAGACCCAGTTTACGCATGGAGGAGCTGGAGGCAAAGCATTTGCTGAAGCAACATCCCAAATGAGAGTCCTGTGCCACATCCACCTCCAACACACCTCGGACTCAAGCCCCTTGGCAATTAAGTGCCTGCGTCAGAGAGAGTCCTGCAGAAATGCTACCACCAGGTTCCCATTTCAGACCCTCACGATCAAAAAGCTGCTTTCCAGATGACCATATGCTGGTATAAATCTGCACTCTCCTTAAGGAGCAGGCAGAATGTACTACATATGGAAAACTGCTCTATAAAGTCAGGAGGTTTTGAACCGTTAGCAGCTTTCAGCTGGTGTTGGCAGGACGCGATTATCAAGATGTTTACTATGGACTTGCGGTTTAATAAATTGGGTCTTACAGCTCTAACCAGAAGGGAGAAATAGGAGAGATGGGTACGGGAGACAGCGCGGAGACGATGAATGAACAATAATGGCAGAATTTTAACAGCTACTGTTTTTCTTCCTCTTAGTTTTTTTTTTTTAATTTTTGCTCGAGAAAAATTAGCTCAGCTCTTACAATTATCAGGGCATGGAATCTCATTTGTGGGGCATTACCAAGAGGAGCTGATCTGCATCCTCACAGAGCACAGGCTGATGGGGCCAGATTCTGCACCCCATGTTCTTCAAGTCTGCTATGAAAAAAAAAAAAGGATTTTTTTTTTCCTAATAAGCCCAGAAATGCAGAATCTCCAGCATGTAACAATGACAGCTTTGACACTGCCTTTATATAGGTCATGTTATAAAGGAAGGCACGTACCGCTCCGTATGCTATGAAAAAATAGCTTTTTTTTTTGACACACTGCAATAACTTCTGAAGAAGTGAATGGCATCCCAGTTTCGCTCCTATCAGCCTGCGAGGCGACGATTCCACATCAGCCGTCAGAAGGAAACCCAATTTCTTAAAAGTAATGATGCTTTCTTGTGCTATCTACGTAGGTAAGCACCTCTGAAATGTAGGTTTGTAAAACCGTAACCAAAAATTACCAACCTAAGCACAAAACCTATCTACCAGACTACAGAATATGCTTTAGTTGCATTTTATTTCTGGTCCTTCCTCTCAACAACTAAAACTAATAAAAAATATCTGTTGACCACAGACAGGTAAGAGGGTCAGGAGAGTTTTGCAGGGGCTGTGTGGCGAGGGGCCCGGGACCACCCTGCAAGTGGAAACCCTGCATTTTCTCCAGATGAAATGTGTCGTATCACGAGCATTTCCATTAACGAGAAGGTAGGTCACCGCAAGGCGCTGTACGTACTAACGCACCTGCAGGGCCCTACTAACTTAGGGAACCCAGTTACATTGTTCACTGAATTTTTAGATTTCTGTTTTTCTGCAAAGTAGTTTAATTACATTTAAAGTAGCTTCTTAAAACTGCAGAAGTCAAGTGCGATCTAATTGGCTTACAGTCACACCAGATGAAAGCTATTTCAGGTAATTCCAGACTTAAGCACGCCTTGCATTTAAGCGAGCGCGTAACCTTACCCACCGCTAGTTAAAGCCTAGCTAAGACGCTAAAACCAAAAATCAAAACTAAACAAAACTCCCCAAAAACCAACCCAAACCCCAGCACAGCAGGCATGTGCTTCATAGTACCGTGCTCAGTACAATCGCTAGAATTACAAATATTTATTTAATGGTACGGGTATATATCGCCTACAGACCAGTCCGGGCTCATGTTGTCTCAGACGTTTCAAATAATTTCACAGCAAACTCTGCAGACAGCTACATGGCTTTCTGAGCTGAGAAGGAGAAAAGTAGCCAAGTATAAATGAAGAGAAAAAAAAAAAAAAAGAAAAAACCACCACCCCCAAAAACCACAAACCCAACACTGAACTCTTCATAGAATGATGGAATGGTTTGGGCTGGAAGGGCCCTTCAGAGCTCCCCCAGCCCAGCCCCTGCAGCGACAGGGACAGCTTTAACCAGAGCAGGGTGCTCAGAGCCCCGGCCAGCCTGGCCTGGGATGGTTCCAGGGATGGGGCCTCCACCGCCTCTCTGGGCAACCCCTTCCAGAGCTTCACCACCCTCACTGTAAACAATTTCTTCCTTATCTCCAGTCTAAATCCATTATTCTCTAGTTTAAACCCATCACTCCCTGTCCTGTCCCAACAGGCCTTGCTAAAAGCTTGCCCCCCCCTTCCTGCAGCCCCTCTCAGCACTGCCAGGCCGCACTCAGGCCTCCCCGCAGCCCCCTCCTCTCCAGGCTGAGCACCCCCAGCTCCCCCAGCCTGGCCCCGCAGCAGAGGGGCTCCAGCCCTCGGGGCATTTTGGTGGCCTCCTCCGGCCCCGCTCCAGCAGCTCCATGTCCTGCTGGTGCTGAGGGCCCCGAGCTGGGCGCAGGGCTGCAGGGGGGGTCTGCCCAGAGCGGGGCAGAGGGGCAGAACTCTTGCCTTGGTACAGCTCTGTTGAAACCCAACCTGAAACCCATCTGTGCCCCTGCGGAGACGGCCCCTGACGCTGCTCATGCTTGTCGAGGGCAACCACATGGCCCTTGGGCGATCACCATCGAGTCAAACGCTCTCATCCAAGAGGGTCAACAGGGGCCTCGCGTAAATGCTTGGGACCAGCAGAAGAACACCTGCAGAAAAGCAACCACCAGATCATCTGCAAAGCAGGAGTTGAACCTCACAGAGTGCTGCAGGACACGACTTGAAGAGGGAAAGTTTGAAATCAGACCCACGTGTAAGGGTTGCACTGAATCAGGACACGAATCCTGAAACTTGCTGTGATGCCTCAGCGTTAAATGCTGTACCCTGTGATCCTCCAGCCTTCTCCTGGTGTTCCAACCAAGTGCTTCGATGAAGTTTTAAGAGCAATACAGCACCACAGTGATTTACTGCCCAAGAGTCAACTGATGGTTAAACTTTTATAAGCCATAATATGGCAGGTCCCAAGCTCCAGCGAAATTATCAGCTACAAAAGTAATGACTAAGCCTGCGAATAATTTAGACAAGGAAATCAATCAATTTTGCCCTACATAATAACACTCAGACCTCAGCTGACAGCACCAAGACCGCGTCTTCATTGCTACTCCAAATCACCCATCACCGGAGACCCACCAGCCAAAAGCAATTCATTCATTTTACCAGCCTTTACTAGATACTTTCTTAAGCAAACCTGGGACGCTACCATAGGAGAACGTTCTTGGACTTCTCAAAAACCATACAGGCTTGGGCTTTTAATACCTTGCCTTGCATTTTCTATAAGGCTGTGATGCAGGCTTCAGGAGAGCATCGCCTCTGCCACATCTGGCTCCCGAAGCTGGGGGGCTGGAAGCCCCGCTCGCAGCCCGAGAGGAGCTGTCAGCCTAGGAGGGTTTCACTTTCCGTATGCAATTTCAGCACACGGCTGAGCAGGAACAGCAGCATTTCAGTCTGCGCTTTCACTTGCACCTGCACTGTTTGGCAAGGCCTCGGAGGCCGGCAGCGGGGCTGCAGGACCTCACTGCTGCCGCGCTGCAGCCCAGACCTCAACCAAGGGGAAGCGCCTGTTGTGGTACACAGGTAAATATGAGCTAAAAAGGATTTCTGTCCGCAACAGTCACTGTTATAACGAGAGCCTTGCACATGAGAAGACAGATGCTATTGTGTGCATTTCAGCAATGAAAAAAATGGAAGCACTATGAGCCTCAGCAACTTTGCTCAAAGTCTCACTAGGAGGCTGGAGAAGAGCTGCAAGTTAAGCCCAGCTGTGCAGGCCAGGAGCAGCCCTTGTGCTGGTCCTCCTCCCCCCACAAGCAATGCCTTGGGCTATTCAAAGCACCTGTCCTTGTCTCCAGTTGACATTCAAGCAATTTCAAAGCACGGGAGCTCACATTACCCAGACCAAAGTATGTATCCTGCTAGACACAGGGAATGAAGAACACAAAACTCAATAAAAATCCAGCTTTTTAGTCCGAAGATGTAACATCCGAGCATTCCCATGATTGCTCTGTAGGAAAGCGGAGCTCTCTGACGCTACATGGGGCCCCTCAATCGTACGGTATTGCCACCAAAATGAGCCTCTGCACACAGCCTGTATGCTAAGCAGTGCTGATAAGGGGATTCGCATCTTGGGAGAATATCAATATCTGTCCTTCAGGAAAAAAAAAAGTGAATGATAACTCTTTGCCTGATGCCTGCATGATGAATTTGCGATGGAAAAAGCCCTTCGAGCAGAAAAATTGGCCTCAAGTGAGCCATTAATATTGGAGCATCGCAGCTATGTCAGATGTTACAATATTTAAATGAATAGAGTATTACTTTTTCTACTTAACCAAAATGATTACATACACACAAGACCAAGAACAGCGCTGCACAGAGCGCACTGCGATTTTACGCTTGGGGACAGCTTGCCAAGACGTCTCCAAAGTGACTGCTGCAGCTTTAAAGGCGCAGCCTGGCAGGGCACAACCCCACCCTTCCCAACAGCAGCTTGCCAGCGGGGAGTGCAAATACAGACCGAAGAACAGGCACTGTAATGTAGGGCTTTCACCTAAAATTCAATTTAGGATTTTAAAGCCCCTTTAAGGAGTTATTAAAACAGAAAACTGTACTGATCTGACAATGCTACGGCAGAATACCCCTTCATTTGCATGAAATGCTCAGTAGTAATGTACTTCTCTGTTGGCACAGAGACATGTGGGTCCCTATTAAAGTTTTGCACAGCAGCACAAGTCTGACAACACTGGGTTATCTATTGCTTCTTGGTACCTGCTGGAGGAAGGAGTGGAAGCTCTATGGATATCTGAAGCACATTATTAACAGCATAACAATACAGAGGCTGCAAGGAGCACAGCAGATTCCCTGTAGCTATTTTTAATGCCATGCTCTTAGTTTTTTCTAGGCATCCCTTCCACCACCAGAAAAAAAACCCTCTTGTTTTGCTTATTATCAGCAAGATCACACAGTGAAATTACAGCAGCCTTCAGCTGCTTCAAGCCTTACCTAAAGCACATTATCAGCTAGCTGCTGTCGCATCACCAGCACCTCAGCACACAAACAGAAGGACAGAGGGGCTCCATGATGTCTCTCAACTTCATCAGCACTGGCCCAGGCACCAGCAGATATTAGGGTCAAGCACCCTCCCACACCCAGCTGAAGCTGAGGATGAAGAAAAAACCTGCTGGGGTTTTAATTCACCCCAGCTGTGTGTCTGCTCTGCTGGGCCACAGAGCTGCTCTGCGGCTACAGCTGTAAGGGTGCAGGCACGTGCTGGCCCCGTGGGCAGCGTTCAGGGTTTGCTTTGTGTGGACCAGATGCGAGGAGTAAAGAATCTGGCCCAGCCCTCAGATTGCTTAGGGTTTCAGGCTAAAAAATAGATCAGGCAGGACTGCAATCTGAGCACTTGGGAGGAAACCTCACAGACATCATAAACGTAGATGGCAGCAGGACCATTTTTACAAATCGCATTTAAACACACCTAGGCTTCCTATCATCTTGAATACATTTGGAGGCAGCCAGAAAAAAAGTTACTTCTCACAAAAATCATGGCCATTGGAAAACCCCTGAGAATCCTGCAAGCCTGACTTGCTCAGGGATGCTATTACGTGCCCAGGTAAAGTCACTCCCATGCCCTTGCCGCACACGAGTCGTTTCCGTGTGCAGCCAAAGAAGAGGCAGCATTCGTGGCAGAAGAGGATGCCAGCTGTTCAGCTGATGGATGCTCACCCTGCAAAGCTGCGTCGCAGAGAATCAGATGCGTTTCAGAAACAAATGCAAATGCCTAGTCCTTTTTCCTATGCGACTGGCTGCAATGCCAGCTGCCAGGTCTGACGCTGCCCCTTGTAGTCTTCAGGTATAAAAATGGAAAATGCGCAAGTGTTACTGACCATCAGCCTCCCCACCAGACACGGGCATCTCACCTCTCCAGTGGAGAGGGAAATCCCTGGAGACTCGCAGAGTGAGGGGGACCTTGGGGGCAGGAGGTTCTGGTTCTGCAGGAACATGGACACTGCCTGCGTTGAAGAAGAGCACGAGCTGGGTCGGACTTACAACAAACAGCTGGGATTTGATTCCACACCAAAAAGGACACCCTGGCGCGCACACGCACATTGTATTACACACAATCACAATTGCCTGCACTGAATCAATGCCTTTAAGACTCAATGCGGCGTCAGGATTTCTGCAGGTACGGCAGTCTGTCCATGGGGATGATGGGGTAATCCTGGGTAACGCTCACCTTGATGATACTCATGATGGAGAAGTGCTTAATGACACGTTACAGTATCACTTCTTGAAAAACTCTGAAGCATCAAATACCCATCCTGAATTGCACAGCAAGAGGTGTGAGCCTTTATTTTCTAAAAAGGGAGGATGATTTTTAATGGGCTGGTAATCTTTAAATCCTTTTGTTTAAAGGAAAGAATACAAGAGATGTTTGCTGCTCTACAATAATCACTGGTATGAACCATTACATAAAGGACAGCAATACAAAATACATGATTTCCCACGATGATTTCCTTTGAAGCGGAACTCGGGATATGAACTCAGCTCTGCTCGAGCATTGGCAGTGGAGTGTGTATTTTTAATTAAGTGCGGTGCTACGTTACGCTTGATGAAAGGCAGTGTGCAAAGCAGGCCTTGAGCAACCCCAGCCAAAATGAAAGTTGTAATCCTTGGGCAAGCTGGAACAAGCTGTTGTGGAGGAAGCCACAGTACTTTGTGAAGAGTCACCGGGAAGTTATTAGAATGCAAGTTTTAGATTCTAAACTAAGAATATAAGAAAAGTTCTTCTGGATAAGACCAGTGACCCATACAGCACACTATTCTGCCTTTGATGGTGGCAACAGAAGAGGCTATTTAAGGACAGCATGCGAGCCAGGCCCTTTTCTATCATCCGTACCAGACAGAGAAACCAACTTTCAAGATCATTAAAACATCCACCCCCCGCTCAAAAAAAAAAATGTGGTGAGAGTATTTTGCTTTGAACCAAACCAAACTGGCTTGGGATAAACCAAATGAATGAACGTTAGTGCTTGCTGGGTAAAAAAATCCATTTAGGTTAAAAGATGCTTTAAGAGAGTGACTGCCCCCACCCCGTCACCCTGCCTGTGCTTCACCCCAGGCACTGTCCCAGGACGTACCCCCGAAGCACCGACCCGCCCGCAGCAACATCACCTCCGGCTGCAGCACTGGCGCGCTCGCCACGGTTCTCCTATCTGCCCGTTTCAAACCAAATGAGAAAACTAGAGGAAATGCAGAAATCTGGCATAGCGGTGCCAGTGTGGCTGGAGAGAGCATCTTCCAGGCGAGGACAGCAAAGCCTGGGTGGGCAGCCTGGCTCTGCGTGGAGAGAACGAGAGGTCTCTGTTACTGAGGTTTGTGTTTTTCTGGAGAAAACGCCGAATGAAGGAGTAGCAGGAAACAACATCTGAAGATAATGTAAGACGGATAAACTCAAGCCAAAAATAAAGCATAAATACTTGTCAATGCTAGTAATTAACAAATCACTTTGGAAAGCAGAGCAGTGCCCACCTTTTGCAGGCTCCAAATGAAAGCCGGATGCCTTCACTTAAGGTTTGCGTCAGTCAAATATAAGCTACTGCAGTCAATACAAGGGCAGGAGGCAGAAATGTATAGCCTGTGGCACGGGCGAGGTCAGAACAGACGATCTGATGGTCCTGTCCAGCCTTAAGCTCTATGAACTGTTTATGTAAACCCAGTTTTCACGTTTGGTTACGAGTGAGAGGGAATGGATATGCCATTCAGTTATTTGCTATTCCTGAAGATGTTGATGTTCAAGGAAAATCTGTGAAAACCTACTGTAACTCAGCGAAGAGACATGGGGTCAAGGAAGCAACACAAGAATGCAATAAAATAGAGTAAGGATTAAATTACTGAAAGCAATTTCTACTTCTCAAGAACGGATGTAATGACAAAATCATAGGCATGCACCAATATTACACAGAAGCTAAGACTCTGATAGCACATATTCGTCTTTAATTTCTTTTAGATTTACTAATCTAAATGAGTAAATGCTTGGAATTTGGCCCAGATAAGAATTTCAAGCCAAGAAAACCTCAGGCTGTGGAGACCAGTAGCTCTCAGCTGTGAAGCGTGCATCCTCGGGGAGACGTGGAGCAACCTCAGGAGGTCGGGAAACATGAGAAACCCACCAGAAATACCTTCCAACCTTCGTTCTCACTCTTCTCCTGTTCCCTCCCTCTTTCCTCTTCTCTTCTCCAATTCTTGCAGCCAACTGCCTCTCCTCAAACAAATGCAAAGCCTGTAGTTACTCTGAGGCACTGAGGATGAGCAGGAGCGAAGCTGCAGCACAGGAGGAGCTATGGGGGAGTGGGCAGAAGGACATTCCTGGTGGGGAGCTTGGCAGGCTTGAACCGCAGGGACCATGGGCTCGGCTTAGGGCTCTGTTTCAGAAAGGGGCAATATGGGCACGGTCATCACCCAGCCAGACAAGGCTCCTGGGACTAGGATGTCTTCCAGAAGGAAAAAAGGTAGAGGGTGAACTCTAAGGAGAAAACAGGCTCAAAGTTGGGTTTGGGGTTTCAAAAGGCAAGAGTGGACTAGCTTGTTTTATTGGGTAATATCTGAAAGCCTGCAGGGCTGTAGGGCTAAAATATATGCAGCTACTTTCCTTGACAAACGGTTCATATTTCCTTCTGAGCTGAGTTTATGCCAACAGTTCACATACCATAGGGTTAGGCTTCGAAACAAAGAGCAGGAAAAAATGGTATTCTGGTGGTTCCTTGAAGACCTATAAAATGTGAGCCAAGATCCACCCATGAATCAAGTTCTTGAGCATTTTGTTCCTCTGAAAATTCATCTAACACCTGCACCAAACCTGGTCTTAAAAACAGCCGAAGGAGCCATCGCGATCATTTGATAACTAACTATAAGCCTTTTATCCCCGGCAGGGATTTAGAGGATCAAGAGTAAAATGGGTTCCTGAGGATGGTCTGAACCCTAACCCAAAACCTAACCTTAGCCCTAATGACAGCCCAGTGATTTACAGCTCACATAAAATTCCGTATAAGCCTATTGTCTTTAGGGACACAAGATTTAATCTTAACTGAAGGCTTTGCATGGTCAGACAAGAAACTGGTTTCTATGCCTGGAGCGGTGATGACGGTATTGTCCCTAACGCAGCCACCCCACAGGACTGAGCACAACCCGCTCTCCCAGGTGGGTATCGGCCCTCGTCCTACATCGCTGAACCCGCACCCAAAATCCTCCATCTCCAGCTGTCCGATTTCATAACCCAAAGTCCAGTCCGACCGAACTGCAGGCTTCCCTTACAGCAGAGGTTCACCTGCCAGCGGCTGGTGGGCTGCAGCCCTCGCCGTGCCCCCGCAGCCCTGCCAGGGCTCGCTGGGAGCTGCAGGCACCCACCCTCTGCTGCCCGTACCTCACCCCGGCTCCCTGACAGGACAGGGAGTGATGGCTTTAAACTACAGAAGAACAGATTTAGACTGGAGATAAGGAAGAAATTGTTTACAGTGAGGGCGGTGAAGCTCTGGAAGGGGTTGCCCAGAGAGGCGGTGGAGGCCCCATCCCTGGAACCATCCCAGGCCAGGCTGGCCGGGGCTCTGAGCACCCTGCTCTGGTTAAAGCTGTCCCTGTCGCTGCAGGGGCTGGGCTGGGCGAGCTCTGAAGGGCCCTTCCAGCCCAAAGCACTCCATGGTTCTATTCTATGATTCCCTCCCCAGCTGCCACCGCCGTCCAGTGAGCCCTGCGTGTCTTACAACTTATTTAAGACCTCCTCCTTTGGACAGCCCAAGCTTACTTAGCCCAGCTCTGTGTCCCTGGGGAATCAAGCTTTCCTGCTGCCCATCTTCCAAACCCAGACTCCCACAGACCAAAGCTGGAATCCTCTGACCCACAGCCGTGTCAGAGCCCGCTACTGGCAACCGCTGCCTTTGCAGCCATTCCCCAGATAAGCCCTGTGGCCCTGGAAAGAAGCAATAATAAACATTACCCATCTATATGTATGATCTTTTCTAAAATAAATGCATACAAATTCACAGAGCACTCTTCCAACAAATGTTTTCTGTGCCTTTGTGGTATTTTTATAACCTGCACCTCAAGTGCCTTTCTAGTGCATCATCCTGTATATAATGAAGAAATACCAGACAAGGATATAATACTGAAACAGATGCTTCTACTACCCAAATGAATAATTTCAACATTAATTCAAAAATCTTTAAAGCAGTCATGAGACTAACATGCAGAGGATTACCAGCCAAGGGAAGAGAAATTTAATGTATGTAGGTAAAAGCAATTTTTTTTTCCACGAGCACTACATACTAAACTGAGTTTCTATAGGTCTAATATATAGTAGGTATTTCTTATTTGAGGCATGGTGGAGATCATATGTCATACTTAGATTTTGATATCTAAAGCTAATTCATGTAAATGTCATTAGTTTTGGTGCCCTAACTAAATTAATCTGAGTTCAAATTCAGTAATCAAACCTTTTTAATCAGGTGCTGAAAGCTAAATAGGTAATTGTGTGTTATAACTAACTTAACTCATAGATACTTCAAAAAATGAAGGATCGAGCAGCCAGTCTGGTGGCTTACGGAGGAGCTCCCCCCCGCTTTTACTGAAATCTCTCAGGCAACGCGTCCGGGAAGCCCAGGACTGATCTCCTTCCAGCAGTCTGCTCCCGCCCCACTCAGATCTTCAAGAAGATTATCACCCTCAGATTTCATTTAAGTCATCTCCTTTCCATTCTCCAGATCAGATAAAAGGCCTAGACAGAGAGCCAGGGTACGTGTGTGCTGCTTCTCCAAAGGATGCATTTTTTCCCTCTCCTTATCACCCTTCCCCAGCCAAGCACAAAGCTATCATTAACTGCCCATTATCCTGATACAAACTCAGGGGAAGAAATACTGTCAGGTGCTTCAATGGGCTCCTGTTAGATACCAGGGAGAAAGGATTTCATTAAAACCAAAGGGATGGTTTTATCGGCGGAGTATTCCATTGCCATCCCGGCTGCGTTCCCGCTCAACGCCAAGCAAGTCTCTTCATCAAAGTCAAGGGCGCTGGGGCATCATCCCAGCGCCAAACAGCATTAGGCACAAGGACACTCCCTGCCCTCTCTGTTTTGACGAAGGATCAGAATTACAACAATGCTTTGGATTATTGGCTGCTGCCAAGCAATGACAGACACAATTACAATGATACCAAAGATAGCATGTGGTCACCAATAAAAATTACAGGGATTGATTCTTACATACCAGCACAGCAATAAATATAATACGGACCTTATATTCAAGGATACCTTATTAACTAGCTAGTCTATGCAGCAGTAAAACATGAAATTGCACTGAAACACAAAAATAATCTCCACGGATCTTCTCCTTCCCCACCAAATTCTAGTTCAACATTGATTTTTTTAATGTTGAACAGACATATCATGAGGCTGAAATGAGATAGGTGGATTCATTCTGAGCCTTTTTCTGCTAAAAAAAATTCTAGAAACAAGGTGAGAGCGCCCTATAATTACAGACCCAGGATTAAGCCAGCCCATTTGCAGGAGTTTTGTTCATTTGCAGTGCAGCTCCCTCCTGACCTCAGCGTTCACAGACGCGCTGCAGTAAGGGGTTTGGTTGCTCTGTCTGATGGGGCAGCAAGATGCAACACAGGCATGAACTGGAACTTGAGAACCTGCATTTTTCTTTTCTGGTGTTACCCGTAAGCCATCACGTGAACGTGAGGACGTGGTTTCGCTCAGTGCCTCTTGCTTCCCCTCCTCTCCTCGCCACCACGCCATCGTCATGGCACGAGGAAGAGCCCTCGGTACAGTGGGAGAGGGAGCGGGATGAAGGAAAGGGCCCTGGTTTCCTCCCACAAAATCCCGTGCGGAAGATGTAACACCACATTCGACAGCGTTTTTGCACTATTCTGCGGTCAGCACCGAGAACGTGCCAAGTGAGGCAACCTCATGGCTACTGCCAACGCAGGATGACACACCTGTGCACGCTTGTGCCAAGTTATTTCTAAGCGACTACAAAATGCACTCCGTTACAGCTTACTGCTCGGTTCCCCTTTCGCTTTTGCACCGCCCAAATATCAGCGGTTGCTGAAGGAAGGAGACAGGGGAGAGTGAGGCCCAAAGAATCACAAATATTCTCCCCAACGCTGCAGCTCCAGATGCTGTAAATCTTCCACCAGCCAGAAGCAATCACAGACTAATTTCACTGAGATAGGTCCCGAGGCTTTTTTTATTATTTTTTATACTCCAGTGAGTAAATTCATCAGGGCGAGGGAAAAAAAAAAACAAAAAACAAAAAACAAAAAGAAGCAAACTCTAGAAGGCACCACACATTTCTAACCCGAGGAGTGAAAAGCATCGAGCGCCCTGACGGCTGGCACGGAGCCAGCGGGCAGAGGGTGCAAGGCGAAGGCGCGGACGAGCTGGGGGCCTGGGCGCAGCCTTAACGTCACTGAAGGGTCTTCTCCCTGTCTCAGAAATTGGCCGGGTTTCAAACAGCGTTTACCTAATTCTGCCGTTTCGATTACTGCAAATTCCAGAGCAGGCAAAGCCCTTGGGTTTTTTTTTATCCGCGAACGTACATCCAGGTCACTGATACGCTGCACCTACGGTTGAACCACCAAAACCAGCTGGGTAGGAAGCACTGGCAGGACTTTGCTCTCGCTCTCCCAGCTCGGCTTCAACCACTGACCGAGGCAGGACTGATCCCATCCTGCTAAAACGTCCCCGCGCCAACCCATCACCCTGCCTACCTTGAAGGCAAAGGCTCCAGCAAGAAGCAGAGGCATTTGCGTGCAGCAAATGGGTGCCAGGGTTGCTCCCCCTCCCAAGAGAACGCCCTGCAGAAGGCAGCCAGGCCACGTATCCATCAGAACACACCAGTGCAGCGACCCTCCTCACCAAAATAAGCAGGCTCTAGGTAGAGCAATCCTCTTTTTGTCATTGAATTGGAGTTTTAACGCGTCTCTCTTGTAAATGTGCCCCAAAAAAGAGCATAATTTATTAATTTCCTCTACACGCATTTTGTTCGCAGTTATCTTTCCAACTCTTTGACTGCTGTGAAAAGCTAAAGAAGCAAAAAAAAAAGTAAAAAACACCTCTAAAGGTTAAAACTTCGAGCCAATTTCAACTTCAGCATACATTAGGGTAGTGTATTTTTCATTCATTCCTCCTGGTGACATTTCAAGCTTTGTTACAAATCAATCAGCATTTCCAAAAGCACTCGGAGAAGCAGGAAACTATACTGGATACAAATCCTACAACATCTATTACTCTTGCTATTTCACTCACTTTGATCAAAAACATTTCAAAGGTTATTTTAAAAGAAGCAAAGATTTATTTGAAGTTTCAGGACAGATAAAGGATTTCTGTACAATGTTTCAACAGCAGAATAAACTTCAGCAATATACATGGAATTTATTTCAGAATGAATTCGGTCAAGCATTTAAAAGGACAGAGCTTGTAGTAACCTGGTAGGAGATACATTTAACACTGTATAACACTGTTCAGTATGATGGAGACATGCTGGAGCATAAGTACCTAAAAGTCATAAAAGACAGATTAAGGTTGTGGTTCCGGAAGCTTCTCCAGTATGATACCTATCACCCAAGGCCATGATGTTCTGCCATGGTGAGTTAAAAAACCAAAGGGCTAGTGTTTTGGTGGGAGGCAGCTGCTTTGAGTACCAGGAGAACCGCAACTGCCTCTGGACCCTCGCTGACTTACAGCCCACTCACCTCGGGCGTTACAATCCCAAAGCGATGGATCAAACCGCGAGAGCGGCTAACTGGGGCTAACTGGTTCCTGTCCAACCAGCAGACACATGGCCAACCCTGTGGCCTTCTCAGACGCTGCAGCATAGACAGCAGAGCTCCCTACGAGTTCCCAGAAGGTGTGAGGAGGTGGAGGAGTTGGTCAGCCGTTCATTTTGTCCTCCCCAGAGGCTCAGCAGCAGCAAGGCTTCTCCAGACACGAGGAAGATGAAAACAGCAAGCACAAAACCCTGCCCTCCGCCCCGCAGAACAGCACCGCGTTGTCCTCAGGAGGGGGGACCGATGGCACATTCACTGTTGGGTTCCCGCTACGAACCCCGATGTTCACCTCCAGGAGCTCAGTCTTGCTTGGGAACACACGGGTTTCGTATTCCGGTCCATTCAGTCTTGCGCTTTATGTTAATCAAGGACGTCTTTCCTGAGGCATGTAAATGCTATGAAGTATATATGTGAGTTAAACAAATATACACTACCTTCCAAACCTTCTTGCAGGGGCAGAGGAGCGCAGCATTTTTTAAGGGTGACACTGAAGACATTTTTCTTCTAGCCAAGTGTGCTTGCTAATTTATTTTAGCGCCTGAGGAAGGAGTACTTCAGCTTCTGATCGCAATGTTGATAGCCCTCGCAGTACTGTGTTCAGAGCGCTCCCCTTGAAATAAAACACATCTGTTCCACCTTTCCAGTGCGATCAGGAGCGGCGGCAGGTGTCCTGCGGGATGGGACGCAGGGAAGGGCGGTCTAGCACGTGGGCTGCCCTCAGCCTGAAGCCGAAAAACGCATCAGAGAAATGGTCACTTGGGCTGTCACCGCTATCGGACGCTGTGCAGCAGCGCGTTGCGTGCCGGTGACGGGCCGGCCCCGCTGCTCTCCCTCCCGCTGCCTCGGCCCTTATCTCCCGCCGCAGACCCGCAGCCATCCCCTGCCCTTGCCATCCCCTCCCACCATCCCACGCCGCAATCGCAGCAAAAGCAAATGCTTCTGCCACCTGAACGCCGGCTGAGCGGAAGCCCCCGCGGGCAGACAGGGAAGAGTTGCAGATAAATGGTTATCTTGATTTGCACACACCACGCTGCCCAGGCTTTTTAATCAGAGACCGTAATTGCTCTTCTTTGTTTGGGAAACTCACAGGGATCAAGTATCAGTCAAGCTCAGAGAGGAAACCATGGCGGGGAGATGACAAAAAGCAGAAAAAACCCCCTCAAACCTGCACACCGCCAGCCTGGCAAAGCGGCACTTGCTGCCTCGCACTCACCACACACCCCCACGTACTCACCATGTACCCACTGTGTACGTACTCACCACATACTCACCATACACCCACCATGTACCCACCACACACCCCCACGTACTCACCACGTACCCACTGTGTACGTACTCACCACATACTCACCATACACCCACCATGTACCCACCACACACCCCCACGTACTCACCACGTACCCACTGTGTACGTACTCACCACATACTCACCACGCACCCACTGTGTACCCACCACGTACCCCCATGTACCCTCACATACTCACCACACACTCACCACGTACCCCCACGTACCCGTGTACCCACCATGTACCCACCACGTACTCACCATGTACCCATCGTGTACCCCCACATACTCACCATGTACTCACCACGAACCCCCACGTACTCACCATGTACCCACTGCATACCCCCATGTACTCACCATGTACCCACTCTGTACCCCCACGTACTCACCACATACTCACCACGTACCCCCACGTATCCCCATGTATTCACCACGTACTCACCACGTACCCACCACGTGCCCCCACATACTCACCACATACCCCCACGTACTCACCACGTACCCACTGTGTGCCCCACGTACTCACCATGTACCCCCACGTACCCACCATGTACCCACCGTGTACCCCCACGTACCCCCACCTACCCCCACGTACCCGTCACCGCCACGTGGGCACGAGAAGCCGCTCCGCAGCCGGGCTGACGCTGGGTGGGCAGAGCAAACCCAAGAGTCCTGGAGGATGGGTGAGCCCTTCCACAACAACACACCTCCTGATTTCCCCCGCTTCCGTGCCAGCAGAAACCAGTGCCGCAACACCTGGAATCCCAGCCTGGCCAGCGGTGCACTGGGAGGAGGATGGAGATGCCACATGATGGGTAATTCCCAGCTCGCAGCTTGTCACTCCTGGTTACCATTGCTCCACATGACGAGGAAAACGTCAGCCCCTGAGTACCGTTATTCTCTGCTTAGGCTTACGCACGGAGCCTGGGGAGCACAGCGGAGGTTTCAAAGGAGAGCATTTCCCACGAACGGAAAGCAAACCTTTCTCATTTTCCATTTGCTGCCATTCTTCACAACCCAGGCTGCAGATAAAGCTTTCCTCAGCCCTCAGACGATGATTGATAATGAAGCATGAAGCGACACGAGGTCATACATAATGATGCTCTAAGTTGGAAAACGGGAAAGCTCTGTTCGTGTTATTTTACACGGCCTTCCTAGCCCTGTGGCAGCTCCTTCAACCACTGCCCCGCGAATGGTTTTAAAAAATGGCGTCAGAAGGGAATGCAGATAGATGTGACGGTGGAAATCGAAAAGATCCAGCTCTGCTGAAAGCTTTCTTCAACCTGTCTAAATGTGTGCTCTCATTTCCTGAGCTATCTTTTCCCCTTATTCCAACTCCAGTGAGAAAGAAATTCAGAGTTCAGGCAGGGAAGCTCTCATGAATTTTCTTGGCGACGCCAGACCATCGGTACGATGTTAATATGGAATGAATTTGACATTTAAACTGGTTTGTAAATACACCTTTTAGAAGACATGTAAGACTATAGTCTTTAAAGGACCTTTATGGTCCTTAAGGAATCTATAAATGCTTTTCATCAGGGTAGGCACGTTAAGGCCACTGCCCTAGCCTAATTTGCCTAATTACACACCTCCCTGAAATTCTCTTTATAGTTTCAACTGCATATGATAATTTCTTCCTATCCACTCCTAAAAATGCTGTTAATTGTCCTTATGTGATGTTAATCAGCTGCGGCATCCAAGCCCAGACCTAATTTGTAGCAATCGTTTACTTATCTCAGAGAGGTGTTAACACTGCTAGATTGAGAATTTAAGATGAAATTCAAATTTTTCATGTAAATTAAGCTACATAGCAGAGATGAAAAAGCTCAATAATTATTAAAAGCTCATTTTAGAAAAACCCGATACCTGAATTCAGCTATTTGAAATTTAGATTCAGTGACATCATACATACATTCAGTTAAACGAGGTGTGGAACAAATCTCACATATTACACCTTGAACACTTTGTCTGCTCTCTTTTTCGATAAATATGGAAAGGAAGCGAGGCGCGCTCTGCTCCCGTCAGAAGGCTGCTCTTCAGCCGACAAGGAGCACGGCGGAAGCGGGGCTCCAGCTTTCCAAGGCCGCGTCTCAAAATAACCCAGCGCGCTCCTGAGAGGGCAGGGGCAAGGTTGGGGCGCGTGGGCAAGCAGCTCCGCCACCAGCACCGGGTAATAACGGATGCTTTGGAGTTAAGCAGAGTCTTAGGCTCTTTGCTAGGAGTGAACCCAAATTTAAAGACTCTGCACAGATGCCTCTAGCAAGTTCCTGCTTGTCTTCACCGTTTCACCAGAGCTATTTCTGTTCCAGGATGTTATGCACGTAATAATTTTTTTATTATGTAGGAAACAGCTTATTTGATCAATTTGCCCTATTTTTCTGTTCATGAATTTGGTGAGAGGTTTATCATTTTCCTGAGTTTATTAGAAATTTCCTGCCAGAAATAATTGCAGTAAATAAAACTTGCTCTGGAGCTCGGGCTTCTGCGGTTCAAAACAAATGCTTGCAATTACCGCATTTGCGGAGCGTGAGCTCAAGAGAGCAAGAACACAGTGAAGGAAATTAGCCTGGGGTCTTAAAAGGTGCCTAAGGGCTTGAAGTGCCTCTGTTCCCTGGGAGCTGGTCACCTAATTCCCTAAGGGCGTTTTGATAAATGCGCCCTTACTTTATCCTGTTCTGTCCCGGAGAGAAAGCAGGGACTGAGATGCACGGGGGGGCATCTTGGCTGTCCCATGCCCCCTCCCTGCAGATCCCCGCTGCTGTTGGGAGCAGGGATGTCAGTCCCCGGGGCTCCGCAAAGCGCTGGCCAGTTGGGTACTTGCTTAACGCCCTTTGATGCTTCTCCCCGACAGCAAAGATCTGATATTTTCCTTCTAATTCACTATTTTCTACAATAGCTTAAACTTGTCTTCAGCACGTTGTTAAACCAGGTACCTTCCGCTGAAAGCGTAACGCCTTTTCTCCCTGTTGGCACTCCTGTTTCAGATCGACAGGCTCGAAAACGTTCAAGTTGTGCCTAAACCCTGCGTGGGACCTGCAGGGCCGGGTGGCAGAGGGCAGGCTCGGAGCGCAGCTGGCATCGGCAAAGCAGCCAGAAATCAGAGGAGAGCGCTGAATTTGCATCTGAAGCACAGCCAGGCAGCGGTGGGACCGGTACTGTACAGCTGAGGCTATAGGGGACGGGTGGAGAATGACGGGATTTGTGAGGATCACCCTGCTTGGAGAAGGTGGGGAACGTGCAGGCGTGCGATCCCGGAGCACATCCCGGCTCCCTGCCTGGCCCAGACCCGGGAGTGAACGTGTGGGACTGAGCAAACCTGGAAGACAGAAAGAAAACCAGAAAGCTCATGTGCCATTTCTGCAGCTATTCAGTGCCCTGCTGCAAGAATACATTGATTATTAACAAGGTATTTTAAATAAGGGCCATACGAGTGTGCAAAACCAAGGTATAGTTTCTGTACAGTAACAGGCAGCAGTGAAAATCCAGCTTTTCTGGTTAATAAACACGTCCAAACTGTCTTCCCTCTTAAACCTCCTCACTCCTGCCCATTTCTCTAGTTGTTTTGCAGCACTTTTTCAATACAGCAGACGGAAACACTGAAGGGGAGCACGCACGCGTGACACGGAAGAGCGGACACACTTGTCCTGGTTTCAGCTGGAACAGAGTTCATTTTCTTCCCAGTAGCAGGCACAGTGCTGTGGTTTGGATTTAGCAGGAGAAGAATGCTGATAACACGCTGATGGTTTAGTTGTTGCTCAGCACTGCTTATGCCAGGCAAGGACTTTTCAGCTTCCCATGCTCTGCCAGGGGCACAAGAAGCTGGGAGGGGGCACAGCCAGAAGAGTTGATCCCAACTGCCCCAAGGGCCATTCCATACCATACGGCGTCATGGGCAGTATAGAAACTGGGGGGGTTGGCTGGGGAGCAGCGATCGCTGCTGGGAACTGGCTGGGCATCGGTCGGTGGGTGGTGAGCAATTGCATTGGGCAGCACTTGCTTTGTGTATTATTATTGTTATTATCATTATTATTATATTGTTATTATCATTACTATTTGACTTTATTTCAATTCTTAAACTGTTCTTATCTCAGCCCAGGAGTGTTTCTCCCTCTCACTCCTCCGATTCTCTCCCTCATCCCACCGGAGCAGGGGCAGTGAGCGATGGCTGCGTGGTGCTGAGCTCCTGCCTGGGGCTGAACCACGGCAGCACTTCAGGGTGCGTTTGAGCTGCCCTCCGCCAACAATTCTTTGTACAACCCCATGCGATGAACCTGCCTCGAAGTAACCTACGCGGTGACCACAAGAATTAGGGAGCATCCCATCTGCAGGAGGCAAGGACAGCAGCGCTGGCAGTGCAAACGTCCGCGGGGAGGAGGAGCGTGCGGGCACAGCGTCAGGCAAAAACCGAAGGCGTAGCGAACGGGTTTCCTTTTGGTGTTGCACACCGTAACTGTGGGTGCAATAAGCAGATGTAATGCCTTTTTTTGCAGCTCTCTCACTGCTTGGTTTTCCTCCGAAGACACTACGCCCCATCTCCCAGATCAGAGACTCCCGCTGCCAGGCCGGCAGACGCACACGCAGATGCTTTCATCTGCGGAAACGCCGACGTGCCTGTCACTGTCAGAGCAGGGCCACGGCTTGGCACCCAGTAACGTGGTCCTGTAAAGTAAATCCTAATTTACCGAGGGAAAAATTAACAAGCGATTACTTAATTATCAGACTTCACTTTCCCTTAGGACCGTGAGACCAGCTCTTGCGTGTGGAGACGGGAGTGGGTAATGAATCTGCTCTTATTAAGGAGAAGCTTTATTTTGAAAATGTGCCCTTGCATTTATCTCAACACTGTAAAGTAAAATGCACGCACAGAGGAGGGCAATTTCCTGCAAGTCACGGTCTGCAATTAAAAAAAAAAAAATTCCCTTTAGTGTTATTTCTAATAAATACTGCTTTTATATGCTGAACAGAATGACTGGAAAATATTGCATATACTTTATTGGCTTCCTAAAGCAAAAGCCTCAATATATATCCCACAGCAAGGCACGTATCTGAGGTTACACATCCCTGCACTACGATCGCAATAATCCTTTTTGCATTAAAAAATAATGAGCTTCATCTCATTTGCAGATTCTTAAAAGCACAGAATCCTATGGTCACTTGGCAATATGAACGCACATCTCATAAATAGTAAATGAAAACAGAGCTCTCTTACCTTCCCGCAGAAGCAGGACTGAAAGCTGGGTAGTCCCACAGGGAAATGTATTTCTTTCAGGAAGCTTTCATTTCAGAACGGCTAAAAATCCTGCCCTTATAGGCTTGTTTGGCGGAAGAGAGAGGATTAAACTGGACATTTAAAATGTTTGTTTCTCTACTCCCATCTTGATAAATCTCTCTCAAAATGTAATCCTTTCTTACAATGGAGAAGCGCCAGAGTTCTTGGTAAAACTCGCATCAGTCATTTTTATGGGGAACCTGCACAAATGCCCGTTTCACCAAAGAGCAAATTTGGGAAGCATCTACAGTTAAGCATAATATAGCAGCTCACTGAAATGGGTGCCTAAAGGCAGCTGCAACCAGAGAAATGAGATCTGTATGACAAAGCTTTGCCAAAAAAGTAGTCTCCTCTATTTTCCCCCTTTCTTCCTAATATACTTGTTCATTTTCTTTTGTAATAAAAACTCCACAGAACACGTAGTCCCTCATTACGGATGTGTGTGTTCTGCCAAAGCTGTGGTCCAAGGATGAGGTTACTGCAATAATGTGCCCAAGACATCAAGAATAAATCTATTATTTGATTTAAAAAAAAAAAAATACACCCAACCTCACAACTTTAAAGAAAGGCCTTTAGAATTTAATAGGTACGATACCAATTAGATTTTATCGGAGTGGGGTCTATAGAAGCCGCTCTTACAGCCATCTTGTCATTCCTTAGCGAGAGAGATAATGCTCCATTAAGTTCTATTAAATGCTTAAAAAATCCAGAGGAAAGCCAGCCTTTTCACTGCTATTTTACTGTTCCATTGGATTTCACCTTGGCCTGCGCTCCGGCATTCCTGACGGGCAAGCAGGTCTCCAGGAGGCTGTCGGGGCCCTTGCGCGGCTTTTCCGCACAAAGGGAGGGGGTTCCGGCGCGGCACTTGCCTAGATTTTGAGGAGTACGGAAGTACCTGATGCGCGGGGAGCTGGCCTCTCCCCGCGGGACGACGGGCGGCCAGGCCCCTGCGGCACAGCCCCCAGCTACAGCCGCGTGCTTTGGCCAGCGGCCATCTCTTCCGGGCTTGCAGGGCTTCCGTGCGGAAGCCAGCGAGAGCCAGCCAACGTCGACAGGGCAAGTTCTGCGCGTCTGTCACCACGAGCATTAACAGCACGCTGCCGCGGTACCATCTCGGACCTAAGGAAACCCCTTTAAACGTTATTTTGAAGACTCGCAGGGCTGGGTGATCAGCCAGCCCTGGGCTGGCACTCAAAGACTTTGGGTTCAACTCTCAGCCCTGCCGCAAACTCCTTGTCTCACGTTGGCCAAACGCGTGCTCTACTCTGGAAGTGTTTGCTCTCCAGAAACAAAACAGAGCTAATGTCACAGCCTCTGCCTCTAAGGTGCATGGTGGGATGCCGAAATGCAAACGACAAAGCCACCGATGGAGTGTAAACTGTCTCTATCCCTTAAATAAAAAAATAAATCATTTTTTCTTAATATATTATTTAGATATATTTTTATATATATTATTATAAAATAAAACCTTACCCAAAGCTTGCAGCTGGAGGGGCTACAGGAGGCAGCAGGACCAGGGGGCAGAGGGCGAGCCGGGGCCCGTCGCAGCGAGCCGCGGCACCGAGGGCTCCTCCTGCTCCGGGCTGCAGCATCGCAGCTCTTCCGCGCTGCTCTTTGCATTTGTTCCTGCAACACTTATCTAAAAGCAGCACATTCTCTTTGATTGACTTTATGGAAAAATATCTTCTAAGAATAGCAGCTGTTTCTACAGAATACTTGTATTTACTTAGTAAAATAACTGGGAAAGTGCTCATAGGTTAGGTACAAAGTCATTTCCCAAGGCAGACGTTTTTAAAGTTGGATGAGAACAGCCCGAGAACCTGTCACTCTCCCGCAATTTCTACTTAATGTCAGGAACAGCAGAAAAACGAACCATTGTTTTAAGTTACTATGGCTGAAAGAACCCATATTTTTGTTGTCAAAATCTTAAATTGACTCTCCCTTGATGTTCCGCATGTTCTCTTGCTGTAGATTAAAAGACCACATATATTCTAATTTATCCTTCTGGGGTTATGTCCCTACAGCTGGCATTTGGAAGACCCATGCTCCAGCTTGTGAGAGAGCAGGAGAGAAACACGCGATTTTTGATCTTTGTAATTCAACACTTTATAATTCAAAGGATCGGGGCCGTTCTAGTCGGCGTGCTCTACGTCCATCCTACAGCGAGGAAAAGGTGGTTGGGTGTTTTGCAGAGGTTCTGCCCTTGCTCGGTATCGGCCAGGCGGCACGTCCTGAAATCAGTGTGATTTACTCTGGCAGAAAACTGTTGCTGCTACTACTCACGCAAATCCTTCACAGACAGCACTGCACCTACTGGCAGGCTCCTCTTTAAACGTTTCCTCTCAAAATTCTTATCAAGTATCCCCCCTTCCCCAAACACCAGGCACAGTGCAACACTGCAAGCCTTTCTCCTGCGCTTTAACTAAATCCCTTCTCACCCTTGTAGTACAAATAGTCTCAAACGGTGCCGTGATCAGCCAACTTCCAGGGCTCCCGGACCTTTCAGCGTAAGAGGATGTAGCTCAGCTGATTAAATTTGTACTACAGGCAGCGGGATGCTTTAATGTGAAGATCAAGGAAGCAATCACGCACCTGCAAATTTCTAGATCCCCTCTGGACATTTGAGCTCAATTCCACCGTCTAAGCATGTTTTTAGTGTTTATGCAGGGAAAAAATACTGGGGGAAAAAAAAAAAAAATTAAAGGCTTGACATCAGGTGCTATATAACGTGCAGTACACAACTCATTTTTATACCCAAGGATCCACTTGGGTGGTACCTGCTTTTCAGAAACTAGTCCAGTTCAACTTTTCTGGCTAACTCTAATTAGAAGATTAGCCGCTGATATCAAGACAGCACCTGTAACGAGGTTAGCCCAAAGATGTACAATACTCTGTTGAGTATTGATAAGTTATTTTTATTTATGTAGGACACATAGCACTAACATTGACATTTGTAATGTGTTTGGAGTATTATACAAACAGAAGGATTTTTGCCTGCTTAGCGTTACACATTATGCATCTGTCCTACACTGTGCCAGCTTTCCCTGCCACTGGATTTTCACAGCGGTAGGAAATAACAGGGATAAAGGGATTAAAAAGCAATGATTTTCTGTAAAGCCTTATAGGACATGTCTGCTATGATCTCAGCTTACTTGCCTCATCTACACCAGTAAAACACTATTGTAGTAGACAGATTTATGGATTAAATGCAGAGAAGTGTGTAAAATAAATATTTTGCTTATAGCTTCTGCACACTTTAAAATATTCTCTGTGATTATGATAGCTTCTGAAGTCTCTTTCCAGCGGGGTGATGTGCGGTTCAGAAGTTAAAATCAGGGACCTCCTCTGGCTTCGGTGCAATCTAAAGGTCATGATTGAAGTACGGTGTTTAGCAATTCCAAACAATTGTATCCAGACCTCAAACACGCCATGCTTTGTCACAGCTGCCACGTAAGGTCAGATCGAATTGAAATTATATTTATCTCAGTATTAATAGAGCTACAGTTCAGGCTAAGCCATGCGAAATACAGTTCTCGGGCTACTCTCTGTGTTTCCTCCCAGCCTGTGGGGACTGCAACCAGAGCAGAGGAGAGAGGGAAATTGGAAGTTTGCAAATCCTCATCTCACGGAAGAGGAAGGGTTCGGCAGCTCGGCCGAGGCCGTGCCCATGTCCGCAACAGACCCAGGAGCTGAACCGATGCCTCCCGAACCGTAACTCGAGGCAGACTGCAAGGTCACTCCTCTGCCACTGCCCTGCGTTCATCCTTTGCCCGCTCACCAAGCCCAGGGGCCCGAGACGCCGGCCGCCGCTTCATCGGAGCGCGAGGCGGCCGCGTGGGACCCTGGACGCAGCACCCACGGCTCCCCTCCCGCCAGCACCAGAAAGCGTCGCCCATTTGTACTCACGAGGGAGAAGCTCTCCGCCGTGGAGACGGAAGCAGCAGAGCAATGGCAGCGGAAATCTATCACCTGCACAGGGACAGCGGATTTTCTAGGAAATGCTGTTCCTGGCCTTTTTTACACCTTCTGTGCTTTATACTTCGTACCGATACGCCTCTCCTGCGCATCCTTTCCAGCGCAGTGATGCAGCCGCAGCACCTTTGCCAGCATCATCGCAGGAGCACTCTTTTCATTTTGACACGCAAGGTTGAAACGTAAGTGACCTTCTCTGCAGGCACCTCAGTCGCAGTCTGGCTCTGGGGGAAGCCGAACCTCCAGGATCTGGTTAGTTTAGTCAACATACGCTTAACCAAAACCAATGCGGTGACCAGTTGCCACCTGTCTTTCTCCTCTCCTTTTGTCATAAAGAACTTACAGTCTCACACCGCACTTGCAATCAGGTCCTTTAACAACAAAACCAGATGATGTTTGAATTTAAAATTAAGATTTTTTTCTATTAAAAGTAGAAATATCACTGTACCTGCTATAAAAGAATGCTGCCCACCCTGCAAGCACACATGCAAGAGCGTAATTCATTAATAAGGTGAATAGGTCCCCAAATTCCCGTTGTATCAGCTGACCACAAATACAAGATTTTTGTTGTGGATCACCGATTCGTGGAGTAAAACGCAGCCTGTAATTTACAGCAGCTTCAGATCCTTCCCCACACGCAGGAAGGATGAAGCGACCTGCTTTACCTTCACGCTTTCCAAGCAGACCGAGTGCTCGGTCTTACTAAAAAGCGCCAGACAGACCCACGCCACTTCTCCCCGCGGGATGCGAAGGCGGCACCGGGCTCGGTCTCCCCCACGCCGCTTGCACGGACCCAGCCCCTCCGCGCGGCTCCGGCCCGTGGGCACCGGCGGACCCCCCGTCACGCCGGCTCGGCCCCTGCCCGGGGCACCAACCAGAAATAACTCCTTTTCGCTGAACAGAAACCTCTGTCTCAGAGCTGGATGGACAGCAATAAAGGGCATTTTTCATGTTTTTTTAAATACGTGGCGATGCAGCAAACATACAGTCAAGATTTTACATCGCTACCCACTTGAAAGTTAAAGGCTTCCCCTATAGCTTACATACTGGGGAGTATTTTCATTTAATTCCACACAGAATCAGAACACGCCCCCCCCCCCCCCCCAAAAAAAAAATTGAGATGCCATATTCAGATGCTAATACACAGAACTATCGAGCAAAAAAGATCTTAGTTTTGGCCAAGTAACACCCTGTTGGGGATTTCTCTCTAATAGAGCAGGTCTTTAGATCTATGGATGTCAGTTCAATACCTTACCAGGTCCACGAGTTGCAAAGTTAATTTCACACTAAGAAGGTTTTCAACAAACAAGGCACAGAAAAAAATACGCTTAAAAAGAAATACTGAATTCTTTGACGCGGCCAAAATACTCTCAGCAGAGAACTAGCAGGGAGAACAGGGGGCAAGGAGAGGGTTTTTAAGCCAGGCATACCGAAAGCAGCAGCTGAACTAGGTGGGAAGCAATGCTTAATTACGTCATTTGGTATCGCAAGCGGTTCTGAAATCGACCCAGAAGTTATTTCTGCCGTGGTGCCGCTGCAGGCGGAGCCGGCAAACCCGAGACAGCGGCACTAACGGGAGCTGGAACGAGCACAGGGGTTGCACGCGTTCTCATGTGTGTAAACCAGAAGCAACTCCGTTGCAGTAACCGGAGTCAAAGAATAACATCAGCCCTGTGTGTACCTACAACACAGGCAGTACTACGAGTCCTTCCATGGCCCACAGTACTACAAGTCCTTTAACACCCCACAATGCTATGAGTCCTTCCATGGCCCACAGTACTACAAGTCCTTCCATGGCCCACAGTACTACAAGTCCTTTAACACCCCACAGTACTATGAGTCCTTCCATGGCCCACAGTACTACGAGTCCTTTAACGCCCCACAGTACTACGAGTCCTTCCATGGCCCACAGTACTACGAGTCCTTTAACACCCCACAGTGCTATGAGTCCTTTAACGCCCCACAGTGCTATGAGTCCTTCCATGGCCCACAGTACTACGAGTCCTTTAATGCTCCACAGTACTACGAGTCCTTCCATGGCCCACAGTACTACGAGTCCTTTAACACCCCACAGTACTACGAGTCCTTTAACGCTCCACAGTACTACGAGTCCTTCCATGGCCCACAGTACTACGAGTCCTTCCATGGCCCACAGTACTACGAGTCCTTTAACACCCCACAATGCTATGAGTCCTTCCATGGCCCACAGTATTAGGAGTCCTTTAACGCCCCACAGTACTACGAGTCCTTCAACGCCCCACAGTACTACGAGTCCTTTAAGGCCCCACAGTACTACGAGTCCTTCAACGCCCCACAGTACTACGAGTCCTTCCATGGCCCACAGTACTACGAGTCCTTTAACGCCCCACAGTGCTATGAGTCCTTCCATGGCCCACAGTACTACGAGTCCTTTAACACCCCACAGTACTACGAGTCCTTCCATGGCCCACAGTACTACGAGTCCTTTAACGCCCCACAGTACTACGAGTCCTTCCATGGCCCACAGTACTACGAGTCCTTTAACACCCCACAGTGCTGTGAGTCCTTTAACGCCCCACAGTACTACGAGTCCTTCCATGGCCCACAGTGCTATGAGTCCTTCCATGGCCCACAGTACTACGAGTCCTTTAACACTCCACAGTACTACGAGTCCTTCCATGGCCCACAGTACTACGAGACCTTCCATGGCCCACAGTACTACAAGTCCTTTAACACCCCACAGTACTACGAGTCCTTTAACGCTCCACAGTACTACGAGTCCTTCCATGGCCCACAGTGCTATGAGTCCTTCCATGGCCCACAGTACTACGAGTCCTTTAACACTCCACAGTACTACGAGTCCTTCCATGGCCCACAGTACTACGAGACCTTCCATGGCCCACAGTACTACAAGTCCTTTAACACCCCACAGTACTACGAGTCCTTTAACGCTCCACAGTACTACGAGTCCTTCCATGGCCCACAGTACTGCGAGTCCTTCAACGCCCCACAGTACTACGAGTCCTTCAATGCCCCACAGTACTACGAGTCCTTTAACGCTCCACAGTACTACGAGTCCTTCCATGGCCCACAGTACTACAAGTCCTTCCATGGCCCACAGTACTACGAGTCCTTTAACGCCCCACAGTACTACGAGTCCTTCCATGGCCCACAGTACTACGAGTCCTTTAACACCCACAGTACTACGAGTCCTTTAACGCCCCACAGTACTACGAGTCCTTTAACGCCCCACAGTACTACGAGTCCTTCCATGGCCCACAGTACTACGAGTCCTTTAACACCCACAGTACTATGAGTGCTTCCATGGCCCACAGTACTACGAGTCCTTTAACGCCCCACAGTACTACGAGTCCTTCAACGGCCCACAGTACTACGAGTCCTTTAACGCCTCACCTACTAGCCTGGGGTTCCACCCAGCGTCCCTCTGTCCAGCCCCCCGAGGTGGGTCACTGCCACCGCCTCGTTAGAAATGACAGCCGCCGGCCGTCGTAGCTGGCGAGCTGCACAGGACACGTCGTCAGGGCGCTCCCCTTCCGCACCGCTCCTCTGCTGCGTATAAAATCTTAGGTAGCTCTTCATTTTGGTATTTCTGCAGAGTGCCATAATAGGCTTTTCTATGCAAGTCCTTTCGCAATCATTTTAGTATCCTGGTAAAGGAGAACTGCATCTCAAACACGCTGGAGACTGCATAACATGAAATGTCGACCTATTCAGCTCCTTGAGTTAGACAATGAGACTCCAACCTTTCTCCCAGAGACGGGAACAAGTACTTTGCACCCTGTTCGCAAGGAACTGCAAATTCAACTCTAAGACCCAAGTTAAGCCCACCTCTCTGAGCCCTGCACGCTCAGCCCTGTCTGTATATGAGCTCTACGCCAGGACAGCGGAGAAGAGCGGGTTTTTGACCGACTGAACGCGGCGAATCGCTTCTTGTGTCGCCAGCGAAGGCTTTAGGCTGGAGACACCCAGCTGTAGGAAGTCCCCCCAGCACACACGGGGAACTGGGCCAGCGAAGCGGGTAAAGACCGAGGTCAGGCCAAGAAAACGTAGGGAAACGCGCGAGTCAGTAATTCCAGGCAGAGAGAACTGAAAAAAAGAGACAAGACGGAAAACCGGGAGCGAAGGGGAAGCTGCAGATATCCACGGGCTTAACTGGCCAGCTTTAAACCTTTGAATTTCAGGCTGACGTGAGTCTCAGGGTTGAAGCCGTAGCGTATTTTTCCCCCAGCTAATTCACCAGTCCCTTACTCAAGCCGCCGCAGAGCGTAATTCCGGCGAGTAATGCTGCTTTATTCCCCTATAGGGAAACTTCCCCCATCGTTAGACGCAGTTGGCAACGCCCCGCGCTGCGCCTCGGGGGCGCTTTTAAGGGAGTTTTTTGGGGAAAATGGGAATACGGCGGCGGGGGGGGGGGGGTGTTCACTCTGGAACCTAATGGTGGAGTAGCAACACAGCGCCCCCGCCCACTGAGCTGCGCGGGGGCGGGGCGAGGGAGGGCGGGGCGGGGGCGGGGCCCCGCCCCCGCCCCGCCCTCCCTCGCCCCGCCCCCGCGTAGATGCGCAGCCAATGGGAGCGCAGCCCGTCAGCTGACCGGCGGCTCCTACCCAGGTGCGCTCCGGCGGCGGCACAGAGCGGGCGGCGGGCACCGGGGGTACCGGTAGCGCTGCTCCGCTCCCGGGACTCCGTTCCTTCCCGTCCTGGAAGGAGGGATTTAGGGAAGGAAGGAGGGAAGAAGGGAAGAATCCCGCCTCCTTACCGTGTTTCCATAAACCCGCTTGCGCTCGGGGTCGCGGTGGATGTGGCGTCCCCCGCCGGGCAGCGACCCCCGGCCGCCGGTAAGTGCCTCCACGGAGGGGGGGGGGGGAAGGAACCGGGGCCTGCGGGGACCCCGCCGGTGCCCTCGGTGCGGCGGAGATCGCCGGGGGTCGTGAGGGAAGGGAAAGTTTAGGGCAGCGGCCGCGCCCCCCGGGAGAACCGGCGGGTCCCCCCCCCCCCCAAAGTTCCGCCGGCGGGTCGCCCCGGGCTTGGGGACCGCTTGGCCTCGCACCTCCGGGCGATGGGGGGGCGGGGGATGCGGTGTTTCGGTGGAGCAGCGGGGGCCGCAGCATCCCTCCCTCCCCCCCCCCCCCCGGTGCCCTGCCGTAGTTTCGCCGCCGCTTTTGGCGGGCGGGGGAGCCCCGGTCCCCGGCGGAGACCCCCGTACCTGCGCCGGGGGGAGCGGGGCGGGGGCCGGCGGTGCTGCCGTGGCCCCCCAGCCCCGATTTGCATGCGAATGGGAGCGTCCCCCGGCAGATGTCTCGCCTCCTCCATTCACACGGAGGAATGTGAAAAGACGAGGAGCCTTCAGCCTTTAACAATAGCCCTTCAGAAACCGGCATAAAGGCGCAGTGTGAGCGGGGCCGCCCGGGACCGCCGGCTCCGCCGCCCTCCTCCCGGGGCCCGGGGGCGGCGGGGCCGTGCGGGCGGAGCGGCCGCTTCGCACCTCCGGGCCGGGGGCCTTGGCAGCCCGCCGCAGGGCAGGGACGGGGCTTCCCCGGGCTGGGGCCGCGGCTCCTGCCGCACCGGGCTGCCTTGCTATTTTTTTCCTTTTTTTTCTTAATTTTTTTTTGGGGGGAGGGGGTCGCCTACCAGACGCGCGGTCCAGCCGCGCACCGGCGGGGCCCTCCCTGCGCAGCCGGGCGGAGGCCGGGCATCCCCGCTCGCCGCCCCTCGCCCCGGGGAGGGGGCTACCGGCTGTCGGAGGGGCCAGCGAGCCCCCCCCGGCGCTCGCCCCCGCCTCGCAAAGCCCCTTTGGGCGAGGGGAGGGGGCGCGCTCGGTGCCCGCCGTACCCGGAGGAAGGCGGCAGGCGCTGGCCTGCGGTTTTACACCTCGCCCCAAGTTACTTAGTGCCGGTGCGTTTAATTCCCGCAAGCGAAGGGGAGGAGAAGTAAGGGAATCGAACTCCAAGCAGTAAGGGAATCGAACTCCAAGCAGTAAGGGAATCGAACTCCAAGCAGAAAACAGCGTCGTCCGAAGGCGAGAGGCGCCGCGACGATGCTCGTCTTTTTGTCCCGGAGCTGCGCAGCGGTCCCCGCGTCACGCGTCTCTTCCGTAAAAAGTAGTTTGTCAACCTTTAAGTCTTTTCCTTACAGACTTCAAAGGAGCCCTATAAAACAAGCTTGCTGTTTCTGAAGGAGACTGTAAACCTTTTGCGGAGAATCACGAGGCGATCGCGCAGGCGCTTCAAACGAGCAGAGCCCCGTACCGCGCCAGCCCCTGTCTGAGGGCCCTACCAAAGTACGTCCCAAAGTCTCGCAAGTTGGGATTTAAATTAATTTAAAAGGCAGACGCACCGGCAGAGAGAGCGAAAAACCCAACGCGCCAAGCTTCCCAGATGGCAGAGTAGTTTCAGAGCGCGGGATTTGTCGTGCCCGAGCAGAGCGGGGGCTGTGCAGCCCCGCAGCCGGGGCACGGGCGCCGGGCACGGCACCGCTCGCTGTCCCACGGTGCCGCGGCATTGCGCCGGTGAAACCCGGGCTTTGCGAAAGCTTAACTTTTGCCGTGAGGGGTAAAAAGTTAGCTGAATAAAATTTTCCGTAGTCCCTACAGAATCGTATGTGTCCCGGTAGGCGCTTTGGACTTTGCCAGGGCATGCGATGACTATGAAGTATTTTCCATTTACCTAGAACAGACGGGAATGCTCCTGCTGATCACGAAAGGAGACAGGGGTTTGTATCAAGTTGTATAGATTACAGAAGGAGAAAAACTTTTTCACGTTAAACTGCGGAAGACCCGTCTTTATTGACATGAATAACGCCGAGCGCATCCCAACTTACGCTGCAAAAAGAAACTTCTGCTCGGGCTGATGTACCAGGGCTCAGACGGCTGCGTAGGCACGGGTCCAGCTTGGAGGCTTGGAAGCCCCGGGTTAAAACCAGTCATACGTGCACGTCTTTCCAACTCGGGGAGAAAAGGCGATCATTTAAATACGCGTTAGTTAAAGCTTTCACCGTCGTATCATAAATAAACGCTCAGTCCCCCCCGGTGTTTGAAGAAACCCCCGTTGCCGCCGGGCTGTGGAGCGCGGTGCGGCGGTGGCAGAGGCGGCAGCCCGCGCCGGGGTAGCGCTGCAGCCTTTTGTTTCACTTCGATACAGTATCGTGGCACTGCAGAAGCCAGGGAAAACTTTTCCTAATCGGCGTGCCGTATTCCTGCTGCATCCGTCTGTCAGCAGGCTGCTGCTGCCAAGGCAGGCGGCAGCTACCAGCTCTTGATATTTTTTTTTTTTTTTTTTGGTAGGGACACTTTAAAGCACCTCGGATGAATCATAACCCCAGTCAAGTATTACTGGTACTGCAGCTTGCATAGTTTAATATTTACTGAAAAGGTAATTTATTTGCATTATTGAGTCTATGGATATTTTTTTGTCATTGCTGTTAGGGATGCTAGAAACTCTAAGTTCATTTAAACACTATTTTTTAAAAATTTCTTGTATGAATTGAAGCTCTTACTTCTGTTAATGATGTTGATGAGGGGAAAAAAAAAAAGTTTTTTTCACTCTGGTAGGTGGGTCAGAGCTCTATGCCACGTTATTTGTGCCTCTTCTGGAACCGCCGCTTCCCCAGGCGAACGCCTTGGAGCACGCCAGGTCCCAGGTCGGGCTTTGTGTCAGGCTCAGACTAGGATCAGGCATCAGGAAAAGACGAAACCAAAGAAAAAAAAGTTAAGTGACATTTATAGAAGAGCACTGGTTGTTAACAGCGTGGTTTGTTTTTTTTTTTTTTTTTTTTTTTTAAACCGGCAAAGTAGCAAGATGCTGAAAATGTTTACTGAAGAGCCAAACATTTTCAGAAATAAAAATCACTTTCTTTTACGGCGCACTTTGTAACTACGGAGGTGACTGTTCTTTGAAGCCCTGATTAATATAAATGAGTTGTAATTTTCTGACCAAGCCATCCTAGTTCACATATATTATTCCATTGGCAGACATGTGGTCTCCACAGCTGTCCCCTCATTTGTGTATGAAATGGAAACACTGGTGGCATTTGTAGGTTACCATAGTTACACGAACAATACACGTGTGAGGCTTCATCCTGCCAAGCTCCAGATTTTTTTTTCCTGGCAGACATTTTGTAGACACAGAACTGAAGAAAATCTATGCAAAGTTTTTGGAAGCACATAAATCCATTTCTCCCCCTGTCTGTTTATATAATGCTAACTGACAGGGAACCTGCGTTTCAGCCTCCCGACGGCCCATTTTTCATCTTCTCCCAGTTGGAAATGCCATCATGGGAGAGGCATGATGCTCCCAGGAATCGTAAATTCCAGGCTCCGGTCAAGAGCAGTGAAGCAATTAGCAGGATCAGGCCTTAAATGCTATGGCAAATACAAACCGCAACTTTCTTAAAAATAACTTGCGGCACGGCGAGGTCTACACGAAACGGAACTGAGCTGAAACAGCTTTTCTGCCGGTTGCGGTACGCAGGTTGGCAATGCCGCTGGGCTCCTGGGGCAGCGGAGAGGCAGGAGGGAGCCGGGCCCCGCCACGCCTGCTCCGGCAGGAGCATCTGCGCAAATCCAAGAAAGCGCATGGCAAAGTATTCCCATGCTCAGGTTTGTCTCTGCAGTTAAGCTGTACCCACTATGGGAAGGAGGATGGGCAAAAATAAAATCATGGAGCTGGCCTAGAATCTGATTTTGTGGCTGTACCATAAAACTAGTAAATAATGGCATTTCTCTAAGACTCAGAGTGCTTAAATTCTGCAAAGAGAAATCAAAGGACTGCTTTGATAAGAAACCCTCTGTTGAGGATGTGCTTGAGTTAGTCAATGATTTTTCCAGTCTCATTCTTCTCCTGTAGCTGAGTAATTAAGTCCTCCACTAATGGACTTCACAAGGTCAGGAACAGAACATGCCTCCGTACAGGTTTAAAAGGTACCCAGATTAAAGTCCTTCTAAACCACGTTCTCTTATTCATCGCTGCTTACAGCCCTGCAACCTTATGCAAATTTTGTTTTGCTGTTTAGATGTCGTCTTTCGTATTTCTACATATGGCATTGAAGGAAAATACTGGATTGGCCTATTTTGTGTTGGCCTAATTCTCCTCCCGTTGAAGACAGCGGAAGTCTGGCATCAGTGGGAAGAGAATTAGTCTCTGCTCCTAAGTTCTACTGTAAAATGTTTTTATAACTTCACCTTTTAGTTCATGAGATCTTAATTTGGTGATACAAGCCAGCATTTTCTTGACTTTCCAGCTGGCTGAATTATCAAAAGAACGGGACCTGGTTTTTACCTGGAGCACAGTTTCTAAAGATCAAGTATTTGAGATGGAACAGATACCTATTGCTTTTTTCTTTTCTTCTTAACTTAAAGAACGACGGGGCAAAGCAGTTGTAAGTAGCGGTCTTGAAATATTTAACAGGATGCTGTATTGGGAATGCACAGAAGTTATAAAAGTGCCATAGAGAAACAGCTCTTTCCCTTATTTTATTGGGTACGGTGGACTTGCTACATAATTCTCTCTCCTAAGGTGCCGCCCTTTAGTCCTCCGCGGTAACACAGGACAGTATTTTCCCCGGCTGCTTCACAAACCAAAGCGGCCCATTTAACACTGGAGGCAAAGATTACTTGCAGGTTTTATTTAGAAATTTTAGAGATTGTCAGCATCTCATTTCCAGGTATTTAATTTAACAAACTCTGGCGATTCCGGCAATTTATGCATCTGTCGCCTTTGATTAGAGCAGGAGTCCAACCGCTCTTTGAAGCCGAGCCCCCCTCAAGGTATTTGGCAGGGCTTGCCCCTCGCTGGCTACGCCAGCGCTCGCCTCCGCGGGGGCCCGTGCGGCTGCTCCCGCCGGAGAGGTGCAGCCCCTCGCCTGCAGCCAGCAGTGCCCTGCAAGGAGAGGGCCCCGCTCGCGTTGGAAGGGAGCAAAAACCCCGGGCAGGTGTCGGGGCGGGGGCTGCTCTTGGTGCCACGGTGCCCCAGGAGCAGGCTCTGCCCGCCAGCTTGCTGCCCCACCGCTGCGGGTGGGAGCCGTCGCTGCCCCGTCCTCCTGGCAGCCCGAGCCCCAGCCCCGTTTCCCTGGGGACCACCGGTGGGGAGGTCCCACAGGGCCCCCAGGCCTGGCCGGGCACCTCCCGCTTCCCAGACCAGCGTCGTCAGCTGGGAGCCGGTTGCTTCATCGCAAAGAGTTGCTCGTGTAGACAAGCAGGAGGTCTGAAAGTCAAGCGCAGGACTGAAAAATGGCATAGCTGATGCTGGGACAGAGGGGACTTCTGTAAGGATGTGTCTGGTACGTCCATTTGACTCTCCTTGTGCGTGTGTTGAATATTGCCTTCCAGAAACACCAAGTTCTGGCTGCATAGAGAATCATCGAATCGTTTAGGTTGGAAAAGCCCTTTAAGATCATCCAGTCCAACCATTAACCTACACTACCAAGTCCGCACTAAACCAATCAAGGGGAGAGCAGTAATATGCACGTATTCCATACTAAAGACGTTACGAGGTTAAGTGTGAGACCAAAACCAGATTCCCCTGTGTTCAATAAATACCTTTCAAAACTGGAGAAACTCCACCGCTGCCAACGCGGTTAACCCAGATCTCCATCTCTGTAGCGGCCATCTTTGTCCCCTTCACTGGAGCATTCCACCAGAGGTCACCAGTCCTTATTTTATCAGAGGCAGGTTTTAAAGATAACATTAACGGTTTGGAGAAGACTAGGAGCTGTTTCAGTTCATGGGACGCGTTCCCTGGGTTCCTCCTCCATACTGGAGTCTGAGATACCATCTACTCCTCAATGCCTGATTTTATTTGATTTATAACTACTTTTGTACAGTCAATGTAACTTGAGTCATCAAGCAAAACGCAATCCTTGGAGTTTGTCTTTATGTAAAAATTGGATTCACGCTAAACCCCTCGCTAAGATCCAACTGCGGCAGCACGAGGAGCGCCGCACAGGGTACCGCCGCTTCCAGGACGTGCACGCGATGCCAGCTCGGCTCTGCGGCCGGGCAAAACTCCCATGTTTGCGTATGCTCCAGAAGCCTTGGGCCGCTTGGACCAAGCCCAGGTTTTCTGTAGCCTTCAGGGTTGGTCAGCAACATGGTGAAGAATCAGGCTAAATTACAAAAAGACAACCCAAGCTTTGGTTGATATTTTGGAGTTGCTGGCTGGGGCTAAACCACGACAGTAACTTCTAAGAAACACGTAAAAGTGTTTCCGAGAGAATTACTGAGCTTGTCCGAAATTTGGTAGACTAGCATTTTATTTTTTTATAAAATATCAACCAAATATCAACCAAAGCTTGGGTTGTCTTTTTGTAATTTGGAAGTGTTTATCATTGATAGAATAAATCCTACTTTTTCTGTTATTTCATGCATCATATGACTTACTTGATTAAGCAAGTCCAAAAATACCTAGTGAATGCACACCTTGCTAATGTGGTGCATATAATTACTAGGATGCAGATGAGCTACTGATTGGACTTGCCAAATTTTTAAATTACAAATGATCCATCACTCTAACAGAAATAGAGTAAATATTGATAGTTACGGAGATCCACCACTCGTAATAGGCACTGCGGTGACTTGTAAATGCACTGCAAAAATAACTCATTTTACCCACAGGTGAACGACCAGTTAAGTGAACCAGTTGCAAAAAGTTTTTAAATAGCTGCTTGAAAACAGGTCTTTAAAATGGTTTCATCGCAGTATAAGGCACCGAGTAAAACCAGATAACTGTTCTTTATAACTTCATTGGCAAATATGTTTTCCTTTATCTTTCTGCCCCATTTAAGTGAAACAAGTCTGGTATATACAAATTAAACATTACTGTGCCTGAATGAATCACCTTAATTAGGTAAAGACTTTATCCATAAAGCATCAATAACTTAAAATTTTGAGAGAAATAACTTCTATGCTTTCTGCAATAGGCAGCAATTTTAGTACCTCTGTATTTTGCAAGCACTTATGAAATAAACCCATCTGTGGAAAAAACGCTGACTTTGCCATGACAAGACTGAGGACTAAAGCTAAAGGAACGATTTATAGGTCTATTCTTAAACATACAAATACATTAAATATGACGTGTTCTCTCTCTCTCCCCCCCCCGCCCCCCTCAAGCAAGACTGCGATCTGTTTTCTGCATGAAATAACGTTAGTCTCAAAATTTCGGTGATGCTTGAGATAAAGAGGAATAGCTAAATACAGGCTATTAACATGTTCACCATTCTCAGTTGAATGAGGCTTCCTTGCCTGATGGCGTGGCAGATACCTGCTCTACGTTCCAAGCAATACTACTTAAAACAATTTTGGAATGAAATAATGATGGAAAACATATACGCCATAAAACGCGTATTTTCTCAGTACAGCGTAATGGTACGTTGGGTTATCAGTTGTGAATGGAAGAAGGAGGTCTACAGAAAAATGAAAAAACTTCATGTAGACGCCCATTCAAAAGCGCGGAAAGACTTGTGAAAAGGGGTAGGGGAGGGTCGTGTAATACAGCTGTCGAACTGGAGAGAAAACAACTTTTTTTCTTAGATTAGAGTAAAGCTTTAGTTCAGAGTAGGACCAAAACCAAATCTGTGGCCACTTAATGGAATTACTTCTATCCCATCTCGACTTGGTTGAGTTCCAAACCTTTGTCTTGGTGCTAACAGCCTTTATATTAGATCTCAGCACCTCCCATGATAAATCCATTTATTTTGTTATTGGTATGTTCACAGTCTTGAGTGAACGGGAAGGTATCTCCGTATCAGTCAATTCAATATATGGTTTTATTAACATTTATATGTAAATATAGCTCAGGAATAGAGAATTTGATCTTGCAAGCGTATAACTCCTAGGAAAAAAATCAATAAAAATCTATTTTATTCTAAGGGCTGAAGTCTGTGTAAGCACACTACATGTACAAACTATGTATAGATGTAGGCTAACAGTAAAATACAGTTTAATACTTAGTCACTAATAATTGAAAACTAAAACCATAGTACAGCCACAGGAAACGGAATTATCAAAGTAGAGTGTAACAAGGACCAGAAAAAGAACTCTCTTTTTTTCTTGCTTGAAGATAAACAATTGAAGCTATAGACGGCTGGCTTATTACATATACATACGCACACATGCGTAGATATAATTTTTTAATAACAAGTCTTACGCGTTTCCTACAGCGAGTGCTATTACGTTGATTTTATAAATACATACTGAGATACTGACTCATTCCATTTTTTATTTATTGGCTACCATTTCTAGCACAGGATTTTTTGGCATCCCTTATGGTAGTAACAACTACTTACACGCCGGGGTCTTTCCCAACTGTGGGGGATCCTGAATGACTCACAAAACTGGAGTTTGATCTAGAACTGTGTAGGAAGCAAAATAATCACACTGCCAGAAAGCCAGTCAGCAAAAAGAGAGGAAGAGGATTTTCTCCTCCTTCGTGAAAATCCTGGGGACTTCTGGCATCCATATTTCTCGTGGTTAAAAATATTTCTCATGTGCTCCTCACTTCATTATTATTAACACTTCACTTCCACTAGCCAAGCTGCTTTGGCTCTAAGAGTAGTCAAAAACCAAAAAGGAAATTCTACTCCAAAATCCAACCTGATCTCTTAATGCCCTTGTTCCTCTTTTAGAGCTTTTTTTTTTTTTTTTTAAATTTTTATCTGAACTGTACTGATTTTGATAGCTAGTAAGAAGCAAGACTACCTGAGTTGTTCTAGTATGAAATCCTCGTGAGGTAGGTGTCCCCATGGGTAACAGGATGTTCAGATCCTTCCACGTGGTTCGGAGATCCCAAGTATGGCAAGACTGAATTCCATTTCTATTCTTTAAATATGATTAGAAGACGAAGCAGTATTTTCTCTAGTCTTGTCCTCTTTTGTTCTGCAGCCAGCAGATACACCAAATGCAAAAAAATAGTTGGAATAGGTCTTCCAAAATTAGTTATGCTCCGTAAATTTTAGACACTGTACAAGCTAAAACCAATTAGGTTTCAATTCTCCCTTGCATTTAAAATACACAGAAGGCTATGAAGGCATTACAGCGTGTACAGGTGGGAATGAAAGAATTTCCCGAGCGGGTTGTCCTCCATCAACCACACGTAGCTGTCCTGCATTTCGGTGCAGAAGGGAAGAGCTGCAAGGAAGGTCTCATGAAACTGGCTTTTAACCTGACAGTGGAAGTTATTTGGTTGACTGTCAGGAAAGCTGATTGGGTCAAATAATTTTATCTGGTAATTATGTGGAATGAGGATAATAATCAACAGACATGATTCTTCTCCATCAAATGAAATAAAAGCTTTACTACTGCCTTCATACTGAAGAGGGGCAGACCCTGTGTAGCAGAGCATGAAAACTGGAGTCGTGGATGATAAAAGAATAGCCCTTGTTGTCCCAAGATTAATCCATTTTATGAAAAAAAATGTAGGAAGAAAGTAGATAATAAGTTGGGGTTCTAATGTAAGAACATTACTACTGTACAAACAGATCTTGCCTTTCAGGTTTTCAAGGCTTTTAAATGGTTTTAGGAGTGTTTTCTTTCCTAAAGAAGAAACAAACAGACTATATAATTTGACAACCCACTGTTTGGAAAGCACTTATTATTCCTGATGTTTCTAATATGACTTATTAATGGTAATTTGTAAAAGATTTTCAAACAGATGACAGAAGCTGGGTTGCAATTCCATGGTTGATTTGATGGGCCATCAATATACAGTAGCTGCGCTCCGCATGTCATCTAGCCCCTTGTACTCTAGATCAGTATATGAATGAAAATAATTTTTCTCTCTCCTGCAAATTTACTTCAATATTTTAATGAAAAGCATTGTATCAGATGCAAGTCTTAAGAATAAACCCCAATAAATTACAAATTGTAAAGATTTAATATGCCGTTTCTGCAGCGCAGGCATTATGAATAGGATGCTCTTCGCATTCCTTCTGTGGAGATAAGACTAGTATTTTTCAAAAGAACACAGATAAAGCATGCTAAGGTTGTCCTGAAATACAGCAAATCGCCCTCTCACCAGGGCTTTCCCTAAAATTAAACACCGACTTTATTTTGATGGAATGTGTGTACAGACAAGAAGAAAAAGGAGGCATTATTTGCAGGGAAAAAACCCTCCAAACCGTTATGTATTATAAATCCATGAGGATGTGTTTTGAAGCTTTATACCATTATTACATGTCCTATAGGCCCCTGGTTTTGTCTTTGCTTTTAATAACAAGCTCCCACTTTCAGATTTTTTGTGTGCTCTTTCAACTGACTCACATCATTTTCAGCTTGACTTTTCTGTATTTTACACAATTCAGGCTTGTAGATAGCTTATTTCCTGATGACATGGAAGACTTTAAAAACCTCAATATAAAAGGCTTACTATCAGGCATGATTCCTCAGTATTTTTCTAAAGAGACAGGACTGCACTTGTAGATTTGATTCCTGGGAAAGGAGCCCATTCTGTAGGTTAGCTTTAAATGTCCCAGTTATTAAATTCAAAGTCCAAGTCCAGCCTCTTTCTCTAGGATGTACATGGTCACTGACGCTCTTGACTGGAGTAAGCCCTGATTTTAGTAACACAACATTTTAGATCAGGTTTTGTGTTGTGCTTGCTTGTGTGATTTAGTGGGTGCACATGCATATTCATGCGGCAGTACTTAAATGCCTCTCTGTCTCCTAAAGCACCATCAAACGTTACTGTTCACCTGTGTGGCACCAATAGCTCCATTTTTCTCTATAGAAAATGGGTGGATCTAGAACTGCAAAGGCCCTACTGAAGCTCAAAGCAAGGCAAGTCACTTTTTAGCTCCAACATACACACAATATCCTGGCCTTAAACTCGTCAACTTGTCTTAACCTGGCTGTAATGAACTCAACCTGAAGTCATTATAGAATCATACAATCGTTTAGGTTGGAAAAGACCTTTAAGATCATCCAGTCCAACCATTAACCTACACTACCAAGTCCACACTAAACCAATCAAGGGCAGACTAGACTAAACCATCTCCCAAAGTGCCACCTCTGCCCGTTTTTTGAACGCTTCCAGGGATGGGGACTCCCCCACCTCTCTGGGCAGCCTGTTCCAATGCTTGACCACCCTTTCCGTGAAGAAATTTTTCCTAATTTCCAACCTAAACCTCCCCTGGCGCAGCTTGAGCCCATTTCCTCTCGTCCTATCGCTAACTGCATGGGAGAAGAGACCAACCCCCACCTCACTGCCCCCTCCTTTCAGGCAGCTGTATGGGCCAGTTCGTCTCCAGCGTTGCTCCTAGGGTAAGTAGTTCAGTGGGCTCGATCTTTGCCAGACCAACCAAGCCAACTTCTTTCAGTGTCCCCTGGCCAAACAGGCTCTTCCTTTCCCTGACTATGGAGTAACACTTAGTACTGATGCCCAGTCTGAGTTCGTTTTTCTTGGTCACCGTGTTCTAGCTGAAGCTTCACCAGTGAGTTCTTACGCCTCGGCACTAATGCTTGGTCGTTGCAGTATGCTCCGGCTCCCTGGGCACGGGTGCTGGGCTGTCTAACGTCCTAATGACCCACCTGAATCCAGGACGCAGCAACCCAGGACAAGTTTTCCGGAACTGACTGATGACAGAGGGTGTTTATATGGCAGCAGTTTCACAAACGATGATGATGGGGAAACAAGAAAGCTGCACGAGTCATTAGCAGAACATTAGCGCAACAATTTTCCGAAAGACTAGCTACATTACTTAGGCTCAATATATGAAAATGTTTCTGTGGAGAGATGGGTAGGTACTGTGGATCAGTATGTGCTTCTGGCTCACAGCAAGTGCAAAATAAATTGCTTGTCTTAGCCGGAGGTAATTTTCTTTGTGTATCTGATCCCTCAGACTTTTTACCTAGGCACATTTAGTATATATGGCTGCCAACCAGAACCTGTGCTGATGCTACTTGCAATATGAAAGAAATTTTGCAAGAATGAACCACTTAACTGTGGAGAGAGAAGATTTTCTGTGGTAGTATCGCTGTTTCAAAACAGACATCCAAATATCCATGTGCAAACTATACTGTTTCTTTTTTTTCAGCAATTTTTAATAGTGACCGTTAATATAGTTAATGGAAGAGACACCACTTCGTCTTCCAAGAAAAATTACCAAGAAAAAATGTTTAATATCTATTTTTTCTAATTAGCAAGTTAACTATGAACACTTTTTATGAATGGTTTATTTCACGATTGTCCCTTCCTAGTCTCCTCTTACTACATTGTGGACTTAAAATGTGCTTTTTCTTTGGATTGCCTGAACAACTAGACAAACTCTAACAGCCCTCAGCAAGGCTACAGCTGCCAGCAGGCCCCTCCTTCCACCCCACAGGAATGCCGAAATGAAGGGTCTTCTGCTCCATAACCAAATAACTCCCCCATTATGATTTCTTGAGCCAAACAAATCCTTACCATTAAGCAGTTTTTGCAACCCAGCCGGAAAGGGAAGCCCTACACGAACCCTCCCACTGCATTTCCAGGATGGGAGACACAGGAATGATGCTCACTTTTTCCGCCCACAAAAACCTCTTATCCCAGACAGCCGCCGCGGGTTTGCTTGTTGACAGAAATGTGGTTTCTTAATGCACTGGGTACTGAGAGATGCTATGGAAAATGCATTTATTTAGCCCCTAGTAAAGTATTTCCCTCCATATCTCTCCCATAAAATTAACCATTATTTCTGTTGATATCAAGTTAACAGCTGTTATGACTGTTGTAGTGGTTTAGTACACTAGAGAATACAAATTTAATAAATGAGGGGAAAGGCAGAGAATGCTAAAAGCTATCCTTTACAAGCTCAGTATCTCCCGAAAGAAAGGTATAATACCCTTGTACTGTTTAGGTGCAGCTTCCCCACCCAGTATTTTTAAAAGAAATTTTTAAGACAGAATTAAAAGAAGTGCCATCAATCATGACCCATATTAAATACCAATTTCAGAAAAAAAAAAAAAAAATTGTGATAAGACTCCATCCTAAAGGAGGTTTTGAGGACTGGTATTCTCCTCTCCCTTAATCCAAAAATCCTGAAGCCACGGCTCTGCCCCTGCTCTGGAACTGGTGCTTCTTTAAGAAACATTCCCTGGCCTTCAAAAGCCAAAATCTTCTGAACCGATCCCCTGACTTGTCTTTGGCTTGGACTGCACTCAGCTACTAGGGGCATGCTGTATTTGCTTTATATGAAAAAAAGAAGTTGACACAAAAAGGATCTTGCTGGGCAAAATGCTGAGATGTCTAGCAGGAAGGGGGCACACACGAACACTCAAATTCTTCTCAAGTCAGTCGCAGTGATTCCAGTGAGAGCTGGGAACCTTCCCAGGAGCCATCCCCGGTTTATCCACAGGGGCTTGGTGATTATTGATGGTGGCTACTTGGAACCACGTACTGTCACAGGTTTTGTTTTCAAAACCTGGTTGTCCTCTAGCTTATCCACCAAAAAAAGGAAGATTTCCTACGTATATATCTTGTCTAGTTTTTATTTGGAAAGATGCAATTATAATTCCAGATAGGACTTCAGAACCTGAGAATAGTCTAACATTCAAGAAACATAGTCTTCCAGCGAAAAACGTTGCGTTCTTTTATTCCTTTGGACGCTAAATGCCACAGAGGTGTCTGGGACCAGTCCTGCCAACACTGCAGAGACTGGGAAGCCGAGACATCCTGGGGCAAAGGGACGGCTCTCGGTGACCGCTCAGAGAGCTGGCAGCTTCTCCTTACAAACGTGAGAGCTGAGCTGGTCAAGCAGATCACATACAGCTATAAACGGCGGAACAAAAGCAGCCGTTGCTGCTTAGTTATACAAAAAACTGCAGTGCAACGGCTGCCTCTCTAGTTTTCATCAGTGACGGATGGGGTTTTATAGCATAAGCAGGAGCTAAAGCAAAAGTCCATGACTTGGCTTTTCCCTCATGCTGTGGCCTCTGAGCTGCCATCCACATAAGCACAGCACTGAAATGGACTGGGGCATGTGGAGCCGATCGGAATTTACTTTTTGATTACACCGGGTTTTCATTTATAGCTTCATCCAAGCTGCCCTGAGCTGGGGGAGATTGGAGACAGTAATGTGCAGGTCATTTCTAAAGAACATTTTCCAGTTAAAGAAAATTAAATCCATTTGCAGTAGAAAATAGCTAGAGAAGAGAAAGTGTCACTAGTAACTTGTAAAATCGTATGTCTACAGTGATCATAAACCCAGAACTTTATTCAATAAAACCAGAAATGCCTTCTTACCAAGGATGAACAATAAATGTAATGTGCAAGTAAGAGGATATAAATATTCAACAAAAGAAGGATCGAATTCGAATTTTTTTCCAAATCTAGATGTGCTCCGACATATTTTAAAAGAAGCTTTGAAGTCTTTTCCAGGCAGTTTCATTTTTAAAGGATTACGTGATTCGTGTAACTATCTCAGAGCTAAATCAGTACTAAAACATCATTAGGGCCCACCGCTTTATAAGGCATGGACTTCTTTGTCTTCATCTACTTAGAAAAAAGTTACAGCAGAGCCCCTGAAGGCATGAATGTTTGGAGCAATATTGCAAGGCTGGACCGGAGGCATCTCCCTGCGCAACGTGGAACGGCAGCTCAACGCGCCTCCAGCACCTGTCTGAAATCCTTACCAGATGAAATCGCTGCCTGCATTATTAACTGGCAAATACTATCATTTGAAAAATCTGGAATTAAATCAATTAAACTTCAGACGTCATCAATATTCCTAGAACTGTCTAGTTTGGGTCAGCTACAAATGGATCGTTATTGGGAGAAGCATCCATCGAAGTCAGCATAACTCTGTTTACGCCAGCCCCCTCATCACTCTATGTTCGTATAATCCTTACTATTACGGTGCAGTTAGGATTTATTTTTGTTAATGCAGTTAATGTCTTATTCCATTCTTCCATCGGCTGGAAGTTATTTGAGAAGGAATGTTTGTTCTACATCTGGCTTTTCCCCCTCCAGCATGGCCTTCTCGGCTCTCATTCAAGTCTCAGCTACCAGAGAGAAAAATCTAACTCAACAGGGTCAAATGCTAACATTCCTGTTTCCCTTCCCCCAAAACACAACCAGAGAACAAATAACAGCATGCCAAAATAAAAATGCTATTTAGTGTGTTCTACTTATAGCATAATATCGTAACCTGCAATACAATACTGTAATTCAATTATTTAATATGCCGACCAAATTTTGAAGTAAAAGCATTGTATAAATGGCATTCACGTCACCACTATCTAGATTATTATTTTAAAACTATTTCTGACAGCTGTATTTTGTTTTATTATTTTATATAATAGTATCTTTTGTGGACTTCGACTAGGCTGATGCTTCACTACATTCTAATTGAAAAAGGACGCTGTTTCCTGCTTTCTGCTATTACATTTTATCATTAGGTACTGTCTCAGATACAGCAAAACTTGACTATTTTAGTTACACGGAAAGACAAAACTTTTGTTTGAAAACTCTCAACTGCGAACATTAGAGCATGAGATTTACATCTCATCAAGGTCTGCTCTTTAAATCCTCATGCAGATTTGTCACGTGCCTCGCTCGCGTACGCTTTGTATTTCGTTCAAAGCTTGCTGAACACGTGCACTAACCCGTTTAACCTCCACTGTGAAATGCTGTAAAGGCGTGCTTTACCTGCCAATATTGATGTGCACGAGCCAAGAGGAATAGCCTAGGCGTGCGGAGTCACCACTGCAAGCACTAGCTGGAGGAGATCAGGTCATGCAGCATCACCGTCGCCGAAGCAACATACTTCTGAGCTGGAAGATAGGCGGCTGTTGTGTTTCACACCACAGGCCCCGAGTTACACACTTCTTACACACACATCTACAGAAACTCGCAAAACTGTATCCATGTATCTATTTGTCATGGTGCAGCCCCAGCCAGCAACCAAGCACCACGCAGCCATCGCTCACTGCCCCTGCCCCGATGGGATGGGGGAGAGAATCGGAGGAGTGAGAGGGAGAAACACTCCTGGGCTGAGATAAGAACAGTTTAATCATTGAAATAAAGTAAAATAGTAATGATAATAATAACAATATAATAATGATGATGATGATAATACTATACAAAGCAAGTGCTGCCCAATGCAATTGCTCCCCACCCGCCGACCGATGCCCAGCCAGTTCCCAGCAGCGATCGCTGCTCCCCGGCCAACCCCCCCAGTTTCCATACTGCCCATGACGCCGTATGGTATGGAATGGCCCTTGGGGCAGTTGGGATCAACTCTTCTGGCTGTGCCCCCTCCCAGCTCCTTGTGCCCCTGGCAGAGCATGGGAAGCTGAAAAGTCCTTGCCTGGCATAAGCAGTGCTGAGCAACAACTAAACCATCAGCGTGTTATCAGCATTCTTCTCCTGCTAAATCCAAACCACAGCGCTGTGCCTGCTACTAGGAAGAAAATTAAATCTATCCCAGCCGAAACCAGGACACTATTACAGCAGCGGTAATAGATCGGTTTGCAGATAGCAAACTGTTTCCCGGAGCTTAGTTTTTCAATCAAGTAAGAATGAGAAAGATTTTACTAAGAGCTTACATTTTCCTTGACTATGTATTTAAAGACCCACAACACAACACATTTTCTGAGATACACTGGACACTGTTGGGTTAATTTAAACATACTCTTGCATGAATATCTTCAGGCTAAAAAGATACAAATCCTGTGGTTTACACAGTAATTTGGAATTGTGGTAAACAATTCACATGATGCACAATGCAGTACAAACAGCTAAAATAAGGACAGTACATTCATTTAATCAAATCTACTGTTATTGTTTGGTGCTTAGCTGGATTAAATCTAAGCTGTTATCTGGAACTGATTTGATTAACTCGGATGAGTTTTGACAAAGTTCGTATGCATTTAGCTTGAAACTTATAAACCAGCGTCTTCCTGAGCCTTAATTCCACACACCTGAAATCCAAGCCTTGGGGACAGCTCTTGCACCCTGACTCGCATCGGGATTATGCTCTGAACACTCGTTTGAGACCCAGCTGCACTCACAAGCATATCCTCGATCTTTACCACTTCTCGAGCCGTTCAGACAAATATTGCAGAGTAAAACTGAAAGGTATTTGAAAATTCTCTTTTGAGATGACTGCATACATTGTTACAGTCACTTACTTGGGAATTATCAGAGTTTTCTCATATAAATCCCAAGTAGAAGAGAGTTTCAAACCCCACATAACTTAAACTGTACCAGATCAGGATTTTCATAAGAGAGATGAATGTTAAAATAATGACTGTTTTCAGATATTTTTCTTTAAAGGATGAAGAAATTAAATAATACATGAACTGTATATGAGATGAGCGTAACATATAACCTAATGTGTTTTCAGGAGCATCTCCAGACACTGATTTGCAGAAGATTCTGGAACACAGAGGAGCAGCCGAGAGTCTTCAGACCATTTCTTGTCTCCTCTGAACTCGGAAAATCATCTTTCACCTTCTGGATGACCAAGCCTTTCACCTTAAACTTTAAGCTTTACATTTTCTGCCTGATAACAAAGTACCCTCTCAATCTGTTGTTATTTTAACGGGCTGGGGAGCTGAACACAGTAGCTGACCAGCATGGCAAAGGTTAGAGTTGTTTTAACTGTTTGCCAGTTGGTGCTAGAATTGCTAATGAATTCATTAACTGAGTCTTCCATACAGAGTAACGAATGCCCACAGCTTTGTGTATGTGAAATCAGGCCATGGTTTACACCACAGTCAACGTACAGGGAAGCCACAACGGTTGACTGCAATGACCTTCGATTAACAAAAATCCCCAGCAATCTTTCCAGTGACACTCAAGTCCTTCTGTTACAAAGCAACAACATTGCAAAGACCACAGATGAACTCCAACAGCTGTTTAATTTAACAGAATTGGATTTTTCACAAAATAACTTCACAAGTATCAAAGACGTGGGGCTCTCAAATCTCACTCAACTTACTACTCTGCACCTGGAGGAAAACCAGATAACGGAGATGACTGACTACTGCTTGCAAGACCTTTGCAACCTTCAGGAACTGTATATAAATCACAACCAGATCAGCAGCATTTCTGCAAATGCATTCTCTGGCCTGAAGAATCTTTTGAGATTACATCTCAACTCCAACAAATTAAAGGTTATTGACAGCCGTTGGTTTGACTCTACTCCTAACTTAGAGATTCTCATGATTGGAGAAAATCCAGTGATTGGAATACTAGATATGAATTTCAAACCACTCTCAAATTTAAGGAGTCTAGTTTTGGCAGGTATGTATCTCACAGACATTCCTGGCAATGCCTTGGTAGGCTTGGATAGTCTTGAAAGTCTTTCCTTCTATGACAACAAATTGGTAAAAGTTCCTCAGCTTGCACTTGAGAAAGTTCCAAATTTAAAATTCCTGGATCTCAACAAAAATCCGATTCATAAAATTCAAGAAGGTGATTTTAAAAACATGCTTAGGTTGAAAGAGCTTGGAATCAATAATATGGGAGAACTCGTTTCTGTTGATAGGTATGCGCTGGACAACCTGCCTGAACTTACAAAGCTTGAAGCCACCAACAATCCAAAGCTGTCTTACATACATCGTTTGGCATTTCGCAACGTTCCTGCCCTGGAGAGCTTGATGCTGAACAACAATGCCTTGAATGCAGTCTACCAAAAGACAGTGGAATCCCTTCCAAACCTGCGTGAGATCAGTATCCACAGTAACCCGCTCAGGTGCGACTGTGTCATTCACTGGATCAACTCAAACAAAACCAATATCCGTTTCATGGAACCTCTGTCCATGTTTTGCGCTATGCCTCCAGAGTACAGAGGACAGCAGGTGAAGGAAGTGTTAATACAGGACTCAAACGAACAATGTCTTCCAATGATCTCTCACGAGACCTTTCCAAATCACTTAAACTTGGACATCGGCATGACAGTGTTTTTAGATTGTCGGGCCATGGCAGAACCCGAGCCAGAAATTTACTGGGTCACTCCTCTCGGCAATAAAGTAACTGTCGAAAGTCTCTCTGACAAATACAAGCTGAGTAGTGAAGGCACCTTAGAAATCTCTAACATCCAGGTTGAAGACTCCGGGAGGTACACCTGTGTTGCTCAAAACATAGAAGGGGCCGACACGAGGGTCGCTACTATCCGGGTGAACGGAACGCTTTTGGATGGTACCCAGGTTCTGAAAATCTACGTTAAGCAAGCCGAATCACATTCAATCTTAGTTTCTTGGAAAGTTAATTCCAACGTCATGACTTCCAATTTAAAATGGTCATCGGCCACCATGAAGATTGACAACCCTCACATTACGTACACTGCTAGGGTCCCGGTTGATGTACATGAATATAACCTCACACATTTACAGCCATCTACAGATTATGAAGTGTGTCTAACGGTGTCAAATATCCATCAGCAAACACAGAAGTCCTGCGTTAACGTTACAACCAAAAATGCAGCTTTTGCGCTAGATATTTCAGACCAAGAAACCAGCACTGCCCTCGCAGCAGTAATGGGATCCATGTTTGCTGTCATTAGCCTCGCTTCCATTTCTGTTTATATTGCAAAAAGATTTAAGAGAAAAAACTACCACCATTCATTGAAAAAATATATGCAAAAGACCTCTTCAATCCCACTGAATGAGCTCTACCCTCCACTTATTAATCTCTGGGAAGGTGACAGTGAAAAAGACAAGGATGGTTCTGCAGAGACCAAGCCAACCCAAGTCGACACATCCAGAAGCTATTACATGTGGTAACTCAGAGGATATTTTGCTTCTGGTAGTAAGGAGCACAAAGACTTTTTTGCTTTATTCTGCAAAAATGAGAAGTTGAAGACTTTTGTATTTTTGACTTTGCTAGTTTGTGGCAGAGCGGTGAGGACAGGTGGATATTTCAGAATTTTTTAGTATAGCGTATCGCAATTGTTTGACACAAATGGCAGCTTCACCTAGCTTCCAATTCTTTTTTTTTTTTTTCCTTGTTTTTTTAGTTATTGTGCTAAACTTAATGCTGTTCTAACTACAGTGCTGAATAAAATTAATGAGAGGCTGGGGTTACCCTGTGATTCAAAAGTAGCACAACCCCATTCTTCTGAAGCCATCAGTAGAGTACAGTATCTTGCAAATCTAACACACAGTTTTGAAACTGCATTGAATTAGGTTTGTAACACCGGTCTAAGGACTCGTACACTGAGAAAAGGAGACCTTGAAATGATGTTAGTTGACTGTACTGTAATGTTGTATCAACTGATTTGAATGTTTTTGACTTTGAACAATGAGTTTTCTTTTTTCTTTTTATTTTTGTAGTAGTTGAGAAGGCTTAGGTAAAGCTAACAGGCAATAGAAATATGTACATCCAATTTTTTAATGTAACAGACTAAATGTTAATTGTTCTCTTACTCTTTTTATTATATTTAGTAGACACTTTTGAAGAATACTAGAGTTTTGTTGTGTTTAAATCACCAACACATGGTGATTTAGTTTTGCTCTGATTTTTTATTTTAGAAGTCACAATAATGTATTTGGTTTAGATGTCACTAGTTTGACTGGTGATCATGTTTTGACATAAAATATATCCAAAATGTTATATAAAAATATTGTGGTTTTTTTTCCTCAATGGAATTATGTTTCAACAAAGTTCCAATTTTTTTGTAATGCATTTATTTTAATAGCAGTGTTTTCTCTGCACTAGATGCGAAATATTGAAAATAATCAGAAAAATGTATGGGTATGGCTTTTGGACTGTAAGTCACATGCAGAATCAAAACTGTTTGGCATAAGGTACACAGCAAAAATAATTCACCAAGTGTGTAACAAAACATCTTCCTTTTTGTATACTTTTCTGTTATATTTTGAGCTAAGATACAAATGAAGCTGACATTTAGCTGTCATTATGATCAGTTAGGACAAAAAAACCCCAACTCAGTGCTACCAAACTGAAATAAAACAGCTGAATCCTGGCATATACTTTAAAAAAAAAAAAAAAGTGAATTGGATTAATGTTCCTTCAAAAGCAGAAATTAAGATGGCTAAAATTAACAGGACAGTAATACATTTGGGTCCAATACTGAACTGTATTTTTTACAGGCTTAAAATTAACCAGTACTCTTCAGTATTTTATTGAATTAATATGTTATAAGTGCAAAAACTCAGAAAGCAGTGGTGTTTCTATGTGTGCACTGGGTATAATATAAATGCATAATCTACAGTTGAACCTGCAGAAGCTTTGTACATTGTCTTTTCTGAATCCGTGGAAGTGCTCCGCAGGGACTGCACACGAGTCACAAGCAGGGTGGGTTTCTGGTGCAGTGCATGGTTACAGTTACAACAGATACCTAATCAGCAAGCACAGAATTTTCTACACTTTATGACCACTATCAATGTGCAACTTTTTACCTGTTTTTACATACCAAATACGTTCTTGGTAAGTAAAAGTTAATTGTTAAAATAACAGCTGTGCCTGGGTTTTGAGGTTGTTTGAAGTTTTTTAACTCACTAGCTTCTCAGATATATCAAAGACCACTCCCAAAATTTACAGATAGCTTCAAACTTCTTTTTCCCCTTCAGCCAACTGTCTAAAAATGAAAAAGTTATCAGCACAGTTTCACTAACAAGCTGCTTTGGTGCAAAAACTTCAGTACATCTCTTGGATACATGCCTTGTTGATCTTGCGTTTCAACGAAAAGCTAAGTGAAGCTATTAATTATGCATTTAAATCAAGTACTTATGCTGCTATACACAACCTTTTATATGTTCATGAGATCACATACATTTTTAATCATGTGACAATTAGATGTTGGGATTGGGCAAGTGTCGTTTGATCATGGAGAAGTAGCATGGTGGAAGCATTTGGCACCTCCTCCTGCATTCGTTACTAATGTGGATGGAAAATTTCCTCTTGCCTTCGCCAGAAAAGCTTCAGAGCAATAATTATCATCTTGTCTATACGCTATTCTAACCTTAAAACTGCCTCTGTTATAATAGCAGGCATGATGAATTAAAACAGATCTTTTTTGCAGTGAAGATTCACTCTACTGTATTTTCCAGAGAAAAGGACACAGTGAGGACAAGGTTGACAGCAAAATTATGGCTTCCAACTTGCATGACATCATAAAAATTGTCTTTAGAAAATAATTAATTGAACATGCGTCAGATGGTGCAGAGCAAGCCCCTTTCTCCATCATCTCCTCAGCTTCCAGCGGCACTTGAACAGCTACACCGTAAATAGTAACAAAGATCACGCAAAGCCCACGATGCTCTACCTGAGCCTCCTGTCGAACTTGGGGAAGAACACGTCCAAGGTGTTGGTTCATCAGTCACCGTAAGCTAACCTAAGCATGGGGCTGCCCCCCAAAACAGCAGTCCTGCTCTTCCTCGAAACACAATGATGGGCAGAAAGGAAGGTGGCAGGGACAAGCAGCACTCGAGGTTGATCGGCGATCGCCAACAGCAGTTGGGGGGGTATGGGAAGTAAAGCAATGTTTAACATTTTCCTTTCCACTGGAGAAATAATAGGCCTTTTGTTCCCTGCAGACCTGTTTGGCAGTTTTATGTCATTTGTTACCTTTTCGAGCAATGCTGTTGAAGAACAGCAGGAGAAAATGGCCTGCTGACAGCCATGCACTGCTCCAGGATGTGCTGATGTGCCGCACTTCAGCGTAGCTGAAGTTGCTGGGACGCCGGGAGAGAGATGCAGCTTAGCCGAGAGCAGCTGAGCAGCAAGAAGCACCTAGTTAACGCACTATATTCTGCACACACAGCCACCATCAGTATTTTCAGCCTTGTAATTTGACCCCTTAGAATTCTGTACAGATCCCCTGGAAATTGAAAATTTTGATAATAAAAGAAAAGAAGTGGATAAGAGATGAATCACATGTGGCATATAATCTTAGTAAATAACCTTCAACCTTGTGCTAGCAATTTTGTGCTTGCAGTTACTGTGAGCAAAAATAAAAAATACTCTGCCTAATTGCCTTCAAAATGTATTTGCATCTACTGTTCACTGAAGACAAAAAACCACCCCCAGTTTTCTCAGAATCGGAGATTAAGACTGGCCACTTTAAAAACAGTATGGGGAAAAAAAACATTGTTATCTTTCATTTGGCTAACAGTTTAGAAATGCTGTGTAAGAGTAGATATTTCATACCCAACTAAACTTCTGCTGTGTTACTTCCACTTGGTTGCCCAATAATAAAATATTTTGGTCCCCTGAAGAGTAAATAGCTCACTCAAGTGTGGTATGCAGTATTCCAGCTCAATCCACGTTTTATTTCCTCGCTTAAATCATAATATCCTGTTGGATCGAGAGAGGATATTTTCACCCATGAACCAAGACTCATACTGGACACGGTCATGGAATAAAGTGCACAAATACACCGATGCGCCCTCCAGCCCTGCCTCATGAATATGTACTCATTTACTAAAAGAAGGTTATGAAGAGAAGAGGCCAACAGTTTGGGCCACTGGTTTCATAAATGGGTTAAACCTGGAAATAATTTGTCAGCAAATCTGAGATCCAGTGAGAAGTGCATAAACTCGCCCTAATGCCACTGACAAGCTGGGATGCAAGTGATAAAAGGAGCATCTTTTGGAGTTCAAATCAGGCAACTCCTTTTTTTTTTTGTGTGCTGGCAACCTTGAAAACAAGACTGAGGACAAACCGCTGCAATGAAATTCCCAAAATTAAGTGGGATAAGCAGCTGGGGGCTACTTCTGCTACAGCATCCCCACCACAGCCGATGCACGCTGTATGGGAACAGGACAATTCACTTGGGGCATATCTCTTCCTAATCATCCCAGCATCCTGCAAAGCGTCGCGATGGATGCGTGCCCAATGTGCGAGTCGGGGTGGGAAAGCACCCAGGCGTAGGGGACCTGTGCCGGGAGGAGCTGTTTCACATTCACCCACACACCAGGAGTAGCTGTCTGTTACACTGTGATCCTGTTCCACGACCCACCACCGAAATGAATGCCATGGATTTCTGCTGCAACTGGAATTTGCCTTCTCACGCTCACCGTGCTGCCAGCACAACTGCTGCAGCCCCAGCGCCCGCAGCTACGGAGACCCCCAGACTGAAGGGCAAGGTGAACGTGCTACCAGTGAACTTCTTTCTTCAGGAAAACCCAGAGTGCCTGAGCTGGAGATATCAAACGCTCTTACGCATAGCCCTTGTTAAAACACCGGCGCTGTAGCCCTGCAAAAAAACGGTACTACCACTACCAGAACCCCTAGATAGCATTTCTTCGTAGTGTCATATAGAAGTGAATGTTTTGTGTTTCCCCTGAACTGTCAACCTTCTAATCTTTTCTGCTCTGTCCAACTATTGCAATTGTTTTACATCCACCCGCTCTCCCGTACGTTTGCTCCGTAGTCAGCCTTTCCCTGGTCTCATCCTGCCCCGCACCCTTCTGCCACCGCAGGGCAAATCCTTCACAGCCTTGCTCATCACGAGATCTCGAGATCACACTAAAGGACTTTTTAATTCGTATTTAACTTTGCAGCTACCTGTTTTCTCCGCCAACCTTCCTGCCTTCGCCTGATTCTCACCCTGTTTTTCTTTCAGCTGTTTCCGTTTGGAGACCTCAGTTGCTGCTGTCACTGAGTCAGATCAAGGCTGCGACTGCAGCAGGCAGCGTTTCGGCGCTGCGCTGCCGCCTCCCCGTTCGCTGCTAACGCACAGAACTTTTGCTTCCACTTAGCAAAAACCCTGAATGTCTTCCCATGCCTCTCCTGCTCCAGCTCTCTATCCGCCCTTATTCGTGAGCACATTATGACCCTCTGTTAGGTTTTCTACTGCAACAAAAGACTAGTTTTTCTTTCTAGTAAGGTAAAGGAGATTTACCATAAAATTTGTACTATTGTATATTTATGTCAAGTAGACCAAAGGAATGCTGAATCGTAATAAAAAAGTTGTAACAACAGTTTTTGAAATACATGAAAATAAATACTTTGGAAAAGCTGGAACTGATCATTAAGTAAAATTTTAAAAAGCAACTAAATGACTTGAGAGCTTACATCTCATTAACTTCAGTGGTACGTTAGGTGCAAAATCAGATAAATGAGATTTTTCTTGAGTACATCTGGAAGTATTAACTTTCCTTAAATTCCGAGCAGCTGTGAAACATTTTCTGTGGAATTTTATAACATGGATTTTTTCAAAAATCACTTGAAACCATAATGTTGATCTCAGTTATGGGGGTGGGGGGATGGGGGATGCCATCCTCAGTGGAGTTAACTGATTTACAGTGATCTAAATAAGGTCTGCATCTTGAAAAACTGCAGTTCCAGGTTTCTGCTCACAACTGGAGTAAAAGGTCTTGGCAGATTTTCTGAACAGTAGCTTTTCCTACTGCAGCCTATTCTGCTGGACTTGATTCCAAGCAAAAATGAATGTATCAGGAAAGGTCAGGGTGGGGAACAAAGCAGAAGGATCACTGGAGTATTGAGTACTTTCCGTTTTGAACAAGATCATTTAATGTGAACAACCCCAAAGACTCTGCGGTGTGTTTAAGGGCTATGTGCAACCTAATAATGTAGGTCATTTACAAACCCACTGCTCTAAAACAGGAACAGGAGAAAGTGTTCATAGCTAATTTTTTTTGTTTCAGGTATGAAATTACCCTTTTATCCTTCATATTCCATTTGAAGAGTTCTCTATAATAACAACAAAAAAAAAAAAGGATTCCACATCCTATACTCAATTACACGTTTGTCTTTCACCGCAAATCAAAGCACACCCAGAGAATACAGAAGATGCACAGCCAGCTGCTGCAGCCTGGAATGAACGCTTTCAGCGAGATGAGAAAGAAACAACCCCAGTCCACGCGTTGGGGTTTGAACGGCGACACATCATCCATGCCGCTGAGGCTGCCGTGCCACGCGCCTCCGGAAGTCACAGCCCGTAACCCGGAGCAGATTATGGATGTATGTTACCCTTTGGTTAAAAAATAAACAGATTGTCACCTATTTCTGTCAAAAGGTACAGCGGTTTTTGTTGGGCTGGCTCTTAGAGATCTGTGCTGTGCCCAGATGCCAAATACTCTGGTAACTGCTAAAAATCACAGTGGGTTAAAACTAAGCAGTCATGCAAAGCAGTGCCTCAACTCAGCACCCCACGGGAGGAAAGACCTTGCTCCCAACAGAGCAGCACTAACATCCCCAGCCTTTGCCTTTGTTGTCCATCCCCACAAGAGAAGAATTACCCAGTTTCCGCTGAGTTTGATCAGGAGCACGCTAAGTCAGCCGGACAGTCCCCTGGGCATAGGGCTGGCTGCAGCCACGCTAACAGCGAAGGCTGCGCGCAGCATCTCCCCACGTACGACACGACGCCGAGTGGCGGTGGCAGGGCTCCGGTCACGTACGTCCTCGCCGTGGCATCCCCTCGGCCTTCAATAAACCTGGATGTACCTCCTGCATCCGTGCGCCGGCACGGTCCTCAGCTGCCATTTCCAGCGGACGAGCGCTCCCTCCCCACGCTGGGGAGCTCCAGTTCACTTCAGGAGTCAACTGCTCAATGTTTTGTCCTCTCCTTGCTGCTCCGCAGAGCTCTCCAAGTGCCTCATTTGCAGCAAACCATCCCTCGGGGGGCTGGTGCTCTTCGGTGTTCACTATCAAAACACTCTGCAAACACGCAACTGAATTCAGCTGCAAAATACTACTGCAGGAAAAGGAGAACTATGTAAGTAGATTAAGGCCAAGAGGGTTGGGTGCCTGATTTCATTTCTCTGGACCCTGGGTTTTCCGAGCATTTTACGTTCAAACACAGCTGCCGTGACACCTCTATGTAGCCAATGAGGAGGATATAATTCATATTGCTCGTAAATAAAGACCCAAGTTTTTCTGACTTGCCTCACATCCCAGGGGAGCTCTTGTCGGTGGGAGGCCAGGATCCATTTCTAGAGAGTGGCATTCACCCGCCGGAAACTTCCCATCATCCTCGTCCCGCGCTTTCCGGCCTCGCTCCCTGCGCAGCTTTCAGCTGAAGCGGAGGCCCAGCTGACGTGACAGCAGCCCCCTTCTCCAGGATTCATACCTTCATTCCATGATTTCATGACTCCATGATTATACATTGATTTATACCACGATTTATTCCTTGATTTATACCTCGGGCAGGTCTACTGGGAACAAACCCATGTGAAAAAGCTGTGATGCCGTGCTGTGACGGGATGATCCCATACAGCACGCATGCGTTAGCGAACAGTGGAGAAACGATGCTTACACAGAGTGCCGCTAGCATTTTCTTCCAGTGCAACTTTGATTATTTAATAATTCTCCTTTTTTTGTTTGATTTCTGTGTCCCACATGGCTTATATATAATATACACACAATGGCTTATAAAAAAGTGCAGAACAGCCTTTCTATCCGTATCAGTACCGACAGGAATCGCAGCACTGAGCCGTCCCCGCTCGTGTGACAGCTGATGCCGTACCTGCTAACACCGGACAAGCACTGAAGAGACGGGGTGCTGGTCAGCAGCTTTCACAGCCCAAAATGGCAGAAAACCAGCAACGTGCAGCAACGCTAGCATCTGGACTTCACAAGTACGCTTTAAGGACCACTTTTACACTCTCCCAGCCTGGCCACAGTCCACTCCTGTCCTTTCTGAGCCTTTCCTGTTCTCTCACAACGCTCCGAGTCACGGTCCACCACACCCAGCAGCCAGTCCAGTCTCCTTACCCAGCCCGCTGCTTTTTGTCCAAGTCTTCTCAGACCACCATTCATGGCTCCCCCTTCTCTCGCCTCCCTCCTGTACGCTAGGCACTCTCTCTAGGACGATCCGTAGCAACAACAACATTTCTCTTGTTTAAATGAGGGTGGGATGGGAATACTGCTAACGCTACCCTGTCGATGAGCTAGCCAGAAGGATGCAGGTCCTGCAGCACAAGTACTAAGCTAGCAAGCCTGGGAATAAGCTGAAGATTAATGTCACAAAGCATGGACATAACATTTAATGTGCCATAAATGGAATAACAAAATGCTCCTGATTTCTAGGAAGAAAGTGTCTCTAGAAGAAATCTTCCCCAATTTCTAGAAAGATACTTTAGATACTCCTAGTAGGTTTGTTAAGGGAAAGAATGAACTTCTGTTCAAGGAGATGGTCCTAAACCAAACCACTATCTACAGCAATACCTTGGTACATCACAGCCATTTGTGACACGCAGACGCAACATTGGGTTGTAACCACTTTATAAAACCCCTTGGGATTTATGAGGCTATCTCTGTGTGTGTAGGCAAGAATCCATTCTGATGGAAATAAGCAAAAACTAAAAAAAAAAAAAAAAAAAAAAAGATTAAGGTGGCAACAGGGATGTGTTCCACCATGCAGTCACTGGCAGGAAAAACCAAAAGCAACTGGGGGTACATCTCCGCTTGCACTCTGCCTTACCTGTTTTTATCTCCCCAGAACGGATTACGTACATACAGCAGATCGTCATTAGTTTTACTGCTCACCTCTCCTTTGCTGAAACAAAAATGCGGTTGTTCTGCCATGGCTTTGTAGAAAAAGGCATTAATAAATTTATTACTGACAATATCATCTCACTGGTTTGACTCATATCATAGAATCACGGAGTGCTTTGGGCTGGAAGGGCCCTCCAGAGCTCGCCCAGCCCAGCCCCTGCAGCGACAGGGACAGCTTTAACCAGAGCAGGGTGCTCAGAGCCCCGGCCAGCCTGGCCTGGGATGGTTCCAGGGACGGGGCCTCCACCGCCTCTCTGGGCAACCCCTTCCAGAGCTTCACCACCCTCACTGTAAACAATTTCTTCCTTATATCCAGTCTAAATCCATTCTTCTTCAGTTTAAACCCATCACTCCCTGTCCTGTCCCACCAGGCCTTGCTAAAAGCTTGCCCCCCCCTTCCCGCAGGCCCCTCTCAGCACTGCCAGGCCGCACTCAGGCCTCCCCGCAGCCCCCTCCTCTCCAGGCTGAGCACCCCCAGCTCCCCCAGCCTGGCCCCGCAGCAGAGGGGCTCCAGCCCTCGGGGCATTTTGGTGGCCTCCTCCGGCCCCGCTCCAGCAGCTCCATGTCCTGCTGGTGCTGAGGGCCCCGAGCTGGGCGCAGGGCTGCAGGGGGGGTCTGCCCAGAGCGGGGCAGAGGGGCAGAATCCCCTCCCTCGCCCCGCTGCCCACGCTGTGGGGATGCAGCCCAGGATGGGGTTGGCTTGCTGGGCTGCCAGCGCACATTGCCGGCTCGTGTCCAGCCTTTCACCCCCCGGCACCCCCAGGTCCTTCTCCGCAGGGCTGCTCTCCACCCCTCCATCCCCCAGCCTGTGCTGATATCAGGGTTTGCCCTGACCCAGGTGCGGGACCTTGCCCTTGGCCTTGTTGAACCTCATGAGGGTCACACAGACCCCCCTCTCCAGCTTGTCCAGGTCCCTCTGGATGACATCCCGTCCTCCTGGCGTGTCAGCCGCACCCCTCAGCTTGGTGTTGTCTGCAAACTTGCTGAGGGTGCACCGATCCCACTATGTCATTGATGAAGATATTTAACAGCACTGGTCCCAGTACGGACCCCAGCTCAGCCATCAGTTTAGCAAACTTCTGCCAGTTTTTGTAGGAAACGGAGCTGAACCCCAGTACTACGTTCCAGAAGACTCTGTCATAATCTATATAAACTGCAGACTAAACCATAGCTGAATATTCTGCTGAGCAAAACACACAAGAAAGGAGGAAAATCACAGTATGAGCATCTGCACAGCCTCATATTTGTACAATTATTGAACAACGCTTAGTCTGAGAGTGAAGCCCGGGAGAGTACACAGCTGTTCCTCCCCTTATTCCCCCTCTACCACTGAAGGAGGGAGCAGAAACATTCGACACAGCAACTTTTCAAGATTGACCTAAACATATCTTGGAGAACAATTAAACGAAGGTGCAGATGTTTAAGTGCGTTGCTGAACAGCACTTCCAATGAGCTTCTTCAATGGCAAGAGCTATTTAAGGCCATTTGCAAGTCCCTAAACAGCAGATTAAAATTGGTTTTGTGGAAAATGATGTCGTTAGCAGTTATTGTACCGCTCCCTATCCTCCCCTAGTGTGAAGTTTTGCTGTCACACATCACATGGGACTGATGTTAGAGAGGTGGTTTCTGCGGCTTCCAAGTTCTTTCATGTCAAGGCTGAAGCTGAGAGTGGAACGATGAACATTCAAGGTTATCAACTGCAATGAACTTTTTCTGAACTAAGTTTATCAGAAAAGACTGGGAGAGTTACGCTCCAGCTTCAGTTACATTTTAATGGAGTCTGGACACCTAATTTCCTTTGGAACAATTGAAAAACTCATCTTGAAAGAGTTTTCAGTCAGTTTGCTTTCCCCAGTGATTCATTCTCCTTCATGTAATTGTATGAATTGAACTTACACAAGGTCTCAGATCCTTATCTTCTCAGTCAGTACGCACTGTGCTACTTCTATAGGTAATAGTTCATTTCCACAGCCGCCTTGAGCTGTGAGAATTTATAGAGCTGGCTGCCTTGATAGAGACTAGGAAAAATGCAGCAGAAAATGTCACGAAAAAAGACATTACAAACCATGTACAAGTGCACATTCTTTCTTTCTAATCCTTTCCTGTTCTCCTCTCCTGTTTCTTTCTTCTCTTTTCAAAATTCTAACCAAATTTTATTTATTCTATTTTTCCTGGGATGAACCACTGCCTATTCTTCTCCTGCCAAGGCCTAAGCTGATCTTCAGCTAGCAAGTAGAAACAAAAAGCTAAATTAAAACATTATTGTTGTGGTTTAACCCCAGTGGGCAGCTCAGCCCCACGCAACCGCTCGCTCACTCCCCCCCCCGCTGGGATGGGGGAGAATCGGAAGAGTAAAAGGGAGAAAACTCGTGGGTTGAGATAAAGATGGTTTAATAGGCAAAGCGAAAGCCGCGCGCGCACGCAAAGCGAACCAAGGAATTCATTCCCTGCTTCCCACGGGCAGGGGGTGCTCGGCCATGCCCAGGAAAGCCGGGCTCCGTCACGCGTGGCGGTGCCTTGGGCAGCCAAACCCAGCGCTCCCAGCGTCCCCCCCGGCCCCCTCCTTCCCCCCGCGCTACGTGCCCAGCACGGTGCCGTACGGTGGGGGACAGCCCTGGGGTCAGCGGGGCTCGGCTGTCCCGGCCGTGTCCCCTCCCGGCTCCTCGTGCCCCCCGGCTGCTCGCTGCTGGGGCGAGGAGCAGGAGCGGCCTCGGCTCCGTGTCGGCGCTGCTCAGCAGCAAGGAAAACACCCCTGTGCTGTCAGCACTGTCCCCAGCACAACCCCAAATCACAGCCCCGTACCAGCCTCTACGAAGAAAATTAACTCTGCCCCAGCCAAACCCAGCACATTCTCCACCCCTCATTCCATGCCATTTCCGTCATGCTCAGGTCCCCCACTATCCAATACAACCTCAGTAACCACCATCCCCCTTCCCATCCTTTGATACAACGTGCAGATATCATTCCCTTAGTCTACGGACCACCCCGTGAAAAGGCTGTAAAACCTCCATAAATGTCCACAAATGCCCATTGAGTTCATTTAGCCCATCTTGCCATTTTATTCCTAAAACCTGGATCTCCTGTACAGGTCCCTTGACCCTACTTTTGTTTTACAGCAAACCCGGCTTTCAGAAGGATTTGGACTATTTTCTTCCCTTTCTCAAAAACTTCCTTCTGCTAGCCACTCACTCACCCTCCCCCTGTGCCGGTGGGATGGGGGAGAGGATTGGAAGGGCAAAAGTAAGATAACTCATGGGTTGAGATAAGAACAGTTTAATAATTGAAATAAAACTAAAAATGTGTAATGAAAATGAAAACAGCAAAAAAGGGACAAGAACAAAACCCAGGAAAAACAAATGATGCAACCGCTCACCACCTGCCAACAGATGCCCAGCCCGTCCCCGAGCAGCGATCGCTGCTCCCCGGCCAACCCCCACCAGTTTCTATACTGCCCATGACGCCGTATGCTATGGAATGGCCCTTGGGGCAGTTGGGATCAACTCTTCTGGCTGTGCCCCCTCCCAGCTTCTTGTGCCCCTGGCAGAGCATGGGAAGCTGCAAAGTCCTTGACTGGTGTAAGCACTGCTTAGCAACAACTACACCATCAGTTTGTTATCAGCATTATTCTCATGCTAAATCCAAAACACAGCACTATGCCAGCTACTAGGAAGAAAATTAACTCTATCCCAGCTGGAACCAGGCAATTATCCATACTTCACTCATGCCGATAGCCCTCTTTGTTACTGTAATTACAATAATAATTCACAGCCTGAGCAAAGAAATTCTATAAAAGCATTCTGAATATAAGTCTCAGGCAAAGGTTGCGTGACCAGGTTTTTTATATCATTCCCTAATTCTGTTCATTGCCCCGTTTCCTGTGTTTGATCAAAATATCTTTTGACTACTGGACAGCTACTGCACATTGACTCTGATTCCCTGCAAAAGACAGCATATAATTCTACTTCAGAATAACCTCGGTATTGGTGAGCGTCAGGCTAAAGGCACAGCTCTGTCCTTCCTCGCTCTGTTGTGGTAAAAGGACCGGTAGCTCGCCTCTATTAAATATCCACAGCAAGACAAACACTCTCGTTATCCCAGCATAAAGAACGTGACCTTATGTCAATAAAGGCAAGGAGCCTTTTCCTCTTCTGACACATTGAAAACAGAGCAGCTTCCCAAATCTTTCACTTCATTCTACACTCACAATTATCCAGTAAGCAAACAGAAGCCCAACAGCGCAGGTCAAACAGTCATCACGGATAAAACACATACTTTGACTATTTTGCCTACAGCAAATCATCAAAAAGCTATTTAATAATTCAAATCATATGCATAACAAGACTACTTTGGTATTTAACATCAAGCTTTCTTATCTATATATTGAAGACTGCATAGAAACTATCAGCATTTGGTGGCAGAAGCCACTGAATAAATGGTATTAAAGGGTTAATAATATTTCACGTCTCCTCATCTAAAGAGCCCTAATATCCTCCAACACCTTTAAGCCAAAGCGTTTCTTTACTTTCTTCTGCTGCGTGTACTTTTCCGTGACCCCAGAGGCAAGCATGCGAGCTGCTGCTCCTTCTGAAGCTCCTAAACCACGACCATTTACAATTCGCAGAGCACAAGCTGATGCAGACCCTCAGTTCTTCTGGAAACCATCTCCATTCTTCTTTTGAAGAGAGACAGGCAAGACCTCTGAGGTCTCATTTCCTCAAAGAGAAGAGCTTCTTCATTTTCTTATCCCTTAATGTTCTGAGTGGGGAAAAATAGTTTACACATAAAACCATTAATCTTAATATTTTTCAAATAGTTCTGTGCAATTGTTCTAACCTCTGCCATGAATGAAAGCAATAGCTGTCAAGAAATAAAAGACCAAATAAACCCTCAACAATTCATCCTGAAGATGAAGTCTGGAAAATCTCCAGCTTCTCAATCTTCAGCAAGTGCATTCACGTCCCTGATTTACTCCAAGTACACTGAGCTAAACAGATTTCTTATCATTTTATTTGAAAAACTAACTGATTGACAGATGAGGGGCATGAGCTTATATTATTAATGATCTAAAGTTCTGCTGGTGAAGAACCACGGCTGTCTCGTAATGACAACCACCTTTCCATTTAGCAGAAATCGAGTCTTCCAAGCACACAACGCACGTAGGCTCAGCGTGGATGAAAAGAGAGGAGTCAAGCTGCAAAAGGGAGCAAAGCTGCATCTTCTGATGAAAAATTAGTGACAATTTCCAGATGGATTAAGTATAGGAAAGAGTCAATAACCACTGTGACATGGAAAAATGTCAGTGCTTTTGTTTAAGCCTCTTGCACTAACGGGCTTTATCCCTGTCCCTGCGGATGTAAAGCGATTGCACCACCGCTCCCCTGTGCTTGCAACCCCGAAGCGGGCTCTGGCGTGCCCTTCTCTTCCATCTTGTACCTCAGGTATGAAACAGCAGGGTGCGTGACAAGCTCGCTCGGGGCCACCTTCCCTCCCTCTCCGCAGGTGCCTCCAGCAGCCACGCACAGCCCCCGGCTCAGGCTGGAGGATGCCGGGCAGGGGACACTTGGCTGTTGGGGCAACGCGTGCTGAACGAACAGCGTGTTGTTCGGGAGGAGGCGTGCGGCTGAACGGAGAGCTTCTGCGGGCTACGTCCTGGAGAAGTATTTATGGGAACATTCCCTGATCTGTAGGCAGAAAGGAAAAAAAGAGACCTTCAGACCTTCTAACCTGACATAGAGCAGCACCGTACTTAACCTCCTACTCACCTCCCCTGTGCCAGCAGCTCTAACTCATTTTTGTCTGAACCATGTCATTGAAAGAATCCAGGCTTCACCAGAAGATATCAAGAAATGGAGAATTTCCCACATTCCTTGGTAATTTGTTTCAGCTACTAATCACTCCACCATTAAAACTTGTGTCTTGGTTAAACGATAGCAGCTTTAACTGCAGCCACTCTGTATACTGGTTTATACTTCTTCTCCTCTAGACTAAAGAGCCCTTTAGTATCCAATACTCTCTCCTGTGCAGACAGTCATATACTGTAATCGAATCGCATTGTGATCTTTCTGTTAAATTAGACACATTGTGTTCTTCAACAGTTTGGCTTCCCCGGTGCTCACCTCTCCTTTCTTTCATCTCTCCAGTTAAGCAGCTGGCACACAAACAAAAAGACAAAGCTGATTTCAGTTGTTTTCTGCTGAGGATTTGCCACATCTATGCAGACAGAGTTTTGGGAGAAAACATTGTCTTTTCATGGCAAGGTTTATACAACATGACATGCTCTACAGCAAAACCAATTAATACTGACCCGGGGTTTGGTAATGCTACCCAAATTGGTCAATACCCAAGGAAAACAATCTCCTTGTTTATCCACCAATGAATACATAAACAGGAGGGTATTTCTGCCTGAACCATTCAAGAATAATGTGGCTACTGATGAGACAACATTTCCTGTAGATAAATTCTGAGTGAGCAGAAACTACATCTCTAAACAGCGTAATTCTTTGAAGATTCAGTACATGCCACATCTATTAGAGATGTGATCACAAAGAAAATTAAATACAGATACTGGCTCGAGACTTGACACTCGCCTGTAGACACCCATCTATCCGGAGCACAAGGGGAGGAAGGCGCATTTCTGTGACTGAGGTACGCAACAAAGAGCACTTTCACCGGTGGCTTGGCGTGTCACAGTAAGGGCTATGAAGACAAATGAAACAACAGAAAGCTCAGGAGTTATCAAAACTGTGTTTACTCGTCCTGTGGTCCTGGAATTTATCACACGTGAGGATTATGGGGCATCTCACAAGAGTGGACTCAAGAATAAGCCACTGGCCTAATTCCTGTCCCTTTGCATTCATAACCAACAGAATTAAGACATCTAAAAGCTTTTCAAATCCCACTCATGTATTAGTATTATTTAAGGTAAAACAAAACATAACGTTCTATATGGTATAATCCCCAGACACCCTGATGTATCTTGAGAATATCAGAGCATTTGGGAAAGACTGCTACAAGATGCTGCGTGTATTAGAAACAAGGAACTTCAGAGACAAAAGCAGTCATGGAAAAAGAACCGCAGGCGACGGTGAATAAAAAAAGCCAGCACGAGCTCTCAGGAGGATGTTAAAACTTCAGCAACCCGTATCTATCCCTGCATACGTACCTGGAGTTCTCTGCAGTTTTGATCCCCCAAGCAAAAAATACATAAGCCAATTTGAACCTCCTCCTTCTAAAGAAAAGGAATCAAAACAAGCAATGGAGTGGAGAATACCATTAGGAAGAAAGGCTAAGGACAGGGAACGTATTCAGGCCAAAGACATTCAAGCGGGGTTGCGTTAGCTATAGTTCAGTACTAAGAGTAACAGTGCAAGGGAGGAATAGGTATCATTGATTCTGGACATCAACAGCAAACTGAAGAACAGATTAATATATATTGATGGAAGTTAGGGCCAGAAGGGCTAGCACCTTCTTGTCTGTCTTCGCACACTGCAGCAGGCATGAATTTCAACCACTGCATTAAGTTCAAGTAAGTGCAATTAAGCAAGGCTTGAAGAAACTCTAGACAAGACATAAAAACCTGAATTAGAAAGTACGTGTGATAGACAAATGCTGGTGTCCTTGGCGAAGCAGCTCCACTCGTATTTTTTTTTTTTAACGTCCATGAGTAATAAATCTCATTTGTAATTTGAATTGTGCGAAGTTTTTCCAATGTTCAGACTTCTATTAATACAAATTCACTCTGACAAACCCATGGTGGAATGGGCTGCATACCTGTATGAGCAGAATACCAACACGTTTGCTACGACTTAAACAAACACCCACCAAAATGTAAAATCATGCTGATGCCAGTCCTACCGTGACAGCTTCTACCCTAATATGGCACCTCATTAGAATTAGCAACTTTGCAATTAACTCCTTACTCGTACACAATTTGCACTGCGACAAAGGACAATTTTGCTTAAATAAAGATTTCAGTGTTTGACTTGCAAGTTGTTCATGTCATGGAAACATGGCTGGATGACTGATGAGATTCTTTCTACTTTAGTTGCAATTCTACACAGGAAGACAGTGTTCTTCCATGCAAAATAGCAATAAATCACATATACGTATTGCTGTCATGTGAGGCAGGAGGAAAAGTGCTCTCAGTACAATAATACTGGTTTGACTTTGCATATTTGTCTTCCTCTCCTCTCTTGTATGTGCCACTTACACTACGACAGAATGGAAGAGGAAAATGGAGAAATTTAGCATGTTTCCTCATTAAACAGCACTTGCAGAAATGAGAATGCCGGCATTACCCACCAGCTGATATACAGAATTAATTAGCATTCACTCCTTCACATGTGGAGACTTATTCATCCTACCTTTCTATTCACATAATGACTGAAACCTAAGCGAAGCGGCACAGCCCTGTATTTGCCATACGCTGAGCCAGGCACAGACAGGAAGACGTGGTCGGTCTATGCCCCGAAGAGCTGGAGAGGGAAATAATGGCACAGTCAAACAAGGCGGAAACAAAACCGGAAACCAACATCCCAAAACAAAGGTCAATTCAAAGTTACAAAAAAATTAGCAAAATAATTAAAAAAAAAAAAGAGTTGAATAAATTTCTAATATCCTTCCTGTGTATTATAGGATACAAATATGGAGGAGGAGGAGGAAGAAATACCAATGACACCAGAGAAGGGGGGGAAGCGGACCCCGTCACCGGTCACTGCCCATTGCTCGTGCAGCTCCCCGGCCCCAAGGGCTGCCCGAAGCCCCGCGTCACCCACGCAGGTGCGTCATCAGCACTGACCCCCGCCAAAGACAGGATGCCGGATGGCTCACGAGTCCATCCTCCCACAGCCAAGTCATTTGTTCATATAATCTATCAAGTGTTTGAGAAATGTTGAGAACCACATTTTTCTGTCAAGCCCTGACAGAACTATTTACAGGCACTCCGTAACATTTTGTAAAGACATCCACCGACATTATCCACGTACCTTCCATAAAATTTCTTTCCTTTTAAATCTCTCTCCGGGGGGGGGGGGGGGGGGGGAAGAAATTACCTTTGCCATAGCCTTTTTTATCAGCTACAAAAGTGTCTACTTTCAGCTAAATCTATGCAGAAGGAAGGTCTCTCCACACCCTGCGATACACTCCCGGTCGTCGTCTTCAGCCCATCACCTCACTTTGTTTCATGCGATCGTATCACCCGCCGCCTCCAAGCTGCGCGGCTGTGGAGGGGCTCGGGCAGATTTCCTGCTCGGTGCACCGTTAGCCGTGTACGTGCGCAGAGTGACAAGAGAGCAGGACGCTGCTCAAGTTTATGGTACACACGCAGCAGAACACAGCAATATAGACGACGTACCATGTGCGGTTTTTGTATCTACCTAGCTCAGGACTATATACCCACGCTCTACATAGCGCTATGTACTTACGCTACACGTAGCGTATAGTGCTACAGAATATATCAAAGTATTACTAAAGTCTAATTTAATCGATAGTTTGGGCAAAGACAAAGCAGTCACCGAAGGAGATGCACATACAACGGGACAAGCAGATGTAATGGTATCTTCAAATGTTTAATGATCAACGGGTGAAAAAATTCACCATCTGAGAACACAGGCAACTCTCCATATACATATATTTCTCTGTGTGTATTACACTAAGCATCACACACAAAAAACATTCAAGAACATATTGCTGTTTCTAGACAAGCTTTCTATGCAATGTTTTTATCAGATTTTCCATTAAGTAACATCTAAAAATCACAAAAGAACTCAACATTATATATTGAGTTGGCATTTTAAAAAAAGAGCTAGAATGTATAAATATCATTAAGCTTCAGTGCCCTAGGTACAAAATGACTTTTTATGAAAAAAAAATCCATTACAATTACACAGGAAAATAGGGAACAAAAATGAGCCTACACTGGAACTGAGACACATAATAGACGGGATCTTACTTAAGTGAAAATCACATCAGCAATTAGCATCTCCTGGAGACAAATGACCGGTAAACCCCCCAGCTGAAGGCAGGTATGAAGTTTCATTATACCACTTACAAGAGATTTAACTACACCGTAAATGAAAAACATTTTCATCCCCATAGACGTGTAACTAAAAAAAAAAACAACCCTGGAGGTAAATTAAGAAAATGTACAAAAATTCCTGCTGAACACCAATATTAGGAATACCTCACTTACACAAAGGAATTAGCGGAGCCGCATAGTTTTGGAAACGCAGCTTAAATTGGGATTTATATACCCACACCAGCGGTAAGATTTTTCAACTGACTGAGGTACAAAGCCAGTACATTTTGATCGTGATGGATCTTCACGGAGAGTTTCACAGACAGATTTGCCATCGGGTGGATTTCCTGCACTTACAGAAGTCGGGACAGTAACTCAACCTGCCGTGAGGCACAAGCGCTACGGTGCCTGGCTACCAAAATAACAGGCGTAATTCAAGGGCACCCTATGCCTAACGAGCCTGAATTTTGATTTGCAGAGCTGTCCGCTATCAGCCACGGTCCTGCACAAATCAGCCCTTGCCATTTCCAAGAAAATGTCATTTTAGAGATACAGAAAAAATATTCACTTGAGGCTAGGTTAATGCCAGCAACCAGTCGCTGCCCGAAATGGCATTTGTCCACAGACCTGCAGACAAAGCAAAGCAAATCGTGGTATTAAATGTGTTGGAGCAGATCGACTCCGATCTCCTCAGATCTCATTTCCACAGCATCTCCGACTTCTGCAGAACGTTCTTCTTACCTTTCACGTCTCACTGACAAAAGAAAAATCATTGTGCTCCTGGCTGCTAAAATTATTAACGCTACGAGAAAGCGAATTAAAAATGTGCCAGATTGCAAATAACTCTTAATTCAGTAACTGCAAGCAGAAAGGAGGAGACAAGTCTAAAATTAACACAGCTGGGAGAAAGGGGGTGAGTGTGTGATGCAGCCCAGTGACAAAGTCAGGACATGCTACACTGTCCCGTGTCACAGGTCCGTGTGCCCAGGGAGAGCAGGTCTTGTCAGTGACCGAGGCTCCGGCTCGCTCCCGAGTTACTCCAGATCTCAACCTCTTTTTAATTTCGAAAAAACCTACGTTTTTGGTGAAAGGCAATGCTCCTGTTCCGAATATAAAGAATAAGCTTTCATTCTGCATGCAATCTGGGCTGTCACAGGCATCAATACACAAAATTAGTATGCAACTAGGAGTACGTTTAAATTGATGCCAAATTTATATGGGAACCTCTGACAAACGTCTATCAGCTCACACAGGAGGTGGACAGGACCCAACGTTAACGCACTTCTGCATATTGCTTTTCTATGGCTTTTAGGTCACTTCAAGACAGAAACAGTCATGATCTTTTCAATAAGTATAAAACGCTATCGAAGTTTCTAAGTGTGTCCAATTATCTATCCCCTGGCATCCCCTCCCGGGGGGAGTCTCAATGAAACCGTATCTGCTGTCATTAGCACCATCGCCACGACAGCACAGGCACCCTGTCAGGAACACTTCAACAAAACACTTCTTGCTTTTTAATGATAAACCACCCCCATTTTCCGTACGCTTCCTCCCACGGCGCTGGCGAAGGCTGCGCAGGCGATGCCACACATTGACCCCCCAGGCGCTCGGCTGAGCTCCGGTGAGGCAGAAGCCGCTGCCCGCTACGGTCCAAAGCTGGCCGCCGGCACCTCGAGCCCATCCATGGGATTTGACGTGGATATACTCAACGGGCAACAAAATTTACACGTAGTTGTGAGTGAGAAAACGCAAACCCCAGTGTATACTGGTGAAAGGACACAACAGCAATTCACTGCATTTCCACGTTCCCGGACGTAACGTCTCACCAACTGCGGAAGCGCGTACACTAGGCACCGTAAGCAGACAGGATGCAAACAAATCACGAAACGCGAAAGGCAAGGAGCTCCAGCTGTGACGCTGCCGAGCCACCCGAGCGCCAACAGCGCTGCTCCCCACCTGCGGAGAACGTACGCAGTGACTGTGCTTCGCAGCGTTGACAGAACACGTGTTTCAGGTAGCAATTAATGACCCTTACGGCGCTGAGGGACAAGCACGCTGACCTATAAAACCCACAGCTTATGAGTGCGCACTACAGGAATTACTTCCAAAAAAAAGGGTAAGAACGGCTTCATAATGAAATAAGCAGCTCTTGTCCTTCTGTTGGATTGTGGTTTTACTCTAGGTATTACAAAATACTACTCAATGCTCTTGACTTTTTTGTTGTTCCATTTTATATTACAGGTGATTGCATCATAACATTTTAAAAACTTATTTGAACGGCTGTTTTTCCGACATACCACCACACAAACCAGCACAACTATTTTTGGAAACTGGTTACAGCACGAACAAAATCACTTGCGTTTACTACTATCGCCCACACGCTTTGCAATTCTGTGATCATAAACGCGCAGAATTTGAAGGCAACATACCCGCACCAGAAACCACGCTGCCATGCTCTGAAAGGATGTGGTTTTAAACTATGTAAGAATTTCCATGAGCCTCCAGAGTTATCAAAACTATATCCATTAGATTAAAAAAAAATGTAAAAGATGTTAGGCATTAATTAGAAAAATGCAGTTCTGCATGCCAACATGCAGGAGGAGGAAAGTGAGGGAGGAAACTGAGACAGCACTTGCTGTAAAAACTTGGGGGGGTGGATTTAGAGCTTTAACTCCGTATTCCTGAGCTAGCAGGGGCACTCGGGTCAGCCGGGCTTACCGCGGGTTATTATTGCTGCTCCGCATAAGTTGAGATAAAAGCTTTCCTCCCTTCCACAAAGAGCGCAGGTACAATACAGGACACAACTGACATTAAGCATTACAGTTTCAGGTCTCCCTCGACGTAACTGCAATTTAATGTGCAAACGTACAGTTTATTTTGTGGCGGAAGAGACAAATCCGTAGAGCGGCACAACGCGGTGCCTGGGCGCTGCGAGCAGCGGGTCCCCGGGACGGGGAGGGCGTGCGGAACCAGCCCCCAGACCCCTCCGGTTGGGAGCAGGTCCCTGCCCACCTGGTCGGGAAGGCACGACTGCCGCTTCGCTCCCAGCGAGCCGAGGTACTTCGGAGACCCTCAGCATCGTGGCCGCAATCCTGCAAATACACGGACCTGATTTAAGTCATATACAGTGATGCCAAGCCAAAGGCAAACCGCGCGGAAAACCGCGTCCGTTCAGAGCCCGCCCTACACCAACATTCATTGATTTCAGTGATAACACACAGGAACAACAGGCCGGGCCACCTAGTCCGCTGTTAGAACCATCGAATCAGAGAATCATTTATGTTGGAAAAGCCCTTTAAGATCATCCAGTCCAACCATTAACCTACACTACCAAGTCCACTCTAAGCCAATCAAGGGTAGACCAGACTGAACCATGTCCCCAAGTGCCACCTCTGCCCGTTTTTTGATTCCCACTACGAAAAACATATATTGAGTCTCTTTTGAGGCTTACGAGTTTTCCCACAGAAAATAAGGGGAAAACAATATTCCAGATGCATCTGAACAATGTATTGTTAATTCCTCCAAAACTCGCAGGACTCTCTGCGCCCTTCCCTGCTGCGCTGCCGGCCGGGGGTTGCAGCCTCCGAAGGAGAGAGCTGCCGAAGCGCCAGCCTGCGGACTGCCTGCCACGGTCCGGGACGGAGCGAGCCGGCTCCGGAACCCAGCAGGGCAGACCACGCAGGACACAGTCCCGCCTTTCCGGGTACTTACACCAAATGTCACCAGGTATGGCTTTCCTGTATATAGCAAAGGGGGTGCGGGGGGGGCCGTGTGTTTGCTGCGCTGCATCCGCATGAGGAAACGCTGGCTGCTGTTGTGTAAACTCCCGTTTTCCGACTCTGCCTTGAATGCGAGGAGTTTCTGTAAGGTAGAACGACTAAGTGCTCTGCACATTAAGCAGCGATATAATAAATACAAGTTAAAAGTCATAAATAAAACTTGGGTGGCTGCATTATCCAGTTCATCAAGGAAACAAAGACTCCAGCATAGTACAAGCCCTGGTGAAATTGTAGGTCTGCCTGGTGCTTTCTAAGAGTTTTCAAATATGCCAGATTTATAAAAGTAGGATACTATTTATGAATACCTGACGTGACAGCCCAGACTGAGAGAAGTGAAAAGGAGGGAGGAAAGGATGGCACCTGGGTCAAGACAAAAGTAAGAATATAAAAGACAAAACTACACAGAAACTTACATTACCAAGTCACTAAAGATATCCAGAATAAAAGAGAAATATTTATTTTCTCCCCATGTTTTATGCAACGCGTCTGTATGCTGCTGCTGATATAAAGCTCACGCCAGGAGGCGACGGCTGCAGCGCTCCCCATGGGCTTCACACCAGCACCCAGCCCAGGTTTCGGGAGCCCGGGGTATCACCGGTCTGCTGCAACAAGTGCTGAAAAAAATTCTCCCATCGTATCCATGGCTTAGGAAAGTCGCACCCCGCGTTCAGCCGGGCAGGACAGCTGGAGGAGCACGGCGTCTTCGCTGCGCGCAGAGCAGAGCTCGGCCGGTGCTCCTGCGGGAGGGGGGACGCTCCGCAGCCCTCCCTAAAGGCAGCTAGCAGGGGAAAGCACAAGAATTTAATGATATGCACCTACCGCAGCAGACACGGAAGCGATTTGCTTCTGGAGACAAGAACAACCGTGGTTTGGGGGGGCTTAGGGTTTTGGGTGGTTTTTTTTGAATGCAGAGAAAGAAAACCAGCAAGCGAAACCGGGTGCAATTTACTGCTCTTTCACTGAGCTGCTCTTGGGACAATACAATAAAATCCTGCTGCTCTCTGCAGTCAGGCTGACACATTTTCAATCTCCCCTGAATCATTTTTGAACATCTAAATGAAACTTTGTATTGAATATAAATGGGAAACAGTACTTGCTTAGCTCAAATATGCATTTTTATATCATCTTGGGGATGGGGCTTGGTACGAGAAAAATGTTTCCAGGACAATATGAACGGGTAAGGGGGTATCCTGCAAACTGAGGCTCTGCAAAACTAGCTCCAGACTTCAAGGAATTCAAATTACTAATCAACTTCAAATAAGAGAGTGAATCTAACCGGGGTAAGAGAAGTGCGAGCAAATGGCACAGACCTTCCCCATTTCTTGTAAATAAGCAGATCCAGTCAGAAAACTTACTGATGCCAAGATAAAACCACAAAAGGGCAGGAAGCACAGATGTGGAGGCACCATCACCAGTTCTATTTTTCCATTTTTCTCCAATCAAATATGCCTTGGTATACTGTTGCTTACATCGTAAGCTGGGCATAATATAAAATACACAATGTGTTCAGCACCGCCACGTTAGTATTGCTTTTGGTGTTTAAGCAATTGCATTTCCTTATTTTGTGCGCTTTTATCTGTAGAAACCTAGTGTTACAGTCTCTTTTTCACAGTTAATAATACCTTAAAGCTTATGCTAACTAGTTGAGCAGTCTCTATGATACCAAACCCTTTATGGTATTTTCACAAGACATATTGTAGTAACAGCTTGAACTTACGTGGGACAATCTTTGTACAATCTTGCTTCAATAAAAAAAAAACCGTAACTGCAAAATGACATTAGCTTGTGTTTTGTAGCTGCAATCAGTATATAGTACACACATTTGTTAAATTTGTTGAAATGCAGCTGACTGAATGAGAATACCATGCAAAGTGAATTGCTTTCCCTTCAGGCATTAATTACCAGTGTATCTCGACCATTGTCCTCCACTCTTTACATTCTCTGACGTTTCATCTCTTCCTTGATTAGGAGCAACCATCCTATAAATAGATTTTTTTGGCAGTAATTGCAAATAAAACTGACTAGCATGGACTGTAATCATTTGGAAAATTTGGCCTCCAACTGAATAATTGTACACTTTTGGGATGCCTGATATACTCCCTTGCTGCCTCTAAAGGTTATTTTGCATTTAATGAGTCTTTGTAGGTTTAAGGTAAGGAAAAAAAAAAATTAAAAAAGCTTCATAACAGAGTAGCAAGAGTTTGGACAAAATATGCTGGTTTACCGGTCCAGTATTCCGGAGCCTACGTGACTGCTACAGAAATGAAGCAAGTGTAAGAGCGTGACTGGGACATGTATGCATGGGGCAAACTTTCACTCGGGATGGAGTCAGGAGTGGGGTCCTGCGATCAGCACGGGCGGCGAGGAGGAGGAGGAGGAGGATGCAGAGCTCACCCTCCCCCACAGCCGTCACCAGCGGAGGCGGTGGGCAAGGGCTGGGAAGGCTGCGCGCAAGGCAGGGGCAGAGCCGAGCTGTTTGTGCTGCTCTCTGGGGTATCCCACGTAACCCCAGCCGTCAGAAGGGCTCGTCAAGGTATTAAAAAAAAAAAAAATATAAGGGGTTATAATGATCAGCTGTAAAATAAAATGCATTACATGAGTACCTAAGGAGACATTGCTAACTTTAGCAACGCAGCATTTCTGAACGCAAGGTAAATTCTTCCCTCTGGTGTGCCAATAAAGTCCAAGAACAGCTTTATACCTCCTGACCTCGGGTTACCATCCACATTCCCATTCGGCCAAGTTAAGCTTGGCACACACCCCAACTCTTTTTAAGAAATATCTTCTTGTAGGAAACTTATTTTACATACAAAATTCATTTAAATTATAACCAAAGTATACAATAGTTATTTTAAAGCCCAAATAAATTGTTTTAATTTAAAGACAATCTCTTTTTTATAACAAGGGAACCTTGATATAGGAGATGCAACCAATATATTTAATATTGGACAGTTTCTACTCTACTGGGAAGAAAAAGCCAGTTACTGAGAAGCAAACCACAGTCCAGTCAGATCACAGAATAAACCCATTTACATTAACACCCCTAGCAGCAGCGTCCACAGATCACATATCACTTGGTGCTCTGATCACTGAACCAGTTTCTTGCAGAATGCCGCAAGGAACTCAAAGGTTGACGTTTATTCTGCAAAAGGACAGATCCCAGGCGTGCCAAAGAACCTCCGACAGCATGACGGCAGGGCTGAAAGTCACCCAGAAACCAGCCTGGATAATTTTACTGGATGAGCCCAGAGACGTTAGACCCACCTAGCAAACTCACGCTCATCTGTGCATGCACAGCAGCCTCTCCCTCACTTTTTTTTCTGTTTTTTTTAAGACAGCAGCCTTACATGACCCAGTCCGCTTTCAAGACACCTCACAAATACATAGCTATGAACTTCAAGGCTTAATATAAGGCCACAAATCCGTTTCTTCTGGAACAGGCTGCAAAACTCAGTGCCAGGCGACGCTGGGATGATCACAGATCTCCTGGAGGATGCTCTTCCCTTGCTTTTTTTCCCCACCGGTGACATGCAGCAAAGGAAGAGGAAAGATGAGACAGAAAAAGAAGTTAAAGTGAACCATGAGCAGATATAGGAGAAAACCAGCAAGAGAATAGGAAAGGCAGGTAAAAGAACTCAGCCAGCTCAAAAGAGACCCCAGCCAGGGGGTGTCATCTGAGCGATGGAGTAAAAGAGAAGGAACAGAGGGGAAAGCAAGGGCCACATTTACTGACCAGGCCCTTCAGTACAAACACCTTGGAAAAACTCCGCAAGCTCAGATAAGATCAGAGCGAGCAGAGAAGTGCCACAGCTGCGGCAGCGAAGCCTTAGTCAAGAGGAGAGGCGTAATTTCCATTTCAGCACTTGCCTTCGTAAAAAGCTCCAGGAACAAGGGAGATGGTAAGAACAGTTCTTTGCCAACATCTTCTAAACGAAGTTTTTCAGTATCTAAGTGATTGTTCAGATTCCTTTTTCAAAGCCAATTCAAGATCCCAAGTTTCCAAAATCACCGGAAAGGTGCCGGCAAGTCACTCGGATGCTTTTGCCTGAAGTAAGGTAATCTCTCTAATAAAAACTTACCAGAAGCATGACCTACCACGAAGAAAACAAACTCCCAGCGACAAGAGATATGCATTTTCAGACTAAGCAAGCACGTCTTGTTCGTGCAAGCCAATCACTAAGAGTAGATTTTTGAAAGTCCCATTACGTTTTGCATTTTAGGGTCCACAGTATTATGGCCTTGGGACTAGAACAGGATTACCTCCCTTTCAAGCCCCATTTGAAGATGAGTGGTGATTAATCCCAGAGAAATGGGATCTTTGCTAAATTGTTTTTTAAAAAAGATAAATACAACAGCAAAATCTATCAGGACTTCAGTATTTCACCTCCTCCTTCATTCCCCATCTGTACCAGAGCTATTCCGCACATCGCATTCTTCATGAAAGAAAAGGATTTATAGATATTAATTTCTTAGTGTAGCGAAGCAATAATCCAAGCAGGAAAGAAGTGCAAATCCCAGCATACGTTGGCCTCAATTTTTCCCGACATTTTAAAGCCAGAAATAACATTGCAGAAATCACCCAGCCCTATCCCAGCAGAGAACCACCTTCATAAGAAAACCAGCCCTTTGGAACCAGGGCCTCTTACAAATATTCATAAATACTAAATAGTACATACTGCTCCTGAAAAGGCTTAATCCACTACGGGATTATAGGAAGGGCTGGGAAACCCATAAAAGACCTTCACACAACTAAACCGCTGTTCGGGTGAGAGTAGTACGGAGCTTCTGACGAGCTCTGGTGGCTTCCAGGTGGGACCCCAACGCCTGGCACTGAGCTGCTGCCGGGGGCAGCCCGAGCTGCGCCCTCGCAGGAGCCACCACGGGGCTCTGATCCGACCTGCCAAAAAGTTTTCCCCAAGTTACAGCTGGGAAAAGAAACAGCGAAAAACCGAGAAACACGAGGGGAGAGCAGGGCAATGGGAGCAGCTGTTCATTGCAGTTCTGCCCGGCATGAATCGCAGCCGTACAGCGAAGCTGGGAAGCAGCTCCCGGCACGGCGCGCGCGGTCCCAGCGCGTGGAGCGGGCAGAGCCTGCCTGAGTTTCTTCACCCCCGACAAGTTTCAGGCTTTCGCTTAATTTTACTCCCTGAATGCTCTGCAATGAGCCACTGCAGGACTCACCAAAGCCGCCAGGACGCAGCCGCTGCGTCGGCCCCCCAGCACGCCGTGACAAACGCAGCCGAGCACACGGCCGCGGGTTTTCCGGAGCCGGCCTGTGCCGCTGCCCTTCTCACCTGGATGGGGCGCAGCCCCGCGGGCACGAAGCGCACGCGAGTATTTGCGTCGCAGCAGGAAGCTTGGTCCTTTAACCCGCAACGAGAGGGAAATCTTCCCATGTCTCACCTGTTGTGCAAGGAAAACAAAGGTTTTGCATTTCATAAGCTATGGAAACAGCTGAAATACCACCTACTTTACAGCCTACGGTACGGGAAAGGCAAAAATAAAATCGAAATTCTCAGGCATCTCAGAATTCACGTTTGTTTTGAAGATTCAGCCTAGCCGCATTTTTGGCAAAATCTCTAGAAGACCCAATACACGCACCCACATTTTTATTATGATGATGTACAGCTTCCCTTCTGTGTCAGATTCCTGCAACATTTAATATCCAAATTAATGAAAAATTCTGACTATTCATCGGTTCCATGGAGCCAATCAATCTGAGACATGGTATTTCTTGTAGCCCTGCAGAATACATATTTTGCCCAAAACCCTCTTCCTAATCACATTGTTTTGAATAATTAGTTCATTGACATTCCCGTGCTAGCGAAAATACCATTAGTAATTTATAGGAGTCGCATGAAGAGTAATAGTTCAGAAAAGCCCAGTATGAGATAAATTAAGCCTACACCTTCATGAAAATCTTTAAAAGGTAGCTATAATGATATGCCCAAGAATTAGCATTCCGATAGGCTGAGCAGGAGCCCTGCCAGATGTCAGGCCACCCGCATCTCCAATATTTAATACTACAGCGCTGCGTAAGGCTTGTGCTTTGGGGCTGGAGAGATGCCAGCCAGTCTGCTGGGACTACTAGTTTTGAGAGTCTGCTGGAATCCAGAATAAGGGGGGAAATCAAATCCCCAAACTCCTGCAGAAAAGGAACACTCTGCTTTCGAAAGCACCTTTGTGCTTTCTCTCTCATGCTGCTTTCCATCACCGTTGTCCTCCAGTCGCTCTCCAAGGCTCGGCTTGGGCATACCGGCCACGGGACCGCGGCAGAGCCAGCTGGGATCATAGAATCATAGAATGCTTTGGGTTGGAAGGGACCTTGAGAGGTCATCGAGCCCAACCCCGCTGCAGTGAGCAGGGATTGAACCTGTGAACTTGGCGTTATTAGCACCACGCTCTAACCAACTGAGCCAACCCGGATCCTGGAGCCCCGGCCCGCATCCACCACGCTCTCTACAGGGCATCTTCCTCCCACCGCCCACCTCCTTTCATCTTCACATTACGAATGCATCCCCACACGCTTTTTGTTCCTAAGTCTGCGCATTAGCAAGGGCTGATGCCTTCTCTCCTTCAGCCTCCAAATTCTTTTGCGTTTCCGACCTTCCCACATCATCCTACACCTCGGAGGCATGACCTTGCGCCATGATGCTATCGTCTACTTCATCTGTTCGCCTTCATTGCTCCACCTGCGTATCCTTATCGTATTATTTATTACTCCACACAGAGTTTTGCAGCCTAGAAATGAAGGAATTAAGGAACATACATGGAAGAGCGTTCTGAAACGAAGGCGCATCATCCTCAGTCGCTCATATTAGCAATGCAAATGACGGGGGGAAGTGGTCTATTGCAGCCTAATTAATTTCCTGCTACCTTTCAACCAATTACTAGGGGTTTGGGGCTTTTTTAAAGCTTAATAATAGGAAGTAATATTATTTGTAGATTTACTTAGTGGGGAAAAAATAAGGAGTGTAACCTTGAGTGAAGAACTTAAAATTATACACATTTTACACACAACTTCAGCCACCTGAAAGAGTATTGATTAAATAGACTCACCACTTCCAAATTTAATTTCTTTTCAAAATATTTAAATATAAAAATAAAGGAGGCCTGCACAATGCGTAGCAGTCTATACTCATACCTAAACAGGTTTCATATTGAAAAATATTGAAGTAGCACTCCTGTATCAAGATGAGGATTCCAGAAAACAGCTACTGCCTTATGTCCTTTTGCCAAAATAGAAAGATAACAAATCATCTTGTTTAGGAGCAGAACGATGCTATCAGTCATAAAATATTCATGTTTATTTTTAATCCTGATGATAGTAAATGTGAAAGGATCGGTGAAAACAAGCTCTAGCAATCAGCTATTTTTATACAAGTTTTGTGCCATGTGGTAACATTATTTGGCTGTGGTTTACTATCAAATTGACAGCCACCTCCCGAGGATCTTCGCTAGTATTATGAAGATTTATATTCTTCTTTTTCTTGACTAACTCGAATCCAAAACAGAGACAAACTTTTCTGATCCGATCCGGTTGTTGCATTGCTCTGTTCTTAGTTTACAGTGACAACAAATGAACGCTAAGGACATTTTTCTTAACTTGTTTTTCCGTGTGACTGTAATTTATTGAAAAGATTTCAAGGCCCAGCCCAAGTAATTTGGAATCTCAGGAAAAAGGAGGCGGTTGCAGGGGGATATTGACACACAAATAGGACATTAGTCAAGAAAGCTCGTTGAAGATCGTTTCCTTGGTGCTCAATATCAAGCTCCATTTCTATTTACTGCCGAGTATAGAAGTCGTAACAGTACGCAACGAGATTCCTGCAAGGCAGCCTTCTGGGGAGAGCAGAGGAGAGGCAGGGCCCCAGCCCCAGACGATGCTGGCAGAGCTGACTTTGAATTCAAGTGCTCCTGATCATTTAAACTGCACCTGCCTTCAGGCTTTGCCCTTGCAAAACCTTGACAGCCTGCAGAGAAAAATGGTCAGCTCACCCGTGCACATCACTGGCTTTTGTCTATAGTAGCCAGCAGCGCGGAGCAGGAGATTTGTAGCGGGGCACAGCTGGTGCTGAGGTCCTGCCATCCATAACACACACTTTTCAAAGGGATTTTCCTTCAACCTGGTGCTACCTTTGGTCTGCAGACTGAACGGCCATAAGCGGTTACAGCACACGAGCCGTGCTCCTGGCGCACCGATCCCGTTCAGCTCCATCCGAAAGGAGCTCGGTCCACGCGCTCCCGATGCCTCCTGCACGCCCACCGGAGCGGCAGCGAGGACCGAGAGCCGTTCCAGAAGCGCAGGCCTGCTCCAAACCGCAATGCTAATGCAGATGTATCAGCTCACAAATATACCCACGTCGGAGCCGGTTTTCATCACCAAACGAGTCCGTTCAGAATGGGAGTCCTGAACAGAACTGCAGCGCTCAGAGCGCTTTTGTAGCAACGCTGCAGAGCGTGGTTTAATTGCAGGCGTTTTAGCGAGAGCAGGAGCTGACTCTCTGAGCAGCTGTCGGGACTGTCTCCCCATCTCTCGCCCATCCAGGCAGGCTGCCAAATCCACTGCTGCCTCTTCTCCTTACTCGCTGCCAGGCTGCCGGCCTCCTCCCCTGCCCGCTGCTGCGGCACCAGCCCTCGGCGTTCCCTCTCCCTTGTCCGCTGCGTTGTCCCGAAGCCAAGGTTACCCACTTTGCTTCCTCAGAACGCTGCCGCTCCCAATACACATATATGTGCAGCATCTTTTGAACTTCCCTTTTTCCATCTGAAACAGGTTGGTATTTATCTCTTTTTCATTTTAAAAAAAAAAAAAAAAAAAGGATGCTGCAGGTATTTGGTAAGAGATTGAGAAATTCCATTAAAATTCAATTTCTTTACACAGATGCAGCAGCAAATAAGTTGGATTTTTGTCTTCACACTGTTTTCTTTAAGCTTCCCCCTCCCCCCCCCATACTTCTTGGAACTTTTTATCTGATCAATAAAATACCAGTTAACCAGTTGGAGATTTGGACCTACTGTTGCTCGGCTTTTCCTGCCAAAGCTCTTTTAGTTACCAACAAATGTAAAGGGGGAAAAGACTCACACTTGCTGTTCTGGAGAACTGCCAAGCTCCCAACAAAACCTCGCACGTGCTCCTGAATTCCACATCTCTCTCGCTGCTGTGCGGGCAGTCGGCCACTCTCTGTTACATTTAAGTGCTCAAAAGAGCCTGAAAGAAGAGATGTACAAAAGGAGTACGGCCTCGCACAGCCCCCAGGCATTACGCAACCCCCCAAAACCCCGACTGAAAGTTGAGCAGAGAAACCCCATTTCCTTCCTTTTATCTGTAAACGCACCCTTCACGGCACCACTAGCGGATTGACAAAAAAGCACGCGCTATTGTAACACCACAAACAAACAAGCCTTCTCACATATTAAGGATTTCTATGTCCTATCCATGAAGAATGGAGTGGTTTTTGCCGAAGGAGAAAACAATAAATAGCCTCGGTGCACAAATACACGATACACGTGCAAGGCAGCGGCACGCGGGTGCACAGCCGGCTTGCACGCGATCCGTACGATGCACAAACGCAAGTGCTGCCCGTCACCTGCCCCTGAAGGCGCACGCCCAGCTAACCCTCAAACTAAACCACCGTGTCACAGGCCAGGGCTCTGAAGGTCAGCAGTGACCAGAAGGCAGCTGCTTCAGGGCTCGCTGAATTCCAAAGCGAGCACGCCGAGCTCTCTGGATGCTGCTTACAAACGTTGAACGAGGGTGAAGATGGTGGTGTACAGATACCATATGCCACTCGGTCACAGAGAAGAAAGTAATTACAATGTATGTAATTTCTGTCCTGCAAACACACTACAGCAAAGCTACGCCCTTACCGATCGGAGCGCTTCCACCCGCACCAGCAAGAGCTGCCCGTTCGGCTTTACGCCGGTGCCCAGCCAGTGTCTTCCCAGCCAGCTAAAGGGAGCAGTAACCCAGCTCTGTCATTCATACAACCCAACAGTAAGGCCAAAATGGGACGGGTCAAAACCAGACAGGATCTATTACCCGCAAAGTAAAATCAAAACTCTGTTGTCAAAACACTCAGAGGATGTTTATGTGGCATTTTGACAGGTCTCGCATCTGCATCCCATTTTTGGTGCCTTCTCACTTTGGCTCTTCCAACAGCCATGGGAAGTTTGTGCATCAAAGATGCATCCAACAGGAGAAACATTTATTTTTGTGTCGCTGCCACTATTTCATTTATAACGGCATTCATCTTCAGTTTATATAACAACAGGCAGGTTTCCCTGCTGTGGTTGTGAAGCAGGACAATACCTCGCTTGTTTCCATGCAAGAAATCCGCAGGGAAAGGCACCTTACACTCACGCCACTGATTAACGTGTGGGAGTCAGGCTTGGCACATCACAGGAACGGATGCTGGGCTAAGTCTCTAATGAACGGGATGCACATACTGACAGGTCCTTTAGGCTTCATTGTTTTGCTCCTTAAAGGTAATAACACGCGATAGATAGGGGCTTACGGACTGCATTTCCGGACCGATTTTACAGTTCTGCTGCGCTGACATTTTAAAGGAGCGCCATGTTGACCCATGAGCTCCACAGATCTTCAAAACTGCAAAAACACTGCAATTAAGAGACATAGCTACATCCCGACGGTTATTAAAACAATCTGAAAACAAAGAGAAAGATCATGGGGGGCGGGGGGGGAAGAGAAAGAGCTTTGCTTAAAGCTGGAGGCATCTAATAGAAGTATGTGATTGTCACTTTTTTTTTTTTTTTAATATTTTGCTGCATGTTTAAAAGAGAATTTCTTTCACAACTGGCCTGGAGCAGGCACAGCCACCGCAACCTCCAGGTCGAGGTGTAGAGCCTCCCCTGTAACTTCACTGTGAAAAACTGCATTTCTGGCTGTGTATTACCATATCATCACTACGCAGGACCCAACAGGAGGCCCCTTACAGCCTACAGGCAGGGACCTGCTGAAGGGCAGCAAGAAACCTGAAACCTGAAGCCTAAAGGCAAGATCCTTCCTCCTCCAGAGCTGTATTCCTCACAATTCTGATGCCTCCCCTCCCAGGAGTGGTAACAACAGCTCCAGCCAGCAGCTCAGCACCACGCAGCCATCGCTCACTGCCCCTGCCCCAATGGGATGGGGGAGAGAATCGGAGGAGTGAGAGGGAGAAACACTCCTGGGCTGAGATAAGAACAGTTTAATCATTGAAATAAAGTAAAACAGTAATGATAATAATAACAATATAACAATGATGATAATAATAACAATATCCAAAGCAGGTGATGCCCAATGCAATTGCTCACCACCCGCCGACCGATGCCCAGCCAGTTCCCAGCAGCGATCGCTGCTCCCCGGCCAACCCCCCCAGTTTCCATACTGCCCATGACGCCGTATGGTATGGAATGGCCCTTGGGGCAGTTGGGATCAACTCTCCTGGCTGTGCCCCCTCCCAGCTCCTTGTGCCCCTGGCAGAGCATGGGAAGCTGAAAAGTCCTTGACTGGCATAAGCAGTGCTGAGCAACAACTAAACCATCAGCGTGTTATCAGCATTCTTCTCATCCTAAATCCAAACCACAGCACTGTGCCTGCTACTGGGAAGAAAATTAACTCTATCCCAGCTGAAACTAGGACAGCTCCCTTCCCAGTAAGAGCTGGGACTGGACGTGACACCGGTGAGTGCTGACCCGGCTCGCAGTGCCAAGGACAGCGTGGCAAGAGTCTGCTAAATTCAGCCTCTGAGATGTGCAGGCATGGAAGACGTAGCACAGTTTAGGTATTTTTTATTATGCATTTCCTTACCTTCTCTTTAGCTCGCAACCTTCCAGGATCAGGCTATTTGGGAAGGAGGCCTGAACTTCCGAAACATCTGTTTTCAGATCAAGTGAGATCAAGCAAGAATTATGCTCAAATCAATTGACTTTTAGCCATTAAAAGCCTATAGGAAAAAGAAGATACGGAACTTGGTGTTCGCTCACTGACTCATCAAGTTTGGGCCTCAGTGAAACACGCTGTAGTCAATGAATGCAAAGCTTCGTTAAACTCGTGGCTTCCTAAGGAAGAAGGAAGTGTTTGTCCACTGGATCTGTGGCTTAATGAAACAGCAGATTGGAAATCTGCTGAAAAGACTAGAAATTCCCACAGGGGATTCTTTTTAGTCTGAACTGTTCTATAAATAATTCACTATAATTGACAAGAATCCCATTAAAAAAAAAAATAGTGAAGTCATCTTAAACTTTTAGTTAGAATTTAAGGTAAAAATTCCACCCGATCTGATGCAATCAATACAAAAGTCACTCCAATACAGAGCAAATACAGAAGAGAAGAAAAAGGCAGATGAGAACTGGCAGCTGGTTGCCTGAGATCAGCGAAGTGTGAAACTAAGCATTTAAATGTTTACAACTGTAATGGTTTTTGCTCTGAAGTTTTCTGCATTGTCTACAACACGCTGAAGGCCGACTTGAGCTACAAGCAAATGAGCTACAGAAATGGCTGAAAGTCAATCATCCAAACTAGGTACATCATACCCAGCAACACATATGGCAAGTTTTTAGACCCTGCTGGTCATAAGAAAGCTTGTAACACTGGGAGCATCTGGCCATCATTAAACTGAAAGCCTAGAGAAGGGGCTGTGCAAATTTAATCCTACTCATTACGAGAGGAGGATACTACAGACAACACAACTGCTTCACTTCTCTATTTGACTTCAGAGCCTGTTCACGATTTTTTAATCTTTTTACTTTTACTTGAAACAATCGGATGAATCTAAGCCTGGAAAATAAACAGCCCTTTATCTCCAGCATCCCCAGAGATCACAAACAGCTCTGCATTCTTGGGGGAACGTGAGCAGCTAACGATTCACCACTCCTAGGGTGCAAAGCAGCTTAATTAGCAAAAAGCAATGTTTTTACAGAACCTGTTTCCTTGTTCAAGTTAATGGTGCACAATATTACTCGTCGATCCTGCACACCAGCCCCATGGACAAGCCCTGCACGGAATTCTCCAGTGCTCTCTTCCCGTCTCAGTGGAGCAACCAATTCCACTGGTGAAATGCGTCAATGCTGGTTTTCTGCTCTTTGCTGCTGCTCCATTTCTCTCTGATCTTATACAAAACATTCACTCGTTTACCGTTCCTCTGCTGGGTTGAACAGCATCATTTCCATCTTTTAATAATTTTGTATATTTGTAACAAAACCCTTAATGTATTTACACAAGTAGAAAATGAACCAGGAAATACAAGGCATACTTTCATTATAACATCCTTGGGACTCACCTAGACTCTCAGTTCTGTTTTATCTACTCAAGTCGCTTGCTTTGATGATGTAGAAATACATTTAACAGTGGCCAGTTTCCACATCTATAGCCAGTGAAATCCTGTGGCATACACGCATCATTTCAATGTAAAATTTAGCGGAATAAAGTTAATTGAAGGTCATCAGTTTTTCCTTTTTTTTTTTTTTTCTTTTCCTTTTTTTTTTTTTAAATAAATTTGAAGTGCCTCCACTGTCTATCAGCATGGGGGAAAAAAAGATAATTTTGTTAAAGCTGATCGAATAAGCATGAGGTAAGTAAAGGTTAAATGTCAGGATGGCGACTGGAGGCTTAATCTTCCTCCAATATACAGGAGACCAGCAAAAAGAAGTGAAAAGAGATATTTAATCAAAAAGGGGGCAAAAAAGAACTTTTGCGTCAAAAATAGGCTTGCAAATTAAAATAGAGAGAGATCTTGATCAAAGATTAGAAGGTTTCCAGTTAATTATGACTGTTCAGAGACCAGACTTTTTTGCAATGGGTTAAGCTAATGAGATGAAGCAAAATCAGTTACTCTAGAAAGAGCCAAGTTGTGCTGCGTGAAAACGTGGGTGCAGAGTGGCGCGAAGGGCCTGTATTACTGGAGCTGGGCCCCTACGCCGCTGGCAGGGACACAGACCCCAAACCAGCCATTAAATCGCCAAATCACAGAAACGCTGGGGTTGGAAGCGGCCTTTAAAGATTGCCTAGTCCAGCCCCCCGCCACGGGCGGGGACGCCTTTCACTAGATGAAGGTGCCCAAAGCCCCGTCCAGCCTGACCTTGAATTTAACTTCATAGAATCATCGAATCGTTTAGGTTGGAAGAGCCCTTTAGGATCATCCAGTCCAACCATTAACCTACACTACCAAGTCTACTCTAAGCCAATCAAGGGTAGACTGGACTAAACCATGTCCATCATCCTCATAAAAGCACAAATGAAGCTGTTATTGTGAATGGCATCATTCACACAAAGCACTCTGCAAATATTTTAGATTATAATAGGTTACAGTTAATATAAAGTATAAGGAAGCAGGGAAGAAGCTGAAATATAAAACAAGAGAATAATTTTTTGAAATAAGATCCTAAGTGAAACATAGTTGATGAAGCTGAGAAACATAAGTAGGTTACTCTATAGATCACAGAGAGAGTTCTTGACTAAGCAGACAGAAAATGTTAGAAGAAAAAGAGTACACCAATGTAACATTTCTAAATAAATACAAGTGGAATCTAAGTTTTATTATTGCATTTCCTTTTTGACAATAAAAATGGGTTGCAAAGAAGAATAGCCTCATCATTATACTGGCTGCTTTTATCTCATAGAGTAGGCACCAAGATCTTATCCTACACATTTAATATTTTTCATGATTTCAGTATTATCTGTATGAGCAGCCGCTCATCCTATCATTGTTACTCCCTGGAGGCACCTGCAATTGTGCGAGTGGAATAATTTACCATCGCGTATGATAAGCTAAACACCTGGGGACGTGGCATTTGTAGCAACAGCATCACTACACCAACTGCAGCTCAGTTCAGAGACAGATGATGTGATTCGCATGTTACTTCCTTCAATGACACTACTCAATTTAACTATTAATTGTTTACTTTGTATTTAAGAAACGTAAGAAACTGAAGCAGTAGTCACAGAAGCCCAAACCTGCAGCAAAAACATCCTGGCATAACTTAGTAAAGACAAAGCTTGTGGACTACACAGGAGTGTAGTAAGAGGGAATGGTGTCCTTTTTTTTTTTTTTTTATACTTTTTAATACTTTCAACAATACTACAGTGGAGAGCTTTTCTATTCACTTAAAAATAATCCAGCCACCAAGCCAGGAAACATGAAATTATTACTCTACCCTTAACTGGTTTAGTGGTGGACTTGGTAGTGTAGGTTAATGGTTGGACTGGATGATCCTAAAGGGCTTTTCCAACCTAAATGATTCTATGATTATTGAGTTTCATTAAGAATGATTAGAAACACAAGTATGGATAGAATTTAATGTCGTATTATAAACTGACTAAAGTTTCAAAAAGTAAAAATATTTTAAATTCAAGTGTTTCCATTCCATCAATATGCCTTTTCTGGACTAGTGCAGACCATGAGCACTTCTTGGCCAACGCTGGGTAAGACATGCAAATATCCTACCAATCCATATTTATGTATTCAACAAAAGTAATTTGCATGTGTAAATTATATATATAAAAACATGCACAAAGAAATTCCTGTGTCATCAACTTTTACTTTATATTCCTCTAAAAGGGAAGGTTTTTATAGAATTTCCAATATAGAGGATTACTAGAATCTCAGGACAACTGTCTGTCCTATCTATTTCTGACTAACCTTAAATAGTATTTCATTTGATATACCATATGCTTCCATCTCTCTGTCTGCCACCTTCAGCTTTTCGTTTCTGAGCTGCAGAAAATAGTACGCTAAATAGCAAGAAGTCTGGTGGTAAAATCATGTTAGATTTTTCTCCCCGCAGTAGAGTGATGTGGGATTAAAAGTATACCTCAAAGAGTCTTCATTTTAAAGACCATAAAACAAACCCTCCCATCATAGGGTAAACACATTAAGCCTCATTACACTGATGTCCTTCAAAGCAAAAGAGGTCTAAATGCAGGTTAAAAAAGATGCACTCATTAGTGATACCCATTTTTTCGTGCTGCCAAGCAGAGCGCCGTGCGTGTTACGGAACGGCAGGGCCAGACACAGGGTGGGTGGCCGGGGTCTGCGCTGCGGCAGGGCACGGGAGAGACGCGCTCCTTCCCCGCCGGCACGATGCGGGCGCGCTGGCCCAGCCCGGCCCCGACGGTGGGTCGCGGAGCAGCCGGGGAAGATGGGGCAGGCTGTAGGCTGCGGCTCGGCAGTTGCCCGGGGCACATCACGCTGTGGGGAAGCCTGGTCCATCGGCCTGCTCACCATCAGGGTCTTTCATTCCCGGACAGCCATCCACCACCTGGCTGTGTCACTGGTTGGATTTAGGCCAAGGGAACCATGGTTTCATTCTGCAAAACTTTTAGCATCTGGGAATTCTTCTTCTAACGCCAGAGACGGATCGGGCTGAATTTGTCCAAACTCTCAAGTTCAAGAAGAGAAGGCGATGCGTAGGCTTCATTAGATGAATGTGCTACGGATAAGAAGCAAAGCAAGAGGAAAGCATTCATGTTGCCAAACAGTACGTCAATGCTGAAGTATTTCATCGGCAGTAATGGAAAGCCCAGCACCCTCCACACCTCACCCTGTATTCCTCCCTACTATGCATGGCAAGACACTATGGGACAAAACAACTGCAAAGTTAGGAAGACTGTACTCCTTCAGATCCTCCGATTATGAAGACTTCTACCTCCCAGTCCCAAGCCCTCGTTCGAGCACCCTACATTTCTCCAAATTGTTAGCAGCGCTCTGATATTGAACGGGGTAATTCTCTCATCTTCTGCTGCAGTGACTTGAAGTGCATCAGTGATGCATCGCTGCCTTCAGAAAAGGCGACCGCTGACTCAGAGACGGTCACCAGACCAACACCAGCTTCACAAAGGTCTTGCAGCAAGGAAAGATCATGCAGTTTAAATTTTTGTGTAATTGGAAAAACATGATTAAACTTAGCACTGCCTCTTTCTCAGCAATACGGTATAAATCTCTCCACAATGAGATAACTTTTTTCAAAAGCTTTATCAGAAGAAAGAGGAGTTACCTCACGTCCAGCTCTCTTACAATCTTATCTCTCCGGAAAGCACAGATTAGGTGGATGCATTTCCAGCACCACATCCTGCTTCAGCGCAGCCGTGTTTATGCAGGAGCCGGGACCCTGTGGACTCAGCACTACATTACATTGCCCCAGGACAAAGCGCGTTAAGACTGGCCGTCAGGTGCCATTCACAGGAGAGTCAAACACTCTTCCACCGCAGGCTGGGTTTCCAGTTTTGCAGCCACCACCAGTACTAATCACGCACAGGAGCACGGCCAGGAGTCACCCACCAGTGCTATTCCTTCCTGTAACATCTCCAGATACTGTATCCTGACACAAAATGCACCGAGGCCAGCAGAAGGCTCTTGAGTTCATCACTGGAATTGGCATCCAGCCTGGTATTAGGTTTCACCTCCAGAAATAGTTCTTGCAGCTCAGGCAGTTCATTTTCTTCCCAAGTCGTTTGGCAGTTGATCAACTACTGCTGCTATTAAAAGCAAGCACTTGGTGACGGATGATCTAAGAGCTGGTTAATTGGACAGGGAAACAGCTTAAGCACCGTACTGCTTTGTATTAGGACTAACTGAGAAGCTGCAGTTCCGTACCTCTTGTGGGCTGGGAAGTTAAAGGATGGGCTCAGCCCATGTGGTGGGCACCCCCATCTCGAAGGCACCGGCGAGGGGCTCCCGCCGCCTCTGAGCAGACGCCGCAGAGACTGCTTCGCTCTCCTCCGCGACACCCCTGGGGACACTGACGGGGCCTCATGGGGAGGCTCGAACCCCTCTGCGCTGGTGCATTCGCTCTATAAATACAGAGAGACCTTCCGCCTTCCAGACCATCTGGAATTTGTCATCCACGCAGTAATTCACTCGGTTTTAACAAAAGCTTAGGATATGAATAACCTCTCCTTCATATTCCCTGGAAATGAGAAATACTCTCTTTTAAAATTATTCATGACATTAGTATTATTAAAAGTCAAAGTGCCATTTAATGAAAAAACATTTTGAAAGTATTAAAAAATTAAAAACAGAATGCCACAGTTTTATAAAAACATCCATCTCTTTCAGTCTGTGTTGAATTACAAGAGAAATGAGTCTGAAATCATGCTTGTAGCTCAAGACAAAACTCCTCTCTGATACAAAAATCAATACATGATTTAATTGTGTTTTATTGCTTCTTTTGCTTCGGTCCAGGGTCAGGAAAGACCCTGAGAACATCCTATTTGCTATCTTCCCGAGTCGCATTCACTCAACATGCACTTGTTTTTTAATTCTAACCTTCAAGCTTTCTCCAGCTGCAGGGCAACAGGGAGACTGAGAGAGCAAGCATGTAACGAGAGCAAGCTATTTATCCTCTTTCTGGACCACAGCTTGTTGAAAGGTTTTCCCTCTAAGATTGTCTTCTGAAGATGCCAACAAAATCACGACAGAAATGGCAGAGCTAAAATGCTTATTATGCAAAAGTGTTCTGCACGATCAAGGTGGCTCTGATAACATGCTGCAGTGGGCTCTGAGCGCAGCCCAGCACACCTTTTTGCTAGAAATGCTATTTTGTATTCAGCAGGGCTTTGGACCATTATTGTAAGGCTTAGGAAAAAAAAAAAAAAAGAATAAAAATGCAGTATTTCATCAATACTAGACTAAGAATTTTTTTTTTTCTTCCCTTTCTTTACTCAACATGCTTCAAGATTCATCGAACATTGTTTCAGGGTTGAGCAGTCATTTTTCTCATAGACCAATAACAGACTGATTTCCAAATACACGATATGGCTGATATCCAAAGTTACACGCGCTAATCCCAGTGGATAAATTCTCATGTAGTATGTATGGACCCATTTAATCCCCTGTCTTCTTCTAACAGTGGAAGAATTTCTGAAGATTCTTAGCCTCAAGATAGAAATCTAGGTTCGTGCTCTCTATCTAATCCCTATCTTCTACTCTACCATTTTAACCTCTCTCTAATATCAATACATGGAGTTGATGGCTCTGTTTTGACTTGTACTCTGGAAAATAGCTATAGTTCAATTAGAATCTAGAAGAAGAAGAAAACTAGAAGCTAACACATTATTTGAAAATGAACTGCTGATTTTTATTCTCCATGGGTCTCTACGGAAACGTTCAATTTTTAGAGTATTTATTTAAAGTTTTAAAAAAAGCTGAAATGGATTTTATCTTGTAGGTTGGAAATGTAGTTTAAAGCTCGATAGAAAGAATTAATGGAAAACTGTGTTTTAGCTTGAGGCTACGCATTTATCCAGCCATCCTTCCCCCAAAAGTCTTGTAGGCACAGAGCTGAAAATGGACCCGCACTGCTCTCTGTCCTTCACTGCTGCTCCTGTTTGTTCTGCAGTACGACGACCGACTGCTGTGTTTCACCTTCTAACGCGCTCCTTCGGTCGGGCACACGTACCTTCATCTCTGTGCACCAGCAGGTTTAGGGACTTAGAGGGAAACTCTGTCTTGGATGCACTCAGCCCCTCCTCCCGAGTCTGGTTAAAATCGGCACCAATTTGCCATTTCTTACCACTTTTCACTAGTGATTAAACCTGCCTATTGCAGAACTTGTAGATAGGCATCTGTTTTTCAGAATACATGAATAGAAAGATTTTAGAAATTAAGTAAAGATATCAGAAGAACCCAATTATATGAAAACATTGGCACCTGGAGAGTTGTGTGGCAAGATAAACCTACCCAGAAGTGTTTATTATTTCTTAGTAAACAGACATGCTGGAAGCAAAATTACTGCTTTCTGCAAACAACCAAAGGATTTGTTTAGTAAGCTGAAAGCAAAATAGACAAATTTGCCTCAGTTGCGTTTACACGAAAGTTTACTTGAGTCCTAGCACGAATCTCACAAAGGCACATCACGGTTTATTTGCACAGCCAGAATAACGGGGTCTCCTGACAACAGGCTTAGGTCCTACCAAAAGCCGCCATCTTGAACAGAACTGAAGATCCATCCCCAAGGCACAAAAATTGCCTTTTGCACTTTCTTTTCTTGCTTAATGACCATAAAAAAAAAAAACCCAAACCCCTCTGTATTTCAAGAAGCATTTTCCTCCATTATGCACTAATGGTTAATTCACCACACTGAGAACAGTACTACTTAAAGATCAATTTTACAGTTGGAATTGAAAAGAGTATGAAGAACAATCACTCTATTCAAGGCATTACTGCAGAATGAATAGCTTGATTTAAAGAAGTCTCAACTTCAAAAGATTATACCGTCTACCAGAAGAAAACCCCACCATGCTACATGTTCAAGAAATTCTATAATGGAGGTATACGGACTTGAATACAAAGTCATTGCTAACACCATCACCTAACCACATCCCTCTATGAGGCTTAGTTACCAGCGCTAAAAAAAAAACACACCCAAAAAACCAAACCCCCAAAAACCTCCCCAAACCACAATGGCATTACTAATACTTGCCTTGCCCCGTTTTCAACAACTCACTTTCTGAATAAGTCAAGGGTATGATAAATCTTTACAGTGACACTCATGAATATGTAGCCTAGCACGCATCAATACACTCACTCCATATGCATCCCTGGAGGGATTTTGCACATTACTGTGATGATGGGAAGAGCACAGCGACATCCACATTACGGTTGCCTGTATACAGCTCCCAAGAAAAGCACGCCTCACGCCCTCCTATTTCTTGTCCGGAGACCCAGGAGAGCTCCCGCACTTGCCGGCTGCTGGGGCGACCCGTCCTGCCTCACCCCTGCTCCCGCGCCACGGGCTAACTGGCACAGCAGCGTCCCTGCAGAGCGTACGGTGTTTTGCTACACGGGATAAATGAAATATCTTCTAACTAAGAACTGTCAGACCGCTGACAAAGTCTGGAGCGTGAAGAATTAGGAAAGCCCCACAGAGCTGGAGGTTACACAGCCAAGAAAAGAAATAGATAGGAAAACACAGGTTGTCAGGAAGAGATGGAGTGTGAGAAACACATCCGATGAGCTCTAACCATCCATCACGGGAATACCACCAAATCACTCCTCTTTCATACCAGTGCTGAGATGAATAAGAGAAAATACTAACAAAGTAAAATGTTCTTGCAGAGCCACACACCTTTGGTCCTAGTTTCCATCTTGGCAGACCAGCTGAAGAAGCCTTAACAAACTGTGCCCACCCAGCAAAAGTCAGAGAGTATCTTGTGTTCCTTCCAGCTTTATTTCAAATATTTGCTGTCACCGCATTCCCCAAATTAGCTATTTTTTCTGACGTACCTCGATATGCAATACTTTTATACAGGATAAATAATTTCCTTTGCGTATCTGTAAATAGTTTGGATTTTACTCTCAGACATGCGCATGATCTTACAGAAGCTACCTAGAGAGTTACTGTATTCACAGCAAAGAAAGCAAATTGAGATCCACCCGCTATTTTTCTAACAATACTTCACCAGAAAATAAAATCGCCACAAAGCACCAGCATTAACGCACAATTTGTTAATAAACCACATACTTTTCACTGCTGCTTTCACAGAGTCAACTTTTGGAGCAGAAAGTAGTACACAGAACAACTACCAGCCTCATTCGGAGAACGGGGCTCGTTTATGGGCAATTTCACGGTACTCCCCACTACAGCATCTGAGATCGCTAGTACTGTCATCAGTGGTTGTAGTCGTACACAAGTACAGAATGCACTGCCATGGTGATCCGTGATCCCGAACATATAGGGGAGGTGGAAGTACCGATGTCTGTCAGATGGAGAAGCACGAGCACAGAAAGGGACTAACGAGGTGTTTCCAAGATGCGACACCAAAATGATTCATAAAGGGACCGAACACCACAAATGACAAGAAAGTGGATTATTCCAGTATTTTCCTTCAGTTTTGACTAGAACGTATTTCTGTGAGCATATTTATTCAATATTTTCCTCTAATTAAAATAGTCTTACTGAAGTTGTACAATAAGGAAGTCTTACTAAAAGAACTCAACGGTGGAGCTTGCGAATTGCAATACTGGAACGGAAGCTTCACCTTTTAGCCAAAGCACAGGGCTAGGTGTCAAGAAAGTAAAATTCTATTCTCGGCTCTTCCACAAGTTTTCACAAAGCTCTTTCAATTTTTCTGCTTCAGTGTCTCACCTGTGCGAAGGAAGGCGTCGCACCTATCTCCCCAGCTGACTGAGCCTCAACTTGCTGCAGCGGAAAGAAAGCGCTGAGCGCGAGGTACCAATCACCAAATCACCACAAGTGCCTCGGCGCTGGAAGGGAACAGACAGCAGGACCAGCATCACATCACGCAAACCACAAAACGTCAGAGGGAAAGTATTTTCTTGCTGTTTTCTTTCAGTGCATTTGAATAACCGTTTCCAGCCCAGCTACCAGCTTGCACCTCAGCAATGCGTATACACCACAGCAGACCTGGAACTTACGCAGGGCGTTATCACAGCAGATATTGCCTTGACGTTGCATGGAAATTTATTCTGGAGATCACGTAATTTCTCCTAAATTGCTTCCTAAAAGGTTACAGTCTACAACGATCTTAGCCCAATTAACTGAAGAGAAAATCGACGCAGAAGCTAGCTAAACACTTGCTACTGGGCTTTTCTGGAAGTATCACCAACCTACCTGCAATACCCCTTCGCGTATACCACTGCATCTAAGTCTTACTTTCGGCGAACAGAAGGTTTCAGCGCCGTGCTCAACAGACATGAGGAGTGTTTTAATAGCTAGTTACCGAGATCTTCAGTTGTGGTTACAATCTGCTACCATATTAATCTCACCCCATAATTAGCTGCCAGGGGAAAATGTGTATTATTCAGAGGACCCAGGTGAAAGAAAAAATAGCTCCACAGGTATGAAACTCACGATTTATCTCCCTTCCAAAACAGAAAGGTGAAGCAAGGCACGTCCCTTGCTCCATTATACACATTTGACAATTTTGCTCTGCACATTGTGAAGTGCAGTACTGAAAGATGAACAAAAATAGCACCGTGGAAAATCAAAACTACTTATTTCTGATACAAGAGAACAGCATGAAAAACCTTGCACTTAAAGATCTCCACCAGCAAGTTATAAAGAGGTTGCAAGCTACTGTACAATATTTATGAGTATGAGATATATACTATAGATTAATTCATAAATTCTCCATACATTATTTATAGTCTATTTACAGAGTGAAACAGTCATCACACAGCAACCACCACAAATGCATTCACTTAAACTTAAGGGCATCTGTAATGACTGCTCAGAAGTAAGAGGGCCATAATAAACCAGTCACAGTCAATGACAAGCTGACTAAAATGCACAGGAGTAGAAAGGAAGGAAATGCATTTTTAAGGCAGTTGATGTGCTATAAATTTTTAATGCTCTATAAGATCTTTCATTTAGTTAGAAATATTTATATAATGTTAAGTATGTTATTCCAATTCAGAGTAAGAAATTAGCCTTAGCTTGTTTTACAGAGTACTTAGATTTTTCTTTCCTAAATTTTATCCTCATGCTAACATGCTATGAATTATGGCTCAATAAATTTGTACAAAAGCAGCATAATTTCTCCATTTCCTAAAAAATCCTCCCCGAACATGACTACTTTTTCTCTAGTTAACAATACAAAGCAGTTGTACATTAGTTTTTAGGTATCATGTGCAATAAATTTAATGACCAAAGCCTGAACAGTTAGGTAATACCTGCAGGTGTAAGGCACAGTTCACACATTTGGATATAACTTAAGACCCTTAGTAAGTAACATACTTAAGCATGCGTTTGCAACCTTGAAATAAAAGCAGAATTTGCTGCACGAACAGCAAGAAAGCAGCTCGCTGTGACTGCTACAGTTCTTACACACTGGAGGGAGACAGAATTTATCTGGCTCTAGCTTGAGGCGCCGCTGCTGCAGAGCAATTAAAACAATCAGTCCTTTAGTTACACATCGTTCCACTGTTTCCCCGTAAATTAGCTGCGAGATCAAAGCCTTAAATGCTATGCTATCAGACATACATACATATTTATTTGCTTATATATATTCTAGATTTCCATAAAAGGAATAGGGAACATCTCTTCAGGAATGTGTATGATGTGCTCCCTCCTTCATTAGCTGGTTTAAGGAACAAACTGGGGAAGGATCCTGTGAGCAGACAGCATGTTTCCCATTAGAAAAAGAACATGTTAAAAAGCAGTAGCGTTACCGTGAATCCCGAGGCCTGAGACACACAATTAGCTTTTTGGATTTTGGGTTGAATTCCTGCAATGAATGGTGCTGTACGCCTTGGCACAAAGCCAATCGATCTCATTCCTTAACTGAACAAGCTTGTTGATACAACGTACACTACACTCTTTTTGATGATGTTTTTTGTTCTTTAAGTGTTTTCATGAAGTTCCTCTGCATACACACAAAGATTTTTTAATTGCTTTTTAATATTAATGCCATTTTCAGAATCGGAGAAAAAGTATTTTTTAATTTTTTTTTTTTTTTAAAGTCTACGTCAGCTTCAAAGTTACAGCTATAAAAATGAGTGTTAGCATACCCAGGAGCTATTCAAGGGTGTAGCTTATCCTGTACACAAGACTGTAAATTACTGAACATCTAAGATGCCCCATTTTTAGTACAGGCTCCCCAGAAGTCTGTCATGACCCCACAAAACCCGCGAGAGCTGCCTGGTTCTACTGGTGACACTGTCACGTCCTTGACGAGCTCCGCTATTTAGATTTTGTGTTAAGAAGTTACAGTTAATCAGTAGGCTAAAACTTATTTAACTCACCTGTGTTTCAATCATTTTAACTGTCAGTTTGGACATGTTTGATAGCAGAACAATTGCTCATGTTTCTAATGCTAGATTTGCTGAGATGATAAGTCTTCCAGCGTGGCATTTTTCTTTCTTCTACTGACGTTTTAATTGACTTCTATGGACAAAGCTCATTTTATACATTTCAGCTGCTTTAATTGCCAATCACTCTCCTAGTTTTCTTTAACACAATCATATTAAGCATTAGGTTATTTAAGAAGATTAGTGAGTCTTGAGAACCACGCTCACAGTTACAATTGAAATATACCGTGTGGTAGAAATTGGTTGAGCAAGAGCTTTGAAACTCATTTTGAAGGTGTTCCCTAAGTCTGTTTCACACAGTTTTATAGATGGGAGCCTAAGGATTACGTGAAAGAGTAAATCCGACACTGCTTAATGTATCAAAAGGACTAGCCTCCACCTACAAAATCTGTAATTATGTATGATTTGCATTAATCCTTAAAAAGAAATAGAAATCTGTAAAAGAAACAGAAAAAGCAGTAATATTCTGTTGACAGTACCTCAAATGATTTATGTCAATTAAGATTATTCCCATGTTCTCATGAAACCACCTTTCGCTCCATCACTTAAGAGCGGGACGTTGACTGCTAGGACCTCTCAACCTCCCAGCACTAAAGCAAAGCAGTACAATTCCATTTCCCAGAGAAAGAATGACCTGTCTTAAAGTTTACCCAGTGAAAAGTCTATTACATTCAACACAGCTTCAAAATGCAAGCTTCAAAGCTATCAAAGAGCGACAAGTCATTTTTCATTATACTTTCAAGATGTTGCTGGGATAAAGCTATTAAACTGAGTGCCTGATATATGCAAAAGGTTGAACCATTCCAAAGCAAAACCACGCGTACCTCTTGCACCGCTCCTGCAACCATCAAAGGTCACTGATGACGATAGGAGTCAGAAATTGTGCTATTTTCTTTCAAGAGAGGTTGAGAGCCTGTATGCCGATACAACTTCAAGCCACTTTCTTAATCTAACGGGAACATCTTCAGGAATATTTCTGGCAACTGATGAATCATTTTGCAAGTCAAGGCAGAAAAGCTGTCATTAAAACCACCTTACTGTTACTTCAACAGGCTGCCTTATTAAGACATCCGCTTCAGCTCTCATTTCCCAATTCACTGTTGGTGCCTTTGAAGAAAAAACTTCCCCACCTGTCGGAAGTTTTAATTTGCCCCTAGATATCAGCAGAGCTTAATGCTGAGCTACAAAACATGCGTTAGAAGTAGTATCTGTGTCATCTGAAAATGTCTCATGTCTGGATATGTTAAGAGGTGGGATAACTTCTCCAAAAGCACGAACAGACTCACCAAGACTCACCGGCAAACACACATGCAAGACTGTGAATCGAAGGCATCCAGCAACTGTGTAAACGTTCACAGAAAGGATGAGCACAAGCGTCCGCACAGGCCTGTAATTCAAATGTCTGCAAATGAAGACGCTGGGTGATGTAGTGGGCCCTGTGAGTTATTGGTACTCACCTTTCACAAGCTGTTTCCACCAGCCATCGCAGGGAGCAAACTGCTATTATTCACGTGTGAACCTCCCACGGGTTACCGGTGTACTTGTGAAAACTGCCCTGTAATGTTTATCTTCAAGGAAAACTGACTAAGAGAAATGACTAATAAAATGCAAGAATATTTAATTGGCATATTGTTAGAAGAACATTAATTGCCAGCTACGATACACTGAATAAATTAGCATAGCCAACAAGCTGAGGACTGACATGTATTATCATGTACTTCACACTGACTCTTTAATTATTCAGAAAGCAAATAAATTATTTTTAAGCTTGCATTTTCTTCCGTTTCATGTTGTCCTTGTCGCTTTTAAATACATTTCAAAAATTTTTCCTTTTAAATTCAAGTCTACCAAGCATCACTAATTCAGCTTTCTTTTCCTCTACAGAAGTGTATAGATGGGAAAAGAAATCATTGTCTCACCTGTAAGATCTGCAAGACTTTAGTCGTATTTGTAAAATCTACACCTTCAAAGCCTTCAACAACACAACACCTTTCCAGAGGAGGAGGAAGAGCCTGTTGATGTCAGTTTAAGGCATACTGATGGATTTAAATATGGTATATTTACTGGTTTTGAGTTCCTCTACCCAAACAAGATGTCAGCCATATTTAAATCGAAATAACCATAATGAGGCTTGGATCAGTTTAATTACATTTGAAAATGCCCTCTTTTTTTTGAGCCACCAACACTTGACCTTAACAGAAAGGCCCACCACTACAGGTAGCTTTGTTTCTGAGACAGGTATCTCCACACTCTTCCCTAAATTACCATTCACAGCCTTGTACATATCTATCTCTCGCTTCCCCTTTCAGTGCCACTTATAAAGACTATTTTTAACCAGAGCAAATGTCAGTGTACAAATAAAATTAAAAATGCAATCAACATTACCAGATATAATGGGATGTTTAATTACCCTTGAAACTAGGCCTTGTGAAGATCCAATAAACTTTAAAGTGCTTTTGTTACCAATCAAATTAACCATCATAAAGAATATCAGACTGTTTGCATTACCCATGTACAAGGGTTTAATAGTCAGGACGCCAGAGCAAGGAAAACATTTTGCTATTAACCTAGTGGAGAATGTTAAAGAAACTTCAGTTTTCCTCCCATCGTCCCCCACCTGCCAGCCGCAAAGCCCTTCCGAGAGGACATCGTCTCCAGCGGGCCTGGCAGCTCCAAGCGCACCGTATCCCGCTGCTGAACCTGCTAAGCACGACCACGCTGCTCCAACACAAGTGAGAAGCTGCTCCCAAAAGGCCCCAGGTTTTTTTGGAGAGAACATCTACGCATACCAGAACTCTGCAGCTGGCACGTCAGGAGGGAACCTGCTCGCCCCGTTTCAGAACGCAAGAAGCCCTGCAAACGCTGTAAGTTCCTCCATATCCCACCAAAAGGATACAACTGCAATTTCTCACTTGTGGAACCACAGCAGAAAGCAGTGAAGTGATCTGCCGCAGGCCCACGGCAAGGTACGATACCAAGCCAAGATAGGAATCCATTTCTCTAACCTTCAGTCTGCGACCCTGTACTCCTGTCCCCTGCCCTGTTCCGTCACTCCAGAAGAAACAGCGCTGCTCCCTCCCCAAAATGCCCCGGAACACCCCTCCTCCAAGCTGACGGAGATGCGATCCAGCCAACCTTCCTTCCATTTCTCTTCCGCTCCTTTTGCAGCTCCCACCTGGCCAGGAGACGCTCTCACACTCCAAGGCTCTTTGCTTAGCACCTCAAACCCAACAGCAGTGGGAAGTGTTGAAAATGCTGTTATTGAAGCTGTTCTCAGCCCTCACTCTAAAAAGAGACAAGAAAAGCTTGATAAACTGTAGAATATACAAAATAGTTCTCTACTGCTCTGTGTGCCAAAGCGCTGAACAAAAATACGTTGTACCGAACCCTAAAACACTAGAATGCAACACAGTGGAAGCAATGCCGCCAGATCCACGAACCTTCATCATCCTCCAGAACCAAAATTCCAGTCCACAGCGCAAATCTCTGGTGCCAGCTGACAGCGGTGAGGAAAATAAGTTTGCATTTTAAAAAAAACTGGATTGTACAGTATTACCTTTAATAAACACCATGATCTTTGTATTAGTGCAAAATCTTTAAACCTTATGACTAGCAAGTGTCAATCTATCAAGAGATTTTTGAATTTTGTGCACATTTGGAAAAGAACCAGATTCAACAGGGGGTGAAATCTAAATTATTCTTAAAAAAAAAAAACAAAAAAACAAACCTCGTGAAGGAGAGGAAAGAGCGTGCCTAGCCAACAGAGATGACATTTTTAAAAATATGTAAGCGGTTGTGAAAGGTAGGTTGGGCTCTCCTGGTTTGAGAGCCGAGTGCCTGCTGCTCCGCAGCCTTTCCCGCCCTGCGCGCACGCAGCACGCAGCACCCGCACGTCCGTCCAGCGTGGGCCCTCTTCTGTGCCTCCGGTACAGCACCTTCACCAGCGATCAAGGGCCCAAACCACCGGCGAGCTGGTCAGCCGCACTGAACCCTTAATAAACACACAAAATCAGGCGGGACGTTCCGGATAGAACACTTTTTTGATCAAAAGCCACCTTCAAGATCAATTTTGAATGGTTGGGGGGTTCTTTAACACTTCCTAAATGTTGAGACACTTAAACTGACAGAGTGGAGAGGGAAACGCTGCACCACGCAGTAGTTACACAGTACCAGGAACGTCTTCCTCTGCGAGCAAGAAACTATTTCATCACCATACGTATTTAGCACGCAGCTTGTCTGCTAGACAGCTGACAACAGAGCACGGTCATTGCAATTACGGCAGTGACTCTTGTGACATAAATACACACCATTCTAAGAGAACTTATTTCTAACAGAGCTATGAAGCACCCATCAAACACTAACTTCCGCAATTTCTATCATTCTGGGTTGCATTTTGCTTACGTGGCCTGAACAAAGTTCATATAAAAATATCAATGAAAGGCTCAAGAGCTTATCCATTCACTAGAATAAAATAAAAAAGTTACCCAGAATACAAAACAAAACATCTTTGTACTGTTCTACCAGATTTTCATCCCAAGCAAGCATCTGCCATGTAAGGTGAGATTAGCCTTTATAACCATGTTTGCTGTAATGCAGATCCTGACAGGCCCTTGACTGGAGTGGCAAAAAAAGGCGGCGCAATAATTACTTTTCATCTTTGTGAAGATAATCTCCCTGCAATTGTGAAGCTTTTAGCATGGGATAAAATGATAGCCTTGAGTAATTCTCAATTACAACACAGCCTAGCATCTTTCTGTTGTTTCACTGGGCACTTCCACTTTCTTATTTGACAGCATCCTTGAATCACTGGCACGGGGAGGGAGGAGGACCTGGAGATCATCCAGTCCAACCCTCCTGCTCACAGCAGGGTCAGCTGCAGAAGGCTGCTCAGCACCCTGCCCAGTCAGGGTTTGAATTTGTTATTGGCAGAATGGAGGCTCTACCAAGATGAATTCTTTCTCGCTAGAAGAGCGGCTCTTATTATGTTTTAAAGAGAGGAGAGCAGACGGAGAAGGACCAAACCTGCTTTCACAAACGGCAATCTGATACTCAGGCCACGTGAACTGCCCTATTCATGCCGGAAGTCTGGCAAAGCTTAGAACTGAACCCAAATTTGCTGATTTTTAAGGCCAGCTCATTAATTGCTACTTACGTTCTTTAATTCATAGCAAATACTTTATAAAACAATTTGCAGATATAAGACTGAATCTCCTGAATTTCAGAAGCTCTATTCACGATTAACTTCTCCGCATCATGGCGTATATTTAAAATGCAGACTATCAGGTAGGGATTGTGTCTTAGAAAAGAGGCCAGGCTGGCACCCTGGAACCTCTGCAGCAGATCTCCTGTTCTCATGTAAGGGCACCACTGGGTTGAAACTTTAGTTAACACATAATTACAGAGCAAACTAACTACCAACATGGAAAATAATCTTTATTGAATTGGGAAAAGTAACATTTCTGATTGACATATCAACTTCACACTGCTGATGTAGCCAAGTAGGAAAAAACGAGTAAATGAGAAGATGGCCAGCACAGCAGTCCTTAGTAATCCTTTAAACCCAAAACCCTAATCATTACTTGCTTTTCTGGCACTGTTAATGATTTTGGAAATTGCAGTGATAACAAAGTTGGTTTTAGCTAGTTTTAAAGAACTGCCACTATACCAGAGATATTTCCAAAGCATACTTTTCTCTTTAAGCATATGTTGGAATCAATGACCATACATCTCCTTAATACGGAATGTCAGCTGTACACCACTTTTTTGTTTAATGCTGCGTTTTTTAAACTTTTCGCAGATCAACATGACAGCAGACACTATGTAAAATTCTGTAAAATTGGTCAAAATTTGGTACTTATTTATACATTAGGAGCAGTGTAGCCAGGGAGTATGTAAGTTATCATACAGTGTAGCGTCATAGAATGATGGAGTGCTTTGGGCTGGAAGGGCCCTTCAGAGCTCGCCCAGCCCAGCCCCTGCAGCAACAGGGACAGCTTTAACCAGAGCAGGGTGCTCAGAGCCCCGGCCAGCCTGGCCTGGGATGGTTCCAGGGATGGGGCCTCCACCGCCTCTCTGGGCAAGCTGTGCCAGTGCTTGAAAGCACTTGTCAAGCAGCACTTGTTCCCTACTCTGCCACAGCCTCTTTCAGCTCTAACCAACACATCAATAACAGTAACAAAATACAAAACTCCAAAGGTGCTTCAGTAAATAGCATCTCATTCAGAACCATACTGACCCATAAGGGTATATTTTCAGTGGTGCCAAATACTGCACTTGTAGAACTCAATGGGTCATTTGTCACTGGGCTCAGCAGGAGCAGGATTTGTTCCATTAAATTTAGACGCTGGAAATGGAGCATGCTTCAAGAAAGTCAGTACCTTTCTCATTTACTTCTACATGCATTTGCAGATTAAAGCCCTTATATCAGGTTTAGTTTTATTTACACTGATGAAAACTCGTAACAAACTCAAGGGAGTTACTCTGAATTCATGGATTAACTTGATAGGGTTGAACACAAAACTCTTCTTTGTTAATAATATTTCATGAAGGTTAAAACCAGTGAAAACTGTATCTCTTATGGCTGCTCTTTCAGATAGTTACTTAATTAAAAAAAAAACCCAAACCTGTATGGATTTTTTGCCCAACTTCACATGATGATTTTTCTGTACAAGGGAAGCTATTTATGTCATAATTACTTTTTTCTGGACAAAATCAACTCCTAGAGATTTTTTATTAATTTGCAGCTTGATGCATAAAAAGTGAGCTTGTGAAATTACCAGAAGAGGTAAATAAATGATTCATGTGGGTTGGTTTTGCATGAATAAATTATTTGTTCCTTCTCCGTGTTTCATTTGATGGAAGAATGCAAAATTAATGCTATTCTATGCAAATAGAAAGCCTTTTATAAAATTCTGACCTAATTATAGGTGTTTGCTAAGAAACACATACTTGAGTTTTCGGGGAAAAAAATATCTTGGTGCCATATTAGTGTCGTGGAAGGAAAGATTCAAACAATAAAATATGCCATTTGAGGGTATTTGATAGAGAGAAATACACATTATTAACATTTCTGTCTTCCTAAACCATTTTCACTCTTTTGGAGAGGTGATTAGATTGATACCCAAAATACTATGTCCCTACAGCTCACGTTTTAACACAGCCTATGATTCAAATGAAATCACTGCATATCACGGTGAAGATGCGTACCCCAGAAGATTTTCATTAATGCCAATAAAATAGATGGCATTTAAATTATCTTGTAGCCAAGGAAACAGAGAAGCACCTGACAAGATTATGCCTCAGCCTTCTCCTTCAGAGGCAGCCGATACGAGCAGTTCGGTCCAATCCTGCAACAGGTGACGGCCAAATTAATTCTTAAAACATCAGGCCTTCAATCACAATGGTGCCTGCTGACTTGCAACAAGCTTTTAAGAAGAACTGTTCATAAAAGTAATGATAAAAATGCCAACTTATTTCTTGGTAACTCCCATGGAAAACATCTTCCTTGGGAGCTGTCTGCGGCAGAGCCAAAGGCAGGGGAACGCAGCCTTTCATCCCCCAGCGCAGGAGCAATCCGTCGGCGGAGGGCCATGACCTAGAGCCGCTATCAGCTGTACCACGGAGCGAAGGGCGGCCCCGGCTGCGGCAGCGCGAGCCTCCCTGATCCCCCGCCCACGGGCTCTCTCTTCAACTCCCTACAGCCCCTCTTCTACAGAGAGGTTTCAATTCCACAATGTTTTGCTTTTAAGTTTTCCGAACACACAACGAAGTTTTCATTCATAGCCTGGCTTACGCTACAGCACGCCAGCCACCTTCCAGCGCCGGCCCACATGCAGGTATACTCCCATCCCTCAGGTTTCACAATGTCATTTCGCTGATCTAAATGTGAATTTATACCATTGGCAACAAGAGCAGAATTAATTCAGATTTCACAGCTTTCCATTTTTAACTGCTAACCACTAAGAAATTCCGTTAACAGGATTTCATCAGAAGAACTGCCCAACAATTTGGGAAAATATAGCCAAAGATCTCAATTGTTTTAGATTTAGACATAAGGAGAAATCGCCAAACTGAAAATTATTCATCTGTGAATATGAAGATACAAACCATTCCACATCTAAAGATTACCTTCAATCTGCATGTTAGCAAAGTGAAAGGAAACATTATACCATAATGCTGACAAGAAGATGGGTAGGAGCCACAATAACTAAAGAAAATTTCTGCTATCAACCACAGTATTTTCTACAGCAGTATTTCTTCAGACATTCTAATTAAAACATACAAAGCCCTTCAAGAATGTACTTAAAGACTTATTTTAGATAATTCAGAATGAAGTGAGTATTTCCTGTTTGACCAGTGCAGCATATTTCAGGTACGTCACGCAGTAGCTTTGGCGTATTTGCAGGTCTTTTCCCCCAAGGCAATTCCACTGCTCTCCCGCTAACCCTAACAACCACTGTTTGTATCTGTGGTAGACAGACAGACAGACTGACTGATTGATTCAGTCAATCTGAGGGTTGTAAGTGGTGTTTTGCAACGGAATCGCACAAGAAGTTTCCATTACCCAACCTGCCTGCTCCGACCTCTGCAGCTGCTGGTTCTTCAGACGCTGCCTCTCCTCTTCGGTGACGGCCGTCACTCCTTGGTCTCCCTCCTGCTGTATTACAACACGCACCACTGAACGATCCCAGGTTACCAAATGCTTTAGCCTACTCTAAATATTAAATACGGACAAAGATGTAATAATTACTCTATCAGTCTTTCTGTCAACTGCAAATTTAAAGAGCAACAACTCATATTCATTACCAGATGACTGAATAGCAACCTAGACACCATTCCCCAGCAGTGGATCCTCTCGGACTACAGCCTCTACACATCTACACTGAAGGATGGAACGCTATCTTCAATGTGGGATACATATTTAATTCAAATTTATGGGAAATAATTATTTGAAAGGTCTGTCTACAAAGCAACGAGGCATTTCTCAAGCTCCAGCCGCCTACTGCTGGCCGTACGCTCCTTACCAGCAGTACAGGCACGATCCTGCACTCAGGTGCATCTCATCCCCCAGGAGCAAGCAGTTAAGCCAGAGCTGACTTCCATCTAAATAAATCTGGCAGATTTTACAAGTAACGTGGGTAATTAGCAAGCTAGAGGTTAAACAAACACAGTACTCTGGTACTTTGTTCTGAGCTTGAATGCCCTTGATAGAAATCAGTGAGGTATCTACTCCAAACATTTTTGTTTCTGTACACAATGTGGCTGCTACAATTCAAAACAGACAATTTAGTGGGTGGATCTGTAATTAAATTATTATGGCTCATATCTAATTAAAACAGATTTCAAGGCACATTTCAAGCTGTGGTTGGATGTCAGTTTTAAGTTGCCTCACACGGCTTGGCAAGCAATCACGCTGAAGCAGGGCAGAGGGAAACAGCATCCAAGACTAAGAAAAGAAGGAGCTAAAAATAAAAATGTTTTGGAATGACTGCCTTTCATTTTGAACCCAGCGTTTCATTATTGGCATGATACCATCCCACACCACAGATCTCTCAAACAGGCCTTGAGACTCATAGAAAGCAATAAGGAACACTTGAAAATGCAGAGACCATGGTTGCATCTGGGTTCTACACACAATTTAACAAATTGCAGCTGAATAAAAGCCTTCCCGCTTTATGGGAGAACAGTTTCAGGAAGAGTACGTAATCACAAGCCAGACAAGACAGGAAGGTATAGCCTGCTAAGACACACCACACAACTTATAGCAGTAAAATGTACCAGGCTTTACCCTGGCTCAGATCATCCCAGCTGGTTTTGCTGGTGCGCAGGACGGACGCAGCAATGAATTAGGGGACACGCAGAGTCTTGGTGCATCCAGACAAGGCACACCATTTCAGTTCTTTGCAGACAGACAGACTTACCCTGTGGAAGGTAACTGAACACGTCTAGTTGCTCTGCACCATGCTGTCTTGCAGCTCTAAAAGGGAAAAAAAACAACAATTTAAATTTAAGATCAGAATTCTACGCTCCACTGAGATTTTGGGTCAACAAGTAACTTGTCTAAAAAGCAGTGTTTTTTTGTATTGCCACAAAAAGATGCACTTGAATTTTAAAAGTATTCAAAAGTCTAGTGTCAATATAATTCCTGTTATGACCACTATTTATGACTACTTTGCTCTTACCAATACATTACTCCAAAATGTTGATTACTTTTCTTTTGACCAAAGCCTTTGAAATGATCAGGAAACAAATGTAGGGCCTGGCTCAACAAACAAGTACTAATCTAAGAGAATTTTGAATTTGCCCTTCTTTCACAAACTTTTAAAGGTAACATGATAATTAATTCTGATGTCATGTGCTTACATACGACGCGGCATGGCTGTTGTCTCTCTAAACAACGCAAACCCCTCGAGGATAAACCCAGCAACATGAAAGCATTAACTTTCTTCCATGAAACACGACAATGCTTTTGTCGCCTTTGAAAGAGTCTCTTAGGACATTCTGTTCGTTCTGCATGCAGAAGCGTGAGATGGTTAATTCAGTCATCAATTTTTGTCTATCCCATAGATCCTTATTATAAATTTGCTGGCCCAAGTATTTGCATTACATTGTGTGTACTTCTCTCTGGGTTATATATTTTATTGCCTACTAGATCTAAAAATTGTTCATGTTTGCAAATAGCGGAACACAGAAAAACATTTACACAGAACACGTACTGTAGTAACCTATACACAGCCATATATACATATATAATTAATGCAAGTTAGATAATGTACCTGGCTAGTAATATGCCATAATAGCTACAACAACAAAAACCAGCCATGAAGACAGCTTTACTGCAATGATATCGTGCAGATTCTTGCACCTTCCTTCTTGCGCTGTCTGTCATAGCATCTTATTGCTTGGAGTAAATCTTTTACTCCGGGAAGAATAAAAGTGCTGTCACCAGAAATATTTCAGTCACTTCAGAATTAGTGGTTAATCCAAATTCACTTTACTATCAAGCTAAAAAGAAGACGTCAGCTAATGCTCTGCAGCCCTGAATGAAGAGCATACGTTCTCACCTACCCGATACCTTCAGATGTGTTACGTACACACAGAGAGATTTACGTGGCTTGAAACGTGTTAAACGCCTTTCGTATTACAAGTGGCATCGAGCCAAGCTCAGAAAGAATGTTATTAAACCACATTAATGTGGAGCCTGACAGATGCTCTCTCCACAGTGGTAAGCTGCCAGAGAAGTGAAATTTCTCCGGATGAGAGCCGCGTCTCTCCTGAACGGTGCGGTCCATCTGACGGGCCGTGCCACGCGGCCATCGTAAGCTGCACCGTGATGGTGTTCATGCAAGTGGACGGACACAAGGCCGGCCCAGCGCAGGAGGGCTGGAGGGCAACCAGCCCACCCCGTCCCAGGAGCAGGCATCTCCTCCGCGACGGTCCGTAGCACCACGAGGAGAGAAGACGTCTTTCTCGAGACGCTCTTCTCCAGCGGCAGAGACAACGTCCGAAGGACAAGCAGAGACAGCACCCCTGAGCCCACTGGAACAAACTTCTGACCACCAAGACTATACAGCCTTTTAAAATGTTGTTCTTCATTTAAATTCTTTTCTCTACGCACAACTGTAAAACTAGCAAGGCAAAACTATCTGTTAAGCTGAACGTGCACCTTGGGTTTTAGCTCCGAATTCAGCCAAGAAACAAGAACAGGAGTTTCATGACCACCTTTTTCAAACGATATAGAAGGGGTCTGAAGCAACAAAGTTTAAAAATGTTGCTAAGCTATTCTTTTTTCTTTCATTTTCTTCCATTCACCCAAGTGGGATTTTATTTCTACATAAAATTTAATGCTAAATAAATGGATATATTTTCAGAAGACCTCAAGGTGCTGAAGCCCCCATGGGACTGAAACCACGAGAGGACCAAGCAGGAGCTGAAAGCCCAGCTCTGGCCTCCCGTGGGAGCTCCCCCCCAGCACACCCATCCTGCTCACTAATTACTTCACCTCCCTCTTTTTTCTGTACTTTTACTTACGCGCTTAAATACACTGCAAATGTAATTGCATAAAAAATTGCCTGGTTCACCCAGGAACTAATAAGTCCATGTAACTGCTATCACAAAATTCAAATCAAAGGCAACGAATATTGCCATTGCCAGTAAAACTATCAGTGACTTGAAGTGCTCTTTCATTAGTAAAGAGAATGCAATTATTTTTCTGCCACCTTTTCCTATTCTATTAGTCTGACAGGCAGGAACAGACATACTAAGCAGGCTGATTTCTCACAAGGCTCCCCGCCTCTGCGAGCACGTTTACGTACCCAGCTCTCTCCAATGGAAGTCCTTCTTCACGTGCAACTGAACGACTGACGGTCAACACGTTGCCTCCACTGTCAGGACATCGCACCCGGCCATCAAGCTTAAAGATCTCCTGCCAGCGAAACCGAGCAGTGTGCTTAAACCCTTTTAGCTTTCACTGAATAGCAAATAAAATTCCGAATGGTTCGGAAGGGAGCACACATAGCATGAGGTATTTGGGAGGAAAACCTATGTGGCATTTTTGTTTTATTTGTTTTTTACCAAGGGCCCGATGTCTTCAGCAACAAGAATAAATGTATTGCTGAAGCATAGCTGCTCACAGCGGTGACACACTTGCATAATGTAATTCCAGGAATTCTTTCTGAAACCACGTGTTGCTATGTAGTATATTGCTATATACTTTCTCTTTTTTATAAGCTTTCTCCTTTTTAACCTAATTCTGAATATATTTTTATGACAATAGCATGTGAAAATGCACTTTTGTCATTTCTAGATGCATTTTAGGCTCTTGCCTCATCACAGCTCCTAAGCTAAGCAGTGTCAATTGGCAGCACTATTCGTATTGATAACCTCCAAAAGAAAATCAAGACCCTACACAAAGTGACATGAATAATTCATTAAGCCACCCAAATGGTACTGTAGCAAGGAGACGAGCAAGTTTGAACCTCGTATGAGGGGTCTCTAACCACACACATGAGCTGCCTTTTAAATTATTCAAAAAGCCGAGATCTCACCGCTGCTCGCAAGCCTTCCGGGCGCACGTTTAGCCCCCCCAGCCGGCCAGGCTGAGGGTCAGACCCCAGTCACAAGCGGGAAGCAGTCTGGCGTAAGCCTAAGACCCTCCGCAGGGCTGGCCTAGACAGCCCTCGTATCCCTCACCAGCTCCCCGGTGCAGCTGGGAATGCAGACCCGCGCGGAGCACAAACAACCTTTCTCAAATCCAACGACGGAACAGCCCATTTCTGACAACCGTCCCAAGTTTAACTTGGCCCTGGTCATCCATCAGACAACCCGGCAGAAAGGGCCAGCCGACGCTGGGAATTCGAGGGGCGTCAGCGCGGGGAGGTGCGGTCAGGGTCCGAGGGGACAGGGAGGAGCGCGCCGCCGGAATGCGGCAGGGTGCCGAACCCAAACTCGACGATGGAATAACTCGATCCAAAATATTCGCTGGCGTATGAGACTGGCAGGCCACCACCTACAGAAAGCTTTGATTTAACGCAGTCAAAGGAGTTTTGTTCTAAGGAAAATAATGATCGTAATGTATTCCCATCTACCCTCGGATAACTGCAACGCGCAGCTGGACTTAGCAAAGTATCGGACAAGAGGGACTCATTCATACCTACCGTGCAAACCGCAGCACTGCGCGGGCACTGCAGCCCGGGCGGCCACCATGCGACGCTTAAATACCTAGACAGGAAAGTCCTTAAAATCTGTAAAGGTTTCTCCCCCCCACCTCATAAATGTCTTGTGGCATGTGAAGAAAAAAAAAAAAAAAATCCTGACATACTGGTTGTTAAAGAAAATTCAAGTCTAATGACAGGCTTCTGACTGACAAGGATGAAATTACAATGTAATTAAGGATATTAATTGAAGAAAAATTGACCAATTGCTTAGCTACAGATTTGCTCTAGCAAGCAGAACTGAAATGAAGATGGAAACACAAGTTAATGCATTTTTCATTAAAAAAAGGCAGAAAGGACAATTCTCCTCAATTTCCAATTGTAGTGAACTTCTTGGAGCAGTTTGCATGAAGTACCAGTAACCGGAGAACCCTGTAAACGAGGCTAATTTCTGCAGAACTCTAATACTAGTTGTTCACCTACTAGTTCTGAAGTTGTATTTAAAATATACTCGTCCTTTATAATAATAAATATTTGCAGTTTTGCTGCTGTTACCTGGATCTTCCACTGAGGGAACCTGGCATGCTTCAGAATTTCATGAGGCTATTAATTTAGGGTAAGAGGTTGCTTAGTTTTTTTCCCCCTTGCCTTTTTTTTGGTAACAACAGAAGTTAGCGACTGGTAGCACAGAATGTTATTGCCCCGTAACATGTGTACGAGCAACACGTAACAAGTCAGATGAGCCATCACCTAGGACTAGTGTGTGACTGGGACAGCCGCAGAGACAAAGACAATCCAGGCTGAAACAACCGCATGTCATTTTTGACATTTCAAAATGCCACGCACGGCTCCCCCGAATCACGGGCTTACATCGCCAGTGCCCAGGTTGCTGGAAGTCTGGCAAGAGGTACACAGCAGCGTACGACAGAAATGCAAGTAACTAGATAAGACAGCAAAAGCCATTTGAGATTAATTGGTGGGTAATCAACCTGACGAAGTTTATGATCCTTGAATTAAGAGTAATACAAAGGTACAATGTCAACAATAAAGTGCTAACAGCTGATGAGAGCACCCTTCTGCCAGGAAAACGAAATCCTTTTTCCTTTGGCTGGAGGCAAAGGCAGCATCAGACAATTTCAAAAGCAACAAGTGCACTTTCTCTTGAATGGCTCTAAAATATTAAATTAAATAATGCCTTTGCTCTTTTAGTAGCCTTTAGTAATTGCTGGGAGAAAAAAAAAATATTTGTGATGCTTTTTGACTTGAGTGCAGCACGTATCAAAATTTCTATTGAGATATTTGAGCAGTAATAGGAACATCTTGCAGGAGAAAATCTGCTTATTTACAAATGCATAGAAACTATATTTGAAGTAACATTAGGAAAGCAGAACAAGTTATGAAAAAATTATAGTGGAATACTCCCCCATAATTCCTTATTCTTTTAAAAAACCAAACCAAACCCAAATCAAATCCAAACACCCCCGCCCAAACAAAACAAACAAAAAACCCCTTCACTTGAAAAGTATCTTAAAGACTTAAAGACTTAAAATCCACAGAATTAGGAACGGATTCATTCCAATATAAATAAGAAGCAAAGCTTAACTCAGCTCTAGGGTCAAAGTTGCCATTTCCGATATAGAAATTAAGTTCTCCCCAACCTAGATGCATTTTGATTTAGGAAATCTCCCATTATCTTGTTTTTCCATTTCATAGGCTTTGTTTCAATTACATGTCAGCAAACATTAAACACTGTAGTGCTTTAAAAAGAATTAACCCTTGAAATACTGTGGAGGACTAAGGCAACTTGTCAACGTTGCTCTACACCCAAGAACGGCAGAAAAGCTGCTGCAGTCCTTGAATTCAACGGCGCCATGCTGACTTGGAGCTATTCAGGATCTGGCTCACGGCATCAGACTTATCTTCTTGCAGTTACTGATTTGAGACAATGAATTTCAAAGCCATAACGGGCCGCCAGAAATTCCAAAGTGGGAGTCTTCTACATGTGCCTGTAAAAATCCCACCTGCGTTTCCCTTGCCCAGCACGGAGCAGAGAACCCCTCCGAGCCTTTTGACGAGCTAAGACAGGACCTGGAGAGGGTCCGTTCAAGTACTCAGAGACAGCTTTGGGCACCTGCCCATCGTTACTCTGACAGTCACAGGAATTGCCAGCTGACTTCTCCCTAATGTCCCAATTTCCCTCTCCAACTTACAACTTGTCTGAGCAAACCACCAGAACTCACCAAGCTGATACTCAATTCTTTAGGATGATCACTGCATTCAATTGTTTGTACGTTTAGATTTTTCTAGATGCTCCCCAACCAATTTCTCCTCCTCGCTGTGCTCTGTCTCACTGGGAGCTGCACTCATTTCTTTTAAAGCACTTTGTTATTTCATTGCCATCTTATTTGACATCCACCTGACCCATGCAAAAGCACAGCTACTTTGTTTATAGTTTGATTCTGCCTGGAAAAAGAACTTTTTTTTTTTTCCCTAAATAAGCACTATAGGAGGAAATTAATCAGTAGAAAAACAGTGCTTTCTATTATTGCTACTCAAGTCTTCAGTACTGAAAATATTGAGGAAATTAATCAGTAGAAAACCAGTGCTTTCTATTATTGCTACTCAAGTCTTCAGTACCGAAAATATTGATGACCACTCTCCTACACAGAAAAACAGATCTCCCCTCACTGCACAAGATGGGAAAAACTTGGAGAATAATTTCTTTTCATTTCTCTCTTCCCTCACTGGTTATAGGAAAACGGATTGAGTAATCTGGCTGGTCGCTACCAGTCATATGTCTTGTCCTGGGAGGAGAGCATGCTAAGGAACAAACAAATTCAAAAGACTTCAGGAGAAGCTTCAATAAAAGCGCAAGAAAAACACAAGCTACTGAAGGAAAGAAATCTCTTGCTGGGGAATGAGGAAAATGCATTTTACAGTGTTCATCACCAGCATGAATCTAGTAAAGCAAAACACTGAAGTAGAAGGCGTACAGCTGGGGGGGAGCAAAGGCAGAGCACGTCTTATCCTGGATTTGTACATGCTGCTATTCACACATGAAGAACTTTTTCCATCATTCCTAAGGAACAGTGGGAGGTGCCATTTCTTATAACAACTCTTTTCTCAGCTGCTAATCGCGGGAAACCCTTTAAAGATTATAGAATCATAGAATCATAGAATGGTTTAGGTTGGAAAAGACCTTCAAGATCATCCAGTCCAACCATTAACCCACACTGCCAAGTCCACACTAAACCAATCAAGGGTAGACCAGACTGAGCCATGTCCCTAAGTGCCACCTCTGCCCGTTTTTTGAACTCTTCCAGGGATGGGGACTCCACCACCTCTCTGGGCAGCCTGTTCCAATGCTTGACCACCCTTTCCGTAAAGAAATTGTTCCTAATTTCCAACCTAAACCTCCCCGGCGCAGCTTAAGCCCATTTCCTCTCGTCCTCAGCATTTCCTCATCTCCTCGGCAATACTATGGCAGGCAGAACTCAAGTCTGCCCTTCTCCTGCCATCAGCGCTGCTCCTGCACAAACCTCACTTCTCAGCACGACGCTCTCTTCGGCGCACAGTGCCAGACCCAACCCTCTTTATTTTCTGTCTTCTCACCAGAACTGTGTCTCCTCAACAAAAGCCCATCTCAAGACCCAATTATTTTTGATCCACGGTTTTAACCGGAATCTAGCTATGTGTAAACACGCCTCTACCCACGTTTCCCACATCAGGTGATGTTTCTTACCACGGCCTAGAAGTGCCACAGGAGTTTGAAAGCTGAGGACCACCAAGAGGTACATCACCTTGCCAGAGGGGAACCCTTCACCAAGAGCTGCCAGCTTGCTTCATCATTACTCATCTTTTACTTAACCTGAGATTACAGCCAACTTGTGCAGACTTTTTAGAAGTACTCTACTTTTTGCCTTTAAAGGACAGGCACCGAGCTGGGTTTTCCACTAACAAATTCCAGACATGGTTTCAGCTCTGCGCTACAACAGGCGCCTTCGGCTATATTGTTCAAACTGTTTGAAATCAAGTTAAACAGCAAGAAGAACAGAGTTACATTTGAATCAGAGTAGGTTAAAAAAACAGAAAACAAATATGCTACGCGAGTAACGACTCTAGCTGTGCACGCTGAGACTCTTTAGCATGCATATTTATAATGAGGATTTACTGCAAAACTGTCAGTGCATCTTAATACTAAAGAAATTCAAACTGAATACTGAAAGAGACAAAGATTGCTTGAAATTCAGCTAAATGTGTGCTTCTACCTGACACACCAGCAAACCGAAGGAAAAAAAAAGGTTTTAATTTCAGTGGGTGATACAATTTTATGACAGAAGGAAATAAATTTTCATCGAGTATGATTGACATTTCTAGAAACTGTGTTAGCTTTGTTTCCAATCATCACGTCAAAATAGATTTGGGTGTTTCTATTCAGATCAGCACCATAATCAAACGACTAGAAAACATCTCCTTCCTACTGCACCATTTTGAAGTCATCTCTTCATTTTGCATCAGGACTCCCCGCTGATCTTGAAACCAACAATATTTAATAAAAAAAAAAAAAAAAATTCTTCCAAAAGCCAGGGTCAGTTTTCTTCATCACCTTGATAGTATTTCAGGTGTGACAAAACAACTTCTCTTTTGAAATACTATACTGTCTTACTTCATTATTAAAAGAAATTCTGTGCTCTCTCAAAACATCATGCAATTTTTGAACTGTGATTACTTGTAGAAAGCCATTTCCAACCCTAGCAACCTATGGAAGCACTGCTTGCCGTATCCATGCTGAAATCCGAGCAGCAGGTAGCGCGAAAGATGTATGAAGGTCACAAGGATGATTTGATACTAACGTCATGGTTTCACAGGTTGTCAATCTATCATGAAAATTCCCTGTGGAGGTTCACAAACAGGTCCAACCAGACAAGAGTTACTCTCCTCTCACACGTACCAGGAAAACAGCCTTCCTTACACCCTTCTCCTGTCATTGCCTGAAATCACGATATCTAAGACACTGAGAACGCGCTGGTTTATTCCTTCCTTGCAGCAAATGCAGTTCTGCTCAGAGATGTTACCGCAGAGAAAAAGAGCAGATTTAGAAGCAAAGTGAGGAGGCTCAGTGCTCAGCCTGGGGATGGCTGATCTCAGCGAAGGAGGAAGAGCAGCAGCAGGGAGTCACTTTTTTTTTTTTTTAATACTGAAAGGGAACGATGCATCTACTAGAGTCACGGCACATCATGCCGACCTGTAACCTCGTGTCTCTAACTTTGGAGGTGACTTGATGTAAGCACCCCCGGTTCAGGAGCTGCTCAGAAGCTTCGCCTCCCAGTTCTGAGGCTTCTGATGTTTATGATTTATCCAGCTGGCCATTGATTTATAGTGATGTAACCCAACCACCTGGTTCAACGGTTTAAGTATCAGCACCACATTTATGGTTTCTTCAAAACATCTTCAACAATCCGCCATCTAAACAACAATAAGAAATCATTTTTTTCATTCATTTTCCTGGCTTTTAACTGACCTTTCTGAAAATGACTGCAGAGATTCAGCAGCAATGATTGGAGATCATCTTGGTTGGCCATCCTCTTGCACGCTCCTGGCCACTTAGAGTATCAAGACCACAGTAAACATATTTTTCTGCCTCAAAGCCATTTATTAGAAGAAATTATCTTCTAGGACCAATGGCATAAGGTCAGAAGACAGAGGGTGAGTGACTGCTCAATCACTTTCAGAGGGATTGGCGCTAAACATTCACACCTAACTAGCTCACGGAATTACTGGTTAATTCCAAATATTAAGGATGTTTAAATTAAATGTCACTTACAGAGAATAAAAGCAAGAAGAGATTCAGGAAAAACTGTGACCTTTTATAGCATCAATTGGATTCGCATGGATGCGGCCTCCACCAGCACGCAGCCACTGACGTGAGAGACGCCTTATTCCACTGGTGTCAGGAGCACTGTTTGCCAGAGACAGTCTTCACACTCTAACATTCAGGTTTCTCTTGCCTTTTAATGGATCAAATTATCATCCGATGGACCAACATGGCAATCTGCGAGCCCACGTCCCTCACCTGCCAATACAATTTATCACCTATATGTGAAAACCAGGCCTCTGCGCATTTGCTCTTAAATAACACATCAGTCTCGATCCTTTTACTTACCGTAAGTAAATTACTTCAGCGATTACTGTCTGGGCAGTACAACTGCTCTGTGCATAGCGTTTGAGAATGCATGGTCTGTACAGTCCAGGCTGGCTCCAGCGACACGGACGATGCTAATGCTTTGTTACACAGTCACGCTGTTCACAGAGAAAACTTCCAAGGGCAAGGACAGGAAAGGCGTTGGGCAGATCAACAGCGGCTGTGTACAAGTGCAGCAGTTCCAGAAAAACGTGCTGAGTTTATGAAGTCTCATGGTACAGTCTCGTTTTATTAGAACATCCCAAACTTAAGGAATCCTGAGCGGCTGGAGTATTTATGAGCAGAACACAAGTGCGGTCAGGTAAAAACAGCCCTTACTGGGTAAAAGAATTTACAGGCAAGCCGTTTGCTTTCCAAGAGAGCAATAAAACAGTTCCTGAAGTACAAATATTTACAGGCAGAACCAAGCTCTTTGAGCTGTGAGTTACTGGCGGATTGTGACTCTGCTTTCAAGGAGCTTTCACCTTACCAGCTGCTCAGCAGCAGCAGTTAGAGCAAACTCTTAAGTTCCTATCTGGAAAAATTAAGTCAAAAACTGGTTTTAAAACCGAGACAGTGCATGCATTTCATCAGCTGTACAGCTCTGTGAAGGCAAAGAGAAAATCAGACTAGGAGATGTGAAAAACACTCATATGAACATATTTGATGACGATGAACATATGATTAATGTGAAATAGAAATAAGTATTTCCCTCTAGCCAATTACCACTCAAACCTCGGAAGTCAAACACACAAATGTAAAATAAATATTATCTGGCATTTCCACATGCTACTAATTTAATCCATTTAACAATCACAAAGAATTTTGAACTACGCTACCACTGCATCCATATATGTAACAAGACTGTGAATAGAAAACATCTGGTACACCCTTGAACCACTGGAATGTTGGGAAAAGCCACCAAGGCTGCTCTCCACAAGCACTAAATGAGTTTGTCCTGAGTCACCTACTTTTTTCCTGAAGAAGCTGAGGACACAGTGGGATTTCTGAAGACACGAGATGATGTGCAACTGCAGCAGAGTACTTTGACTTGCATCACGATTTAGTCGCGAGTTAAGCTAGTTCAACAAGAAAGGATGTCAAAAGACAGTGAAAAGACCATGTTGCCTACACTTAACTGACTTGCTCTAAGCATCAACTCAATGAAGCTGGGAATAAAGCCCAAGAGCTGGTAGAAATGCAGAAAATTAAAATAAATATTTGACTACATGCAACAACTTATTATTTCCGATTTGAATTAGAGCAGATGAGGTTATCAGCCTCCTTTTTGTAATGGCAGTACTTTGAGCAAACTGGTAGTGGCCTGAATGTGAAAAACGTAATTGCAATCAAACAGAGCAAAGCCTCAAAACAGCGCGAGGGAGAGCTCCTCCTGTTGCGCAGCATTCTGGAACGCAAGAGCTACTATCAGCACAGGTTGGCACTAAAATCAGCCATTTCTCTCAGCTCTTCTCTGCTTGCTGTGAAAAATAATGATCTGTTGATCTTGGTTTGTCATTCAAACTGTGTACCCACTAAGTCAGCATCTGTGTCTTTCCTGGATCTTCTTCTGTGATGTTTACCAACTGTCAAAACAAAACAGAAACAAAACCACAAGAACAAAACTTCTAGGCAATACTTTTAAAATTACATTTGTCAAAAAGCCCTGACAATAATGGCCATCAGAGTTCAAAGAAAACCTCATCCACAATGATATTATGACCATGTATATGTCTATACAGAAATGTATGAATTTATATGGTACTTCCAATATCAGTACAATTTAGCGTGGATTTTTCGTGGATTTTTTTTTTTTTTTTTTCACTTCCATTATGGAAAGAGAGCATGAATGGTTTGTACTCAGTTCTAAAAGGGAAGGCAAAGCTTTGCAGGACAAATTTACAAAAATAAAGAACTTAACTTTCAAAATAATAATTATTTGATCATCTATCCATTTCTTTTTAAGATGGAAGATTAGCAGGTGTTCTTTCCCCCTTCCAAATGTGAAAGCTTTCCAAGTAATTCCCTGTCAGTGGATATATTACCTTACACGATCTCATAACTTTTCTATAAACACAGTGAACAACTCATCTAAATGGCAAAGATGAGAGTCTGAGATTTGAAAGTAAACAAAATCACTACAGCTACTCTAAGATACCGTCTAAAAGAAAAGATCAAAGTTTCCACTGGCAAAGCCAGTGTGGCAGGTGTGAGGGCAGCAAGCTTTGGTTTATGTGTATATGTCTGAAGTGTACGTCCAAGCAGCCTTCTTAAGTTACTGGATCTTAAAGGAAGAATTGGACATTTTCTGAAACGCAGCTGAGCCGAGCTGGGGGAGACCAAGCAGAGGGGAGCGGTGGGTCCTGCGCCTGGGACGAGGCAAAGAAAAGGGCGTTTGTGGCTTTGGCTGGGCAAGGCAAGAGCTTTACTGTGTTCTACTGGAGGATTTTGCCTGAATTGGTGGGCTTGAATTAATAAACGTTCCCTGAGGAGAGGGCCTGAATGAGATTGATCTGTTTATGGGATTTCAATTCTCCTAAGTGGGAGAAGAGAAATCTGTCAAGTACCTTAGCACCTATTAGACCCGTGAAGCTGAGAATCCCATCGCATCAGTAGGAACCAAGTTATCACAACTTCCAACACCAGCCAAAAGGAAGTCTCCAAACTGCGAGATACTTGAAGTCAACAAGTTCTCCAGACTTAGAAAAAAATTTGAAATGTGTCAGAAAAGAATACCAAAGCATTTCATCTAACCATCAGTGACCTTCACTTCCCTTCAACAGGCCATAACTGACCTGTATCTTAACACTTTCTGCAGTTCCCCATCACTGCGTAACGGTAAGAAAAGCAAGTCATCCACAGGCCGACTTGCAGCAGTGAGATAAAGATTAAAGCCAAGGACAAGGCAGCTGAGGAATACAAACACCCCTTGATGGCTTTTCCCACACATGCCTGCAATATAACGAACGCCGGGCAGCAAGAAACGATCCGTAACATTTTCCATTTGTCAGAGGTTGGATTTGTGGGACCAGGTTAGAGCAGGGATGGGCCCCGTACCAGGCCTGTGCCGGGCGGACCGTCAGCCCCACAGACCTTACTCATTTCCAAA